>NC_141897.1:7138214-7477797 GCF_030686135.1 Camelina sativa | reverse complement strand
CAATGAATTTGACTAATTATAAGAGTTCGGGTTGAATTTGAAGTGTTTACACACCACTTTTACCCAATTTGTCCCGAAACAGCCTAAAACAGAGAAAACATTGATTAGAAGCAGTAAACAGCTTTGTTACTGTTTATAGGGTCAGAATATGTGACAATCTAATGCCTTTGACTAACCGTAAGAGTTCGGGATGAATTTGGAGTGTTTAGACAACACTTTTACCCGTTTTATCCCAAAACAGGCTTAAACAGAGAAAACAGGCTAAAACCGAGAGAAAACATTTACTCGAAGCAGTAAACAGCTATATTACTCTTTCTAAGGTCAAAATATGTAATAATCCAATGAATTTGACTAATTATAGGAGTTCGAGTTGAATTTGAAGTATTTACACACCACTTTTACCATTTTGTCTCGAAACAGGCTAAAACCGAGAAAGATTGTTTCGAAGCAGAAACAACTTTATTACTGTTTCTAGGGTCAGAATATGTGAGAATACAAATGCATTTGACTGATTGTAAGAGTTCGGGATGAATTTGGAGTGTTTAGACAACACTTAAACCCGTTTATCCCAAAACAGGCTTAAATAGAGAAAAGAGGCTAAAACCAAGAGAAAACATTGATTCAAAGCAGTAAATAGCTATGTTACTCTTTCTAGGGTAAAAAAATGCAATAATCCAATGCATTTGACTAACTATAAGAGTTCGGGTTGAATTTGGAGTGTTTAGACACCACTTTTACCCATTTTGTCTCGAAACAGGCTAAAACAGAGAAAACAGGCTAAAACCGAGAGAAAACATATACTCGAAGCAGTAAACAGCAACATTACTCTTTATAGGGTCAAAATATGTAACAATCCAATGAATTTGACTAATTATAAGAGTTCGGGTTGAATTTGGAGTGTTTAGACACCACTTTTACCCATTTTGTCCCGAAACAGGTAAAACAGAGAAAACAGGCTAAAACCAAGAGAAAACATTTACTCGAAGCAGTAAACAGCTATATTACTCTTTATAGGGTCAAAATATGTAACAATCCAATGAATTTGACTAATTATAGGAGTTCGAGTTGAATTTGAAGTATTTACACACCACTTTTACCATTTTGTCTCGAAACAGGCTAAAACCGAGAAACATTGATTCGAAGCAGAAAGAACTTTATTACTGTTTCTAGGGTCAGAATGTTTGAGAATACAAATGCATTTGACTAATTGTAAGACTTCGGGATGAATTCGGAGTGTTTAGACAACACTTAAACCCGTTTATCCCAAAACAGGCTTAAATAGAGAAAAGAGGCTAAAACCAAGAGAAAACATTGATTCAAAGCAGTAAATAGCTATGTTACTCTTTCTAGGGTAAAAATATGCAATAATGCAATGCATTTGACTAATTATAAGAGTTCGGGTTGAATTTGGAGTGTTTAGACACCACTTTTACCCATTTTATCCCAAAATAGGCTAAAACAGAGAAAACAGGCTAAAACCGAGAGAAAACACTTACTCGAAGCAGTAAACAGCTATATTACTCTTTCTAAGGTCAAAATATGTAGCAATCCAATGAATTTGACTAATTATAGGAGTTCGAGTTGAATTTGAAGTATTTACACACCACTTTTACCATTTTGTCTCGAAACAGGCTAAAACCGAGAAACATTGATTCAAAGCAGAAACAACTTTATTACTGTTTCTAGGGTCAGATTGTTTGAGAATACAAATGCATTTGACTAATTGTAAGACTTCGGGATGAATTTGGAGTGTTTAGACAACACTTAAACCCGTTTATCCCAAAACAGGCTTAAATAGAGAAAAGAGGCTGAAACCAAGAGAAAACATTGATTCAAAGCAGTAAATAGCTATGTTACTCTTTCTAGGGTAAAAATATGCAATAATCCAATGCATTTGACTAATTATAAGAGTTCGGGTTGAATTTGGAGTGTTTAGACACCACTTTTACCCATTTTGTCCCAAAATAGGCTAAAACAGAGAAAACAGGCTAAAACCGAGAGAAAACATTTACTCGAAGCAGTAAACAGCTATATTACTCCTTCTAAGGTCAAAATATGTAGCAATCCAATGAATTTGACTAATTATAGGAGTTCGAGTTGAATTTGAAGTATTTACACACCACTTTTACCATTTTGTCTCGAAACAGGCTAAAACCGAGAAACATTGATTCAAAGCAGAAACAACTTTATTACTGTTTCTAGGGTCAGATTGTTTGAGAATACAAATGCATTTGACTAATTGTAAGACTTCGGGATGAATTTGGAGTGTTTAGACAACACTTAAACCCGTTTATCCCAAAACAGGCTTAAATAGAGAAAAGAGGCTAAAACCAAGAGAAAACATTGATTCAAAGCAGTAAATAGCTATGTTACTCTTTCTAGGGTAAAAATATGCAATAATCCAATGCATTTGACTAATTATAAGAGTTCGGGTTGAATTTGGAGTGTTTAGACACCACTTTTACCCATTTTGTTCCGAAACAGGTAAAACAGAGAAAACAGGCTAAAACCAAGAGAAAACATTTACTCGAAGCAGTAAACAGCTATATTACTCTTTATAGGGTCAAAATATGTAACAATCCAATGAATTTGACTAATTATAAGAGTTCGGGTTGAATTTGAAGTATTTACACACCACTTTTACCATTTTGTCTCGAAACAGGCTAAAACCGAGAAACATTGATTCGAAGCAGAAAGAACTTTATTACTGTTTCTAGGGTCAGAATGTTTGAGAATACAAATGCATTTGACTAATTGTAAGACTTCGGGATGAATTTGGAGTGTTTAGACAACACTTAAACCCGTTTATCCCAAAACAGGCTTAAATAGAGAAAAGAGGCTAAAACCAAGAGAAAACATTGATTCAAAGCAGTAAATAGCTATGTTACTCTTTTTAGGGTAAAAATATGCAATAATCCAATGCATTTGACTAATTATAAGAGTTCGGGTTGAATTTGGAGTGTTTAGACACCACTTTTACCCATTTTGTCCCAAAATAGGCTAAAACAGAGAAAACAGGCTAAAACCAAGAGAAAACATTTACTCGAAGCAGTAAACAGTTATATTACTCTTTCTAAGGTCAAAATATGTAACAATCCAATGAATTTGACTAATTATAGGAGTTCGAGTTGAATTTGAAGTATTTACACACCACTTTTACCATTTTGTCTCGAAACAGGCTAAAACCGAGAAACATTGATTCGAAGCAGAAAGAACTTTATTACTGTTTCTAGGGTCAGAATGTTTGAGAATACAAATGCATTTGACTAATTGTAAGACTTCGGGATGAATTTGGAGTGTTTAGACAACACTTAAACCCGTTTATCCCAAAACAGGCTTAAATAGAGAAAACAGGCTAAAACCGAGAGAAAATATTGATTCAAAGGATTAAACAGCTATGTTACTATTTATAGGATTAAAATATGTAACAATCCAATGCATTTGGCTAATTATAAGAGTTCGGGTAGAATTTGGAGTGTTTAGACACCACTTTTACCCATTTTGTCCCAAAATAGGCTAAAACAGAGAAAACAGGCTAAAACCGAGAGAAAACATTTACTCGAAGCAGTAAACAGCTATATTACTTTTTCTAAGGTCAAAATATGTAGCAATCCAATGAATTTGACTAACTATAAGAGTTCGAGTTGAATTTGAAGTATTTACACACCACTTTTACCATTTTGTCTCGAAACAGGCTAAAACCGAGAAACATTGATTCAAAGCAGAAACAACTTTATTACTGTTTCTAGGGTCAGAATGTTTGAGAATACAAATGCATTTGACTAATTGTAAGACTTCGGGATGAATTTGGAGTGTTTAGACAACACTTAAACCCGTTTATCCCAAAACAGGCTTAAATAGAGAAAAGAGGCTAAAACCAAGAGAAAACATTGATTCAAAGCAGTAAATAGCTATGTTACTCTTTCTAGGGTAAAAATATGCAATAATCCAATGCATTTGACTAATTATAAGAGTTCGGGTTGAATTTGGAGTGTTTAGACACCACTTTTACCCATTTTGTCCCAAAATAGGCTAAAACAGAGAAAACAGGCTAAAACCAAGAGAAAACATTTACTCGAAGCAGTAAACAGTTATATTACTCTTTCTAAGGTCAAAATATGTAACAATCCAATGAATTTGACTAATTATAGGAGTTCGAGTTGAATTTGAAGTATTTACACACCACTTTTACCATTTTGTCTCGAAACAGGCTAAAACCGAGAAACATTGATTCGAAGCAGAAAGAACTTTATTACTGTTTCTAGGGTCAGAATGTTTGAGAATACAAATGCATTTGACTAATTGTAAGACTTCGGGATGAATTTGGAGTGTTTAGACAACACTTAAACCCGTTTATCCCAAAACAGGCTTAAATAGAGAAAACAGGCTAAAACCGAGAGAAAATATTGATTCAAAGGATTAAACAGCTATGTTACTATTTATAGGATTAAAATATGTAACAATCCAATGCATTTGGGTAATTATAAGAGTTCGGGTAGAATTTGGAGTGTTTAGACACCACTTATACCCATTTTGTCCCAAAATAGGCTAAAACAGAGAAAACATTTACTCGAAGCAGTAAACAGTTATATTACTCTTTCTAAGGTCAAAATATGTAACAATCCAATGAATTTGACTAATTATAGGAGTTCGAGTTGAATTTGAAGTATTTACACACCACTTTTACCATTTTGTCTCGAAACAGGCTAAAACCGAGAAACATTGATTCGAAGCAGAAAGAACTTTATTACTCTTTCTAGGGTCAGAATGTTTGAGAATACAAATGCATTTGACTAATTGTAAGACTTCGGGATGAATTTGGAGTGTTTAGACAACACTTAAACCCGTTTATCCCAAAACAGGCTTAAATAGAGAAAAGAGGCTAAAACCAAGAGAAAACATTGATTCAAAGCAGTAAATAGCTATGTTACTCTTTCTAGGGTAAAAATATGCAATAATGCAATGCATTTGACTAATTATAAGAGTTCGGGTTGAATTTGGAGTGTTTAGACACCACTTTTACCCATTTTGTCCCAAAATAGGCTAAAACAGAGAAAACAGGCTAAAACCGAGAGAAAACATTTACTCGAAGCAGTAAACAGCTATATTACTCCTTCTAAGGTCAAAATATGTAGCAATCCAATGAATTTGACTAATTATAGGAGTTCGAGTTGAATTTGAAGTATTTACACACCACTTTTACCATTTTGTCTCGAAACAGGCTAAAACCGAGAAACATTGATTCAAAGCAGAAAGAACTTTATTACTGTTTCTAGGGTCAGATTGTTTGAGAATACAAATGCATTTGACTAATTGTAAGACTTCGGGATGAATTTGGAGTGTTTAGACAACACTTAAACCCGTTTATCCCAAAACAGGCTTAAATAGAGAAAAGAGGCTAAAACCAAGAGAAAACATTGATTCAAAGCAGTAAATAGCTATGTTACTCTTTCTAGGGTAAAAATATGCAATAATGCAATGCATTTGACTAATTATAAGAGTTCGGGTTGAATTTGGAGTGTTTAGACACCACTTTTACCCATTTTGTCCCAAAATAGGCTAAAACAGAGAAAACAGGCTAAAACCGAGAGAAAACATTTACTCGAAGCAGTAAACAGCTATATTACTCTTTCTAAGGTCAAAATATGTAGCAATCCAATGAATTTGACTAATTATAGGAGTTCGAGTTGAATTTGAAGTATTTACACACCACTTTTACCATTTTGTCTCGAAACAGGCTAAAACCGAGAAACATTGATTCAAAGCAGAAACAACTTTATTACTGTTTCTAGGGTCAGATTGTTTGAGAATACAAATGCATTTGACTAATTGTAAGACTTCGGGATGAATTTGGAGTGTTTAGACAACACTTAAACCCGTTTATCCCAAAACAGGCTTAAATAGAGAAAAGAGGCTAAAACCAAGAGAAAACATTGATTCAAAGCAGTAAATAGCTATGTTACTCTTTCTAGGGTAAAAATATGCAATAATCCAATGCATTTGACTAATTATAAGAGTTCGGGTTGAATTTGGAGTGTTTAGACACCACTTTTACCCATTTTGTCCCGAAACAGGTAAAACAGAGAAAACAGGCTAAAACCAAGAGAAAACATTTACTCGAAGCAGTAAACAGCTATATTACTCTTTATAGGGTCAAAATATGTAACAATCCAATGAATTTGACTAATTATAAGAGTTCGGGTTGAATTTGAAGTATTTACACACCACTTTTACCATTTTGTCTCGAAACAGGCTAAAACCGAGAAACATTGATTCGAAGCAGAAAGAACTTTATTACTGTTTCTAGGGTCAGAATGTTTGAGAATACAAATGCATTTGACTAATTGTAAGACTTCGGGATGAATTTGGAGTGTTTAGACAACACTTAAACCCGTTTATCCCAAAACAGGCTTAAATAGAGAAAACAGGCTAAAACCAAGAGAAAATATTGATTCAAAGCAGTAAATAGCTATGTTACTCTTTTTAGGGTAAAAATATGTAACAATCCAATGCATTTGGCTAATTATAAGAGTTCGGGTAGAATTTGGAGTGTTTAGACACCACTTATACCCATTTTGTCCCAAAATAGGCTAAAACAGAGAAAACAGGCTAAAACCAAGAGAAAACATTTACTCGAAGCAGTAAACAGTTATATTACTCTTTCTAAGGTCAAAATATGTAACAATCCAATGAATTTGACTAATTATAGGAGTTCGAGTTGAATTTGAAGTATTTACACACCACTTTTACCATTTTGTCTCGAAACAGGCTAAAACCGAGAAACATTGATTCGAAGCAGAAAGAACTTTATTACTGTTTCTAGGGTCAGAATGTTTGAGAATACAAATGCATTTGACTAATTGTAAGACTTCGGGATGAATTTGGAGTGTTTAGACAACACTTAAACCCGTTTATCCCAAAACAGGCTTAAATAGAGAAAAGAGGCTAAAACCAAGAGAAAACATTGATTCAAAGCAGTAAATAGCTATGTTACTCTTTCTAGGGTAAAAATATGCAATAATGCAATGCATTTGACTAATTATAAGAGTTCGGGTTGAATTTGGAGTGTTTAGACACCACTTTTACCCATTTTGTCCCAAAATAGGCTAAAACAGAGAAAACAGGCTAAAACCGAGAGAAAACATTTACTCGAAGCAGTAAACAGCTATATTACTCTTTCTAAGGTCAAAATATGTAGCAATCCAATGAATTTGACTAATTATAGGAGTTCGAGTTGAATTTGAAGTATTTACACACCACTTTTACCATTTTGTCTCGAAACAGGCTAAAACCGAGAAACATTGATTCAAAGCAGAAACAACTTTATTACTGTTTCTAGGGTCAGATTGTTTGAGAATACAAATGCATTTGACTAATTGTAAGACTTCGGGATGAATTTGGAGTGTTTAGACAACACTTAAACCCGTTTATCCCAAAACAGGCTTAAATAGAGAAAAGAGGCTAAAACCAAGAGAAAACATTGATTCAAAGCAGTAAATAGCTATGTTACTCTTTCTAGGGTAAAAATATGCAATAATCCAATGCATTTGACTAATTATAAGAGTTCGGGTTGAATTTGGAGTGTTTAGACACCACTTTTACCCATTTTGTCCCGAAACAGGTAAAACAGAGAAAACAGGCTAAAACCAAGAGAAAACATTTACTCGAAGCAGTAAACAGCTATATTACTCTTTATAGGGTCAAAATATGTAACAATCCAATGAATTTGACTAATTATAAGAGTTCGGGTTGAATTTGAAGTGTTTACACACCACTTTTACCCATTTTGTCCCGAAACAGGCTAAAACAGAGAAAACATTGATTAGAAGCAGTAAACAGCTTTGTTACTGTTTATAGGGTCATAATGTGTGACAATCTAATGCCTTTGACTAACCGTAAGAGTTCGGGATGAATTTGGAGTGTTTAGACAACACTTAAACCCGTTTTATCCCAAAACAGGCTTAAACAGAGAAAACAGGCTAAAACCGAGAGAAAACATTGATTCAAAGGATTAACCAGCTATGTTACTATTTATAGGATTAAAATATGTAACAATCCAATGCATTTGGCTAATTATAAGAGTTCGGGTAGAATTTGGAGTGTTTAGACACCACTTATACCCATTTTGTCCCAAAATAGGCTAAAACAGAGAAAACAGGCTAAAACCAAGAGAAAACATTTACTCGAAGCAGTAAACAGTTATATTACTCTATCTAAGGTCAAAATATGTAACAATCCAATGAATTTGACTAATTATAGGAGTTCGAGTTGAATTTGAAGTATTTACACACCACTTTTACCATTTTGTCTCGAAACAGGCTAAAACCGAGAAACATTGTTTCGAAGCAGAAAAAACTTTATTACTGTTTCTAGGGTCAGAATATTTGAGAATACAAATGCATTTGACTAATTGTAAGAGTTCGGGATGAATTTGGAGTGTTTAGACAACACTTAAACCCGTTTATCCCAAAACAGGCTTAAATAGAGAAAAGAGGCTAAAACCAAGAGAAAACATTGATTCAAAGCAGTAAATACATATGTTACTCTTTCTAGGGTAAAAATATGCAATAATCCAATGCATTTGACTAATTATAAGAGTTCGGGTTGAATTTGGAGTGTTTAGACACCACTTTTACCCATTTTGTCCCAAAATAGGCTAAAACAGAGAAAACAGGCTAAAACCGAGAGAAAACATTTACTCGAAGCAGTAAACAGCTATATCACTTTTTCTAAGGTCAAAATATGTAGCAATCCAATGAATTTGACTAATTATAAGAGTTCGAGTTGAATTTGAAGTATTTACACACCACTTTTACCATTTTGTCTCGAAACAGGCTAAAACCGAGAAACATTGATTCAAAGCAGAAACAACTTTATTACTGTTTCTAGGGTCAGAATGTTTGAGAATACAAATGCGTTTGACTAACTGTAAGACTTCGGGATGAATTTGGAGTGTTTAGACAACACTTAAACCCGTTTATCCCAAAACAGGCTTAAATAGAGAAAAGAGGCTAAAACCAAGAGAAAACATTGATTCAAAGCAGTAAATAGCTATGTTACTCTTTCTAGGGTAAAAATATGCAATAATCCAATGCATTTGACTAATTATAAGAGTTCGGGTTGAATTTGGAGTGTTTAGACACCACTTTTACCCATTTTGTCCCGAAACAGGCTAAAACAGAGAAAACAGGCTAAAACCGAGAGAAAACATTTACTCGAAGCGGTAAACAGCTATATTACTCTCTATAGAGTCAAAATATGTAACAATCCAATGAATTTGACTAATTATAAGAGTTCGGGTTGAATTTGAAGTGTTTACACACCACTTTTACCCAATTTGTCCCGAAACAGCCTAAAACAGAGAAAACATTGATTAGAAGCAGTAAACAGCTTTGTTACTGTTTATAGGGTCAGAATATGTGACAATCTAATGCCTTTGACTAACCGTAAGAGTTCGGGATGAATTTGGAGTGTTTAGACAACACTTTTACCCGTTTTATCCCAAAACAGGCTTAAACAGAGAAAACAGGCTAAAACCGAGAGAAAACATTTACTCGAAGCAGTAAACAGCTATATTACTCTTTCTAAGGTCAAAATATGTAATAATCCAATGAATTTGACTAATTATAGGAGTTCGAGTTGAATTTGAAGTATTTACACACCACTTTTACCATTTTGTCTCGAAACAGGCTAAAACCGAGAAAGATTGTTTCGAAGCAGAAACAACTTTATTACTGTTTCTAGGGTCAGAATATGTGAGAATACAAATGCATTTGACTGATTGTAAGAGTTCGGGATGAATTTGGAGTGTTTAGACAACACTTAAACCCGTTTATCCCAAAACAGGCTTAAATAGAGAAAAGAGGCTAAAACCAAGAGAAAACATTGATTCAAAGCAGTAAATAGCTATGTTACTCTTTCTAGGGTAAAAAAATGCAATAATCCAATGCATTTGACTAACTATAAGAGTTCGGGTTGAATTTGGAGTGTTTAGACACCACTTTTACCCATTTTGTCTCGAAACAGGCTAAAACAGAGAAAACAGGCTAAAACCGAGAGAAAACATATACTCGAAGCAGTAAACAGCAACATTACTCTTTATAGGGTCAAAATATGTAACAATCCAATGAATTTGACTAATTATAAGAGTTCGGGTTGAATTTGGAGTGTTTAGACACCACTTTTACCCATTTTGTCCCGAAACAGGTAAAACAGAGAAAACAGGCTAAAACCAAGAGAAAACATTTACTCGAAGCAGTAAACAGCTATATTACTCTTTATAGGGTCAAAATATGTAACAATCCAATGAATTTGACTAATTATAGGAGTTCGAGTTGAATTTGAAGTATTTACACACCACTTTTACCATTTTGTCTCGAAACAGGCTAAAACCGAGAAACATTGATTCGAAGCAGAAAGAACTTTATTACTGTTTCTAGGGTCAGAATGTTTGAGAATACAAATGCATTTGACTAATTGTAAGACTTCGGGATGAATTCGGAGTGTTTAGACAACACTTAAACCCGTTTATCCCAAAACAGGCTTAAATAGAGAAAAGAGGCTAAAACCAAGAGAAAACATTGATTCAAAGCAGTAAATAGCTATGTTACTCTTTCTAGGGTAAAAATATGCAATAATGCAATGCATTTGACTAATTATAAGAGTTCGGGTTGAATTTGGAGTGTTTAGACACCACTTTTACCCATTTTATCCCAAAATAGGCTAAAACAGAGAAAACAGGCTAAAACCGAGAGAAAACACTTACTCGAAGCAGTAAACAGCTATATTACTCTTTCTAAGGTCAAAATATGTAGCAATCCAATGAATTTGACTAATTATAGGAGTTCGAGTTGAATTTGAAGTATTTACACACCACTTTTACCATTTTGTCTCGAAACAGGCTAAAACCGAGAAACATTGATTCAAAGCAGAAACAACTTTATTACTGTTTCTAGGGTCAGATTGTTTGAGAATACAAATGCATTTGACTAATTGTAAGACTTCGGGATGAATTTGGAGTGTTTAGACAACACTTAAACCCGTTTATCCCAAAACAGGCTTAAATAGAGAAAAGAGGCTGAAACCAAGAGAAAACATTGATTCAAAGCAGTAAATAGCTATGTTACTCTTTCTAGGGTAAAAATATGCAATAATCCAATGCATTTGACTAATTATAAGAGTTCGGGTTGAATTTGGAGTGTTTAGACACCACTTTTACCCATTTTGTCCCGAAACAGGTAAAACAGAGAAAACAGGCTAAAACCAAGAGAAAACATTTACTCGAAGCAGTAAACAGCTATATTACTCTTTATAGGGTCAAAATATGTAACAATCCAATGAATTTGACTAATTATAAGAGTTCGGGTTGAATTTGAAGTGTTTACACACCACTTTTACCCATTTTGTCCCGAAACAGGCTAAAACAGAGAAAACATTGATTAGAAGCAGTAAACAGCTTTGTTACTGTTTATAGGGTCATAATGTGTGACAATCTAATGCCTTTGACTAACCGTAAGAGTTCGGGATGAATTTGGAGTGTTTAGACAACACTTAAACCCGTTTTATCCCAAAACAGGCTTAAACAGAGAAAACAGGCTAAAACCGAGAGAAAACATTGATTCAAAGGATTAAACAGCTATGTTACTATTTATAGGATTAAAATATGTAACAATCCAATGCATTTGGCTAATTATAAGAGTTCGGGTAGAATTTGGAGTGTTTAGACACCACTTATACCCATTTTGTCCCAAAATAGGCTAAAACAGAGAAAACAGGCTTAAACCAAGAGAAAACATTTACTCGAAGCAGTAAACAGTTATATTACTCTTTCTAAGGTCAAAATATGTAACAATCCAATGAATTTGACTAATTATAGGAGTTCGAGTTGAATTTGAAGTATTTACACAGCACTTTTACCATTTTGTCTCGAAACAGGCTAAAACCGAGAAACATTGTTTCGAAGCAGAAAAAACTTTATTACTGTTTCTAGGGTCAGAATATTTGAGAATACAAATGCATTTGACTAATTGTAAGAGTTCGGGATGAATTTGGAGTGTTTAGACAACACTTAAACCCGTTTATCCCAAAACAGGCTTAAATAGAGAAAAGAGGCTAAAACCAAGAGAAAACATTGATTCAAAGCAGTAAATAGCTATGTTACTCTTTCTAGGGTAAACATATGCAATAATCCAATGCATTTGACTAATTATAAGAGTTTGGGTTGAATTTGGAGTGTTTAGACACCACTTTTACCCATTTTGTCCCAAAATAGGCTAAAACAGAGAAAACATGCTAAAACCGAGAGAAAACATTTACTCGAAGCAGTAAACAGCTATATCACTTTTTCTAAGGTCAAAATATGTAGCAATCCAATGAATTTGACTAATTATAAGACTTCGAGTTGAATTTGAAGTATTTACACACCACTTTTACCATTTTGTCTCGAAACAGGCTAAAACCGAGAAACATTGATTCAAAGCAGAAACAACTTTATTACTGTTTCTAGGGTCAGAATGTTTGAGAATACAAATGGGTTTGACTAATTGTAAGACTTCGGGATGAATTTGGAGTGTTTAGACAACACTTAAACCCATTTATCCCAAAACATGCTTAAATAGAGAAAAGAGGCTAAAACCAAGAGAAAACATTGATTCAAAGCAGTAAATAGCTATGTTACTCTTTCTAGGGTAAAAATATGCAATAATCCAATGCATTTGACTAATTATAAGAGTTCGGGTTGAATTTGGAGTGTTTAGACACCACTTTTACCCATTTTGTCCCGAAACAGGCTAAAACAGAGAAACCAGGCTAAAACCGAGAGAAAACATTTACTCGAAGCGGTAAACAGCTATATTACTCTCTATAGGGTCAAAATATGTAACAATCCAATGAATTTGATGTTAGAATTAGCGAAAGACTTGAGAGTTTAGAAGAGTTGAGATAGAGAGATTAGGTGAACAAATAGAATAAGAAGAAGAAGAATCGGTTCCACTAGAATAGAATCATACAATTGTGGTTTTACAACCTTTAAATAGACACTAGAAGTAGGGCAACCTTCCTAAGACAAGAATAGAAACAAGTGATAGTGACATTAGGAGAGAGGTGTATGCGACCAAGGTGATAGTGACCCATCCGTTGGCTTAAGAGAACATGTGACTTCTTCCTCTTCTCACTCCAACGGCTAGAATAGATGATTCTAGACCTCTTGTATGGGCCGAGCACACACACACTCCTCTTGTCTCGTTATTTGGCCCATGTGACATTGAGTGTGGTCCGGTGTCCGTACGGTACGGTCCTATGTCCGTACGGTCACCTTGTCCGTACGGTCACCTTGATCAATACTCCCCCTCAAGCTTAGCCAAATGCACTGGCTAAGCTTGGAACCCGTGAAGCAGCACCTCATTAAAAACCTTGACTTAGAAAACCTCATGGGACAAAACTAAGTCAAGGGAAAAAGAGTGTGCTGTCCACGGATTAGAGAAGATGATCAAGGTCTTGTGATGTCTACAAGTCCTAGTTTGTTATGAATATAGTCACAAACTTTAGGACTCGCAGACTTGGTGAATATATCAGCCAATTGATCTTGACTCCGAGTATGACACGGTAATACCACACCTTCCTCAATCTTCTCCCGAACCTTGTGGCAATCGCTTTCAATGTGTTTAGTTCTCTCATGGAAAACAGAATTGGTGGCTATGTGGATTGCAGCCTCATTATCACAATGCATAGTGATCGGTTGCTTTGAGTCAATACCAAGATCCTTGAGCAGCCCCTTTAACCAAGTCAACTCGTTTGTTAGCTTCCGCATTGCTCTATACTCGCCCTCCGCGCTTGAACAAGATACCACCTTTTGCTTCTTAGACTTCCATGTAACTAGATTTCCACCAATGAAGGTACAATATCCAGTGGTTGACCTCCTATCCAAGGTATCTCCATTGTAGTCCGCATCACAGTAGCCCACTATCTCAGTGTTATCGTTCTTGCCCATCCAGATGCCTTGACCCGGACTCCCCTTGAGATAGCTGAGAATCCGCTCGACCATGCTCCATTGATACTTGGTTGGAGCTTGCAAGTGTTGACTGACCTGGTTCACAGCATAACATATGTCAGGGCGCGTAATGGTAAGATATATCAACTTACCTACAAGCCGGCGGTAGCGTGTGACATCCGGGAACGGCTCATCCATGGGTGCCCGTGGTTGGCCTTCTTGTGCCCGAATGCTCTCCCCCTTTCGCTTGAGCTGGTAGTCCTCATCAAGTGGTGTAGGAGCCGGAGACGCGCCAAGCTTGCCCGTTTCAGCCAACAAATCAAGGGTATATTTGCGTTGAGAGAGGAAGAGCCCCTCCGGAGATCGACAGATTTCAATGCCAAGGAAGTATTTGAGTTCCCCTAGGTCCTTAATATCAAAGGCAGATTTGAGGTGCTGTTTGGTGTCCTTAATGCCAGCCTTATCGTCGCCAGTCACAATGATGTCGTCGACATAGATAAGCACCACTACACGGCCAAGAGATGTTTGAAGTGTAAACAGAGTGTGATCGGCCTCCGATCGGCGAAAACCTTGAGTCTTGAGGGTAGAGCTCAGTTTGTGATACCAGGCACGCGGGGACTGTTTGAGGCCATAGATGGCCTTACGGAGCCTCAAGACTTTCCCGGGAGCGACCAGGTCTTCAAGGCCCGGAGGAGGCGTCATATAAACTTCTTCGTCTAATTCTCCTTGAAGAAACGCGTTCTTGACATCCATCTGCCATAAATCCCATGAGAGGTTGACGGCAATGGAAAGGATGACCCGAACCGTGTGGAGTTTGGCTACCGGTGCAAACGTCTCCGTCTAGTCAGCACCATACGTTTGGGTGAAGCCGCGTGCAACCAGCCGGGCTTTATGACGTTCAATGGCACCGGTGCTTAGGAACTTGATGGTGAAAACCCATTTGGAGCTCACGGCCTTTTTGCCTTTGGGAAGGTCGGCTTCGTCCCACGTGTGGTTCCGGATCATGGCACCAGTTTCGTCATGGACAGCCGCTAACCATTCCTTGTGGTTCTTAGCCTCGTCATAGGTTTGAGGGACCCAGTGAGCATCAACTTGGCCAAAGAATGCTTGGTGATCTCTTGGGAGCAGCTCAAGTGAACAGACCGCCTGGATAGGATGGGCAACGGCTTGGCTGTTGTAGTAGACGCGCTTATCTCTCCAAGTGGACGGATGAGATTTAACACGGTCACTCCTTCGTAGGACCGGTTGCATAGGCAGAACGACACTAGAGGATTCAATACTGCCTTCGTCCGTAGTGGCCCCATCCGAGTGACCTCCGGTACCGGCCAAGGGTGCTGCGGTAGGTGGCATGGGGGCAGGGTCACCATGGCCGCCGGCTACGGGTGGGCTTGGCTTAGGAATAGTGTGATCTGAGGAGAAGTCACCCTCAGGGACAGTATCATGATCCTGCCTTCCTGCTGTAGATGGCGGACGAGGCGCGGACCGGATAGGACCTGTTGGTGGAGACGGTTGACCAAGATGATCGAGAAGAAACTTTAAGCTGGAGGCCCGGTCATTTGGTGAGTGGGAGAGGTCCTTAAGGCTGTCCCAATCCTTATTATCAAAGTAGCCAATATTCTCCATGAACCGAACATCTCTAGAGACATATAACCGGCTTGTGGTTGGGTCATAGCACTTGTACCCCTTTTGAGTCGTTGAATAACCGATGAACATACACTTTGTGCTTTTCGCATCCAGTTTGCTACGCTGCTCTCCAGGCACTAACACAAAGCAAACACAACCAAAGACGCGTAAGTGATCAAGAGATGGTTTAAATTTGTTTAATACCTCAAATGGTGACAGATCATTTAGAACTTTGGTTGGTATCCGGTTGATCAAGTAACATGCGGTCATCACAGCATCCCCCCAATATCTCTTTGTAACATGTGAGTGAAACATCATTGATCGCGCAACTTCCATGAGGTGTCGGTTCTTCCTTTCGGCCACACCATTTTGTTGGGGTGTATAGGGACAACTAGTTTGTTGGAGAATACCATGCCTAGAGAGATGTTCTTTGAACTTGTGACTTGTGTATTCCCCACCATTATCCGACCTTAGCACCTTAATTTTAGCATTGAAGTGATTAGTAACATAATTTTGAAAATTAACAAAGGCATCAAACACCCTATCTTTAGATGGTAATAATGTGACCCAAGTGTATTTCGATTTCTCATCAATAAATGTCACAAAATACTTGTTATTATCCCTAGATAGGCATGGTGATGTCCAGACATCCGAATGAACTAAATCAAAGCAATGTTCATAAATAGTAGTTGACTTTGGAAAAATAGACTTGCAATGTTTTCCAAGGATACAAGACTCACAATTTGAGTTATCAAAAGAAACACTAGGAAACATTAAACCAAGTGCACGAGAATGTGGATGACCTAGCCTAGCATGCCACACCATATTCGAATTAACAACAAAACAAGATTTAATAGATGTATCTAAGTTTGGTGAAGTTTTCTCTAGGACATAGAGATCTCCACTCCCTTGTCCTTCTCCAAGAACTTTCCCAGTCTCAATATCCTGAAAATGAACACTATTAGGACCGAAGATAGCATAGCAATTCAAATCATTAGTGGCCCTCTTAACCGATAAAAGATTAGAAGTGAAGGTAGGCATAAAGAAAGCTTTTGAGTATTTATCAAACAATTTCAAGTCCCCTACTCCTTTTGCAGGTATGTGTTCTCCATTAGCAATAATAACACTCCCTAAAGCCGGTTTTATGTTGTTAATTAGACTAGGGTTACTGATCATGTGGTGAGAAGCACCCGAGTCAACAACAAGAGACCTACTTGGTTTAGAAGCAAGAAACGAGTTACCGGATTCTTTGAGTGAGGCAATGGAACGAATAAGGGCCTCTATATCAGACTTCCTCACCAACTCTCCATAGGACGCAGTCATGGCCGTTTCTTCTCCTTGCCTTGATGGCCCGGCCCCTTTTTCACCTACCGCTTCCTTGGAGAGATTTGCTTTGAACTTTGCTGGTCTAAGATGGGGGTGAAGAATCCAGCATTTGTCCTTCATGTGACCCTTCTTCTTGCAGTGGTCACACACCCACACCTTCCTATCTTCCTGCCTGTACACGCCCTTATTTGCCGTGACTAGCTCCCCCTTACCACTAAATAGATCGAGTGAGCCTTGTTCCTTTTGAACTTGGGAACACACTTCTTCAAAGCTAGGAAGCTTGTCTCCTCTTAGAATGTGCTTCATGAGGTCGTTAAAGGCTGGGTTGAGTGTGAGTAGGAGACCAAAGATCTTGTCTTGCTCTTTCCTCTCATTAAGAACCGTCGGATCTAGGGAACTTGGCCGTAAGGCCTCAAGCTCCGACCAAAGGGCCCTGAACTTACCAAGGTGCTTAGTGAACTCCAAGTCATCTTGGCTCAGACTGTTGATGGCTCTCTTAACTTCAAAGACTCGAGTCAAGTTAGAGACATTACCATACACGCTTTTAAGCGTTTCCCAAAGCTCTTTGGCCGTCTCGCAGTAGGAGTAGGCTTCAAGGATTGGCGTATCTAGGGAGTTCTGGAGAACAGACAGGACAACTTGGTCTTCTTGAAACCACTTGGCCTTTCTCTCGTTCTCTTCCTCTACTTCCCCTTCAGAAGCGCCTTCATCTTCTCCTTTGAGGTTTTGCTTTGAAACATAGTCGGTTGTGACATGACTCCAAAGGCCACGACCTCCAAGGGCGGTTCTTGTGGTTCTTGTCCACAGCAAGTAGTTTGTTCCCTTAAGAACAACCGGTGTAACAATAGGTTTAGCGTTTTCCATGGCTTGGATGCTATGGACCGTTGGATAAAGCGTTTACCCGGAGAATAAGAACGGTAAGGATGAGAGGTAGAGTAAGACGAGTTAGAGAATAAGAGAATAGTGGAACTGGATTGTCAAGAACAACAACCTTGCTCTGATACCATGTTAGAATTAGCGAAAGACTTGAGAGTTTAGAAGAGTTGAGATAGAGAGATTATGTGAACAAATAGAATAAGAAGAAGAAGAATCGGTTCCACTAGAATAGAATCATACAATTGTGGTTTTACAACCTTTAAATAGACACTAGAAGTAGGGCAACCTTCCTAAGACAAGAATAGAAACAAGTGATAGTGACATTAGGAGAGAGGTGTATGCGACCAAGGTGATAGTGACCCATCCGTTGGCTTAAGAGAACATGTGACTTCTTCCTCTTCTCACTCCAACGGCTAGAATAGATGATTCTAGACCTCTTGTATGGGCCGAGCACACACACACTCCTCTTGTCTCGTTATTTTGGCCCATGTGACATTGAGTGTGGTCCGGTGTCCGTACGGTATGGTCCTATGTCCGTACGGTCACCTTGTCCGTACGGTCACCTTGATCAATATTTGACTAATTATAAGAGTTCGGGTTGAATTTGAAGTGTTTACACACCACTTTTACCCATTTTGTCCCGAAACAGGCTAAAACAGAGAAAACATTGATTAGAAGCAGTAAACAGCTTTGTTACTGTTTATAGGGTCAGAATATGTGACAATCTAATGCCTTTGACTAACCGTAAGAGTTCGGGATGAATTTGGAGTGTTTAGACAACACTTAAACCCGTTTTATCCCAAAACAGGCTTAAACAGAGAAAACAGACTAAAACCGAGAGAAAACATTGATTCAAAGGATTAAAATATATAACAATCCAATGCATTTGGCTAATTATAAGAGTTCGGGTTGAATTTGGAGTGTTTAGACACCACTTTTACCCATTTTGTCCCGAAACAGGCTAAAACAGAGAAAACAGGCTAAAACCGAGAGAAAACATTTACTCGAAGCAGTAAACAGCTATATTACTCTTTCTAAGGTCAAAATATGTAATAATCCAATGAATTTGACTAATTATAGGAGTTCGAGTTGAATTTGAAGTATTTACACACCACTTTTACCATTTTGTCTCGAAACAGGCTAAAACCGAGAAACATTGTTTCGAAGCAGAAACAACTTTATTACTGTTTCTAGGGTCAGAATATGTGAGAATACAAATGCATTTGACTAATTGTAAGAGTTCGGGATGAATTTGGAGTGTTTAGACAACACTTAAACCCGTTTATCCCAAAACAGGCTTAAATAGAGAAAAGAGGCTAAAACCAAGAGAAAACATTGATTCAAAGCAGTAAATAGCTATGTTACTCTTTCTAGGGTAAAAATATGCAATAATCCAATGCATTTGACTAATTATAAGAGTTCGGGTTGAATTTGGAGTGTTTAGACACCACTTTTACCCATTTTGTCCCGAAACAGGCTAAAACAGAGAAAACAGGCTAAAACCGAGAGAAAACATTTACTCGAAGCGGTAAACAGCTATATAACTCTTTATAGGGTCAAAATATGTAACAATCCAATGAATTTGACTAATTATAAGAGTTCGGGTTGAATTTGAAGTGTTTACACACCACTTTTACCCATTTTGTCCCGAAACAGGCTAAAACAGAGAAAACATTGATTCGAAGCAGTTAACAGCTTTGTTACTGTTTATAGGGTCAGAATTTGTGACAATCTAAATCCTTTGACTAACTGTAAGAGTTCGGGATGAATTTGGAGTGTTTAGACAACACTTAAACCCGTTTTATCCCAAAACAGGCTTAAACAGAGAAAACGGGCTAAAACCGAGAGAAAACATTGATTCAAAGGAGTAAACAGCTATGTTACTATTTATAGGGTCAAAATATGTAACAATTCAATGCATTTGGCTAGTTATAAGAGTTCAGGTTGAATTTGGAGTGTTTAGACACCACTTTTACCCATTTTGTCCCAAAATAGGCTAAAACAGAGAAAACAGGCTAAAACCTGTTGGGATTTATGAGACAAAGCTCACAAGAGAGGGTAGACAAACACTTGGTGAATGAATCCCCCTTTACCCACAACAAACTAACTCATTCTCAAGGGGGAGGAGAGAACATCAACTTGTGATGAACTCCCCATAAACAAGCTAGATAGAACCCAAATACTAGAGAGTAAGCGGATCCTAACTAGGAGAAGCACTAGTTTGAGACTTATCCTCTTCTAGTATCACAACACTTAGAGTTTGTGTACTTAGGAGAAGGAGGATTAAGAATCAGTAATCTAGGCTAAGTAAAGCAGTAAATAAGAAGAGTTTAGGTGGATTTGAGAAGAGAATAGGCTGCCTTAAGGGCAGCCCCTAACCGCTAATCCTAAACTCTCTACATTGTTAATATGAAACAAGAACACAAGTATAGAGAGGAAATCGGTTTCTCTTCTATTGAATAATAATGTGATGTGTTACAAAATGAGAGATTACAATGCTTAATATAGGAGAACAAATGTATATGGCCGTTTGAGATAAATGAGAGGTGAGAGTGACATATAGCCGTTGGTGCACAAGTGGGTGTATGGTGAAAGGGACAGCTCCTTCCCTTGGTTGTCTCATTCTTCACCAACCAAGGTCTCACATGCTTCCTTCCTTCCCTTCTTTTCCCTTTGTGAGACATTTAACTTCTTCTTGGGCCTCTTCTTCTTATAAGGCCTTTACTTCACAATTCTTCTCACATTGCTCTTATGGCCTTGCTGACCACTCTCATTGTTCTCACGGCCCACATGGCCTTATTGGCCACTCTTATTGTGCTCACGGCCTTACTGGCCGCTCCCACACCACTCATGGCCTTACCGGCCACACTTCTTGTACTAGCAGCCTTACCGGCCACTCTCTTCTTCCTTGTGCAGCTCGGCCTCACCGGCCTCACTCTCTCTTCTCCTTCATATATACTAATAGTACGGACGGGCCTGTACGGACGGGCCTGTACGGACGGGCCTGTACGGACGGGCCTGCTCTTCAATGTGTTCACGGCCTAACTGGCCGCTCTCCGGACATGGGTCCGTTCACGGACACGGTACATGGTACCGGACACGGTACATGGTCGCTCACGGACACGGACATGGCCTTACCGGCCTTTACATGGCCTTTCCGGCCTTTCTTCTCTTCTTCCAAGGTTCGGCCTTACCGGCCTCTCCTCTCTCCTCCTTGGTACATTCTAATACTCCCCCGCACGCTTGATCGGTGGGACACCATGGGGACCAAAGATCAAGGGTGGACTAGTGTCATCTACCTCATTAAAAACCTCAACAAAGAAAACCTCTTGGGATAAAACTTTGTTAAGGGAAAAAGAGTATAGACTCCACTATCCATGATGTCCCCTGACCTTGGTTTGCAAAGAACTAGCTCCCTTCTCTTCATGAATTGAACCGCTCCTACTCCTTAGCCCACCTTGCCTTTAGCACATTCCTTATGATCTCCATCCTTGCGCCTTTAGAATTTCTTTGAGGCTCTCATAGTCTCCTTTACCCCTTAAACAAGTGATAAAGAAGAAAAGAATAAGTGTTTGCTATGAGGAATATCAAAGAAAATTTCTAAAAGTGTGACAATTTAAGAGAACATATTAAAGAGTAAAGACTAGTAATGAAGCTAAGGTAATGGATTTAAGAAATTTAAATAGAGTAGAGTTTAGAGCACAGCCTTTATGGTGTTTTGATGGATAGGAGGGAGAGAGTTGATCACAGTTGCGGTTTGGAATTCCTCCTTGAGACCGCTCCTCTAACCATGGTTTTAAACCCGGTCAGTTTTATTTGTCAGACTGACACATGCCCACTGAATCGGACATAACTTTCGAACGGCTGCTCGGATTGGTATGATTCCACTTCCACTGGCAAGATGACTCTGTGGTCTCGAACTTTAATGAAGAACGCGGAAGCCGAATCGCAGTGGAAGGGTTTCGTCCGAGTCGATCTTTGAGACGCTTCGGCTGAGCTTTAAGTAAAGACTTTTGCTTGTGGCCGAGCAGAATCTGTGAGGTACGGTCTGAAGTCACTTGATCTCCCCCGTAACCTTTACTTGATGATGGGCTGAAACCTCATCACCTCAGTTGAAGCCTTGTGCATCACCGTTCTTGTGCACATCCAATCAACAGTTGAAACCTTGTGCATCACCTTTCCTAAAGACCATTGTGCACATCCGATCAACAACTTGGCACTAACACACATGCTCTTGGACTGATTCATCACCTTCCACCAGCTTAACAAAGACTTGGTGGCCCTTGGTTCTAACTCCAGGCATTGTGCTGCGCTCTCCTCATGGCTATCTTGTAGCCTTCAACCTCGCCACTTCTTCTTCTTGAGATAGTAGGCGAGCTCCACACAATCTTCAAGGCTGAAGCTGAAACCAAATTCAATGGAACAGATTCTAAACAAGAGATTGTTAGAGATTAGAGAATAGAGAATATAGAATATTACTGAAAATAAAATAGAATTTAGAGAATAAGTAACCAGAGAATTAGTAACCAAGAGTATAGAGTATAGTAGAGTATATGGGCGGAAGTATAAGGTGAGTGGAGAGTAGAATAGAGAATTTGCTCAAGAGTTCTTATGGACAGAGTTATACTCTGTTTTCTTGAGTTTGCAGAAGCTTTGACAGCCAAGAGCATCCAACATTCAACAAGACTTTGGTGCTTTAATGGCTGAAACACATGGACCGTTTGGAAAATTAATTTCTCCAACGGTTTGGACCTAACTCATGGTAGAATCACTTAAACAAAGTGTTCTCCAAGATCTTAAGGCTTTAGATCCACGAAAATAACATATAGAAGATGTTTTTCGTGGTCCCAAGCAAAGAAGAAACAACAAAAGCCTTTGGAACAACCTATTGTCCAACGGTTAAAAGAATGCATCTTTGAACAGCTTTAGTCTAGTTGACCAAGCGGACATGAGATGCGAAAATTAAGATCTCTCTCTTCTTCAAGCTTGAATCTGGACACACCATAGGGCCAGAAACAAAGCTTTCTCAACATTGAGAAGAAGAAGTAGCGATTTAGTAATTAAGCCTTTAAAGGAAATTTAACAAAAGCAAAATTAAACCTTTAGAGGAAAATTAACTAAATCCTAAGAGAGCTAAATCCTAAGAATTTCGTGGCTCATACAAGCACACACGAACCGTGAATCCTCACCATGAACAACACAATTTGCTCAATGGTTCATCACTTCCCACACATCCCAAAATAAACAAAGCTATTACCAAATCGGTAAAGCTTAAGGATGGGGCTTGTAAAATCGATTTCTTTCCACACACTTGGTCTACAAATTCTAACAAGACAAGAGACCAAGCTTACTCAACAATGAGCTGCTAGAGAATCGATTTAATCAACAAAAGCAAAATTAAAGCTTTAAAGAAACTAAGCTAAGCGATTTAACACCTAAGCAAAGTCTAAAACTTTAACTAAGCTAACTCCTAAGAAAACGACTTTGAGAATGAGTTTAAATCACCAAGAACAGAACCTGCTCTGATACCATGTTGGGATTTATGAGACAAAGCTCACAAGAGAGGGTAGACAAACACTTGGTGAATGAATCCCCCTTTACCCACAACAAACTAACTCATTCTCAAGGGGGAGGAGAGAACATCAACTTGTGATGAACTCCCCATAAACAAGCTAGATAGAACCCAAATACTAGAGAGTAAGCGGATCCTAACTAGGAGAAGCACTAGTTTGAGACTTATCCTCTTCTAGTATCACAACACTTAGAGTTTGTGTACTTAGGAGAAGGAGGATTAAGAATCAGTAATCTAGGCTAAGTAAAGCAGTAAATAAGAAGAGTTTAGGTGGATTTGAGAAGAGAATAGGCTGCCTTAAGGGCAGCCCCTAACCGCTAATCCTAAACTCTCTACATTGTTAATATGAAACAAGAACACAAGTATAGAGAGGAAATCGGTTTCTCTTCTATTGAATAATAATGTGATGTGTTACAAAATGAGAGATTACAATGCTTAATATAGGAGAACAAATGTATATGGCCGTTTGAGATAAATGAGAGGTGAGAGTGACATATAGCCGTTGGTGCACAAGTGGGTGTATGGTGAAAGGGACAGCTCCTTCCCTTGGTTGTCTCATTCTTCACCAACCAAGGTCTCACATGCTTCCTTCCTTCCCTTCTTTTCCCTTTGTGAGACATTTAACTTCTTCTTGGGCCTCTTCTTCTTATAAGGCCTTTACTTCACAATTCTTCTCACATTGCTCTTATGGCCTTGCTGACCACTCTCATTGTTCTCACGGCCCACATGGCCTTATTGGCCACTCTTATTGTGCTCACGGCCTTACTGGCCGCTCCCACACCACTCATGGCCTTACCGGCCACACTTCTTGTACTAGCAGCCTTACCGGCCACTCTCTTCTTCCTTGTGCAGCTCGGCCTCACCGGCCTCACTCTCTCTTCTCCTTCATATATACTAATAGTACGGACGGGCCTGTACGGACGGGCCTGTACGGACGGGCCTGTACGGACGGGCCTGCTCTTCAATGTGTTCACGGCCTAACTGGCCGCTCTCCGGACATGGGTCCGTTCACGGACACGGTACATGGTACCGGACACGGTACATGGTCGCTCACGGACACGGACATGGCCTTACCGGCCTTTACATGGCCTTTCCGGCCTTTCTTCTCTTCTTCCAAGGTTCGGCCTTACCGGCCTCTCCTCTCTCCTCCTTGGTACATTCTAATAAAACCGAGAGAAAGCATTGATTTGAAGCAGTAAACAGCAATTTACTATTTATAGGGTCAAAATATGTAGCAATCCAATGCATTTGGCTAATTATAAGAGTTCGGGTTGAATTTGGAGTGTTTAGACACCACTTTTACCCATTTTGTCCCAAAATAGGCTAAAACAGAGAAAACAGGCTAAAACCGAGAGAAAACATTTACTCGAAGCAGTAAACAGCTATATTACTCTTTCTATGGTCAAAATATGTAACAATCCAATGAATTTGACTAATTATAGGAGTTCGGGTTGAATTTGAAGTGTTTACACACCACTTTTACCATTTTGTCTCGAAACAGGCTAAATCGGAGAAACATTGATTCGAAGCAGAAACAGCTTTATTACTGTTTCTAGGGTCAGAATGTGTGAGAATGCAAATGCATTTGACTAATTGTAATTGTTCGGGATAAATTTGGAGTGTTGAAACAACACTTAAACCCGTTTATCCCAAAACAGGCTTAAACAGAGAAAAGAGGCTAAAACCAAGAGAAAACATTGATTCAAAGCAGTAAATAGCTATGTTACTCTTTCTAGGGTAAAAAAATGCAATAATCCAATGGATTTGACTAACTATAAGAGTTCGGGTTGAATTTGGAGTGTTTAGACACCACTTTTACCCATTTTGTCCCGAAACAGGCTAAAACAGAGAAAACAGGCTAAAACCGAGAGAAAACATATACTCGAAGCAGTAAACAGAAATATTACTCTTTATAGGGTCAAAATATGTAACAATCCAATGAATTTGACTAATTATAAGAGTTCGGGTTGAATTTGAAGTGTTTACACACCACTTTTACCCATTTTGTCCCGAAACAGGCTAAAACAGAGAAAACATTGATTCGAAACAGTTAATAGCTTTGTTACTGTTTATAGGGTCAGAATTTGTGACAATCTAAATCCTTTGACTAACTGTAAGAGTTCGGGATGAATTTGGAGTGTTTAGACAACAGTTAAACCCGTTTTATCCCAAAACAGGCTTAAACAGAGAAAACAGGCTAAAACCGAGAGAAAACATTGATTCAAAGGAGTAAACAGCTATGTTACTATTTATAGGGTCAAAATATGTAACAATTCAATGCATTTGGCTAGTTATAAGAGTTCAGGTTGAATTTGGAGTGTTTAGACACCACTTTTACCCATTTTGTCCCAAAATAGGCTAAAACAGAGAAAACAGGCTAAAACCGAGAGAAAGCATTGATTTGAAGCAGTAAACAGCAATTTACTATTTATAGGGTCAAAATATGTAACAATCCAATGCATTTGGCTAATTATAAGAGTTCGGGTTGAATTTGGAGTGTTTAGACACCACTTTTACCCATTTTGTCCCAAAATAGGCTAAAACAGAGAAAACAGGCTAAAACCGAGAGAAAACATTTACTCGAAGCAGTAAACAGCTATATTACTCTTTCTAAGGTCAAAATATGTAACAATCCAATGAATTTGACTAATTATAGGAGTTCGGGTTGAATTTGAAGTGTTTACACACCACTTTTACCATTTTGTCTCGAAACAGGCTAAATCGGAGAAACATTGATTCGAAGCAGAAACAGCTTTATTACTGTTTCTAGGGTCAGAATATGTGAGAATGCAAATGCATTTGACTAATTGTAATTGTTCGGGATAAATTTGGAGTGTTTAAACAACACTTAAACCCGTTTATCCCAAAACAGGCTTAAACAGAGAAAAGAGGCTAAAACCAAGAGAAAACATTGATTCAAAGCAGTAAATAGCTATGTTACTCTTTCTAGGGTAAAAAAATGCAATAATCCAATGCATTTGACTAATTATAAGAGTTCGGGTTGAATTTGGAGTGTTTAGACACCACTTTTACCCATTTTGTCCCGAAACAGGCTAAAACAGAGAAAACAGGCTAAAACCGAGAGAAAACATATACTCGAAGCAGTAAACAGCAATATTACTCTTTATAGGGTCAAAATATGTAACAATCCAATGAATTTGACTAATTATAAGAGTTCCGGTTGAATTTGAAGTGTTTACACACCACTTTTACCCATTTTGTCCCGAAACAGGCTAAAACAGAGAAAACATTGATTCGAAGCAGTTAACAGCTTTGTTACTGTTTATAGGGTCAGAATTTGTGACAATCTAATGCCTTTGACTAACCGTAAGAGTTCGGGATGAATTTGGAGTGTTTAGACAACACTTAAACCCGTTTTATCCCAAAACAGGCTTAAACAGAGAAAACAGGCTAAAACCGAGAAAAAAAAATTGATTCAAAGGAGTAAACAGCTATGTTACTATTTATAGGGTCAAAATATGTAACAATCCAATGTATTTGGCTAATTATAAGAGTTCGGGTTGAATTTGGAGTGTTTAGACACCACTTTTACCCATTTTGTCCCGAAACAGGTAAAACAGAGAAAACAGGCTAAAACCGAGAGAAAACATTTACTCGAAGCAGTAAACAGCTATATTACTCTTTATAGGGTCAAAATATGTAACAATCCAATGAATTTGACTAATTATAAGAGTTCGGGTTGAATTTGAAGTGTTTACACACCACTTTTACCCATTTTGTCCCGAAACAGGCTAAAACAGAGAAAACATTGATTCGAAGCAGTAAACAGCTTTGTTACTGTTTATAGGGTCAGAATTTGTGACAATCTAAATCCTTTGACTAACTGTAAGAGTTCGGGATGAATTTGGAGTGTTTAGACAACACTTAAACCCGTTTTATCCCAAAACAGGCTTAAACAGAGAAAACAGGCTAAAACCGAGAGAAAACATTGATTCAAAGGAGTAAACAGCTATGTTACTATTTATAGGGTCAAAATATGTAACAATTCAATGCATTTGGCTAGTTATAAGAGTTCAGGTTGAATTTGGAGTGTTTAGACACCACTTTTACCCATTTTGTCCCAAAATAGGCTAAAACAGAGAAAACAGGCTAAAACCGAGAGAAAGCATTGATTTGAAGCAGTAAACAGCAATTTACTATTTATAGGGTCAAAATATGTAGCAATCCAATGCATTTGGCTAATTATAAGAGTTCGGGTTGAATTTGGAGTGTTTAGACACCACTTTTACCCATTTTGTCCCAAAATAGGCTAAAACAGAGAAAACAGGCTAAAACCGAGAGAAAACATTTACTCGAAGCAGTAAACAGCTATATTACTCTTTCTAAGGTCAAAATATGTAACAATCCAATGAATTTGACTAATTATAGGAGTTCGGGTTGAATTTGAAGTGTTTACACACCACTTTTACCATTTTGTCTCGAAACAGGCTAAATCGGAGAAACATTGATTCGAAGCAGAAACAGCTTTATTACTGTTTCTAGGGTCAGAATGTGTGAGAATGCAAATGCATTTGACTAATTGTAATTGTTCGGGATAAATTTGGAGTGTTTAAACAACACTTAAACCCGTTTATCCCAAAACAGGCTTAAACAGAGAAAAGAGGCTAAAACCAAGAGAAAACATTGATTCAAAGCAGTAAATAGCTATGTTACTCTTTCTAGGGTAAAAAAATGCAATAATCCAATGGATTTGACTAACTATAAGAGTTCGGGTTGAATTTGGAGTGTTTAGACACCACTTTTACCCATTTTGTCCCGAAACAGGCTAAAACAGAGAAAACAGGCTAAAACCGAGAGAAAACATATACTCGAAGCAGTAAACAGAAATATTATTCTTTATAGGGTCAAAATATGTAACAATCCAATGAATTTGACTAATTATAAGAGTTCCGGTTGAATTTGAAGTGTTTACACACCACTTTTACCCATTTTGTCCCGAAACAGGCTAAAACAGAGAAAACATTGATTCGAAGCAGTAAACAGCTTTGTTACTGTTTATAGGGTCAGAATTTGTGACAATCTAAATCCTTTGACTAACTGTAAGAGTTCGGGATGAATTTGGAGTGTTTAGACAACACTTAAACCCGTTTTATCCCAAAACAGGCTTAAACAGAGAAAACAGGCTAAAACCGAGAGAAAACATTGATTCAAAGGAGTAAACAGCTATGTTACTATTTATAGGGTCAAAATATGTAACAATTCAATGCAGTTGGCTAGTTATAAGAGTTCAGGTTGAATTTGGAGTGTTTAGACACTACTTTTACCCATTTTGTCCCAAAATAGGCTAAAACAGAGAAAACAGGCTAAAACCGAGAGAAAACATTTACTCGAAGCAGTAAACAGTTATATTACTCTTTCTAAGGTCAAAATATGTAACAATTCAATGAATTTGACTAATTATAGGAGTTCGAGTTGAATTTGAAGTATTTACACACCACTTTTACCATTTTGTCTCGAAACAGGCTAAAACCGAGAAACATTGTTTCGAAGCAGAAACAACTTTATTACTGTTTCTAGGGTCAGAATATGTGAGAATACAAATGCATTTGACTAATTGTAAGAGTTCGGGATGAATTTGGAGTGTTTAGACAACACTTAAACCCGTTTATCCCAAAACAGGCTTAAACAGAGAAAAGAGGCTAAAACCAAGAGAAAACATTGATTCAAAGCAGTAAATAGCTATGTTACTCTTTCTAGGGTAAAAAAATGCAATAATCCAATGGATTTGACTAACTATAAGAGTTCATGTTGAATTTGGAGTGTTTAGACACCACTTTTACCCATTTTGTCCCGAAACAGGCTAAAACAGAGAAAACAGGCTAAAACCGAGAGAAAACATATACTCGAAGCAGTAAACAGAAATATTATTCTTTATAGGGTCAAAATATGTAACAATCCAATGAATTTGACTAATTATAAGAGTTCCGGTTGAATTTGAAGTGTTTACACACCACTTTTACCCATTTTGTCCCGAAACAGGCTAAAACAGAGAAAACATTGATTCGAAGCAGTAAACAGCTTTGTTACTGTTTATAGGGTCAGAATTTGTGACAATCTAAATCCTTTGACTAACTGTAAGAGTTCGGGATGAATTTGGAGTGTTTAGACAACACTTAAACCCGTTTTATCCCAAAACAGGCTTAAACAGAGAAAACAGGCTAAAACCGAGAGAAAACATTGATTCAAAGGAGTAAACAGCTATGTTACTATTTATAGGGTCAAAATATGTAACAATCCAATGTATTTGGCTAATTATAAGAGTTCGGGTTGAATTTGGAGTGTTTAGACACCACTTTTACCCATTTTGTCCCGAAACAGGTAAAACAGAGAAAACAGGCTAAAACCGAGAGAAAACATTTACTCGAAGCAGTAAACAGCTATATTACTCTTTATAGGGTCAAAATATGTAACAATCCAATGAATTTGACTAATTATAAGAGTTCGGGTTGAATTTGAAGTGTTTACACACCACTTTTACCCATTTTGTCCCGAAACAGGCTAAAACAGAGAAAACATTGATTCGAAGCAGTAAACAGCTTTGTTACTGTTTATAGGGTCAGAATTTGTGACAATCTAAATCCTTTGACTAACTGTAAGAGTTCCGGATGAATTTGGAGTGTTTAGACAACACTTAAACCCGTTTTATCCCAAAACAGGCTTAAACAGAGAAAACAGGCTAAAACCGAGAGAAAACATTGATTCAAAGGAGTAAACAGCTATGTTACTATTTATAGGGTCAAAATATGTAACAATTCAATGCATTTGGCTAGTTATAAGAGTTCAGGTTGAATTTGGAGTGTTTAGACACCACTTTTACCCATTTTGTCCCAAAATAGGCTAAAACAGAGAAAACAGGCTAAAACCGAGAGAAAGCATTGATTTGAAGCAGTAAACAGCAATGTACTATTTATAGGGTCAAAATATGTAGCAATCCAATGCATTTGGCTAATTATAAGAGTTCGGGTTGAATTTGGAGTGTTTAGACACCACTTTTACCCATTTTGTCCCAAAATAGGCTAAAACAGAGAAAACAGGCTAAAACCGAGAGAAAACATTTACTCGAAGCAGTAAACTGCTATATTACTCTTTCTAAGGTCAAAATATGTAACAATCCAATGAATTTGACTAATTATAGGAGTTCGGGTTGAATTTGAAGTGTTTACACACCACTTTTACCATTTTGTCTCGAAACAGGCTAAATCGGAGAAACATTGATTCGAAGCAGAAACAGCTTTATTACTGTTTCTAGGGTCAGAATGTGTGAGAATGCAAATGCATTTGACTAATTGTAATTGTTCGGGATAAATTTGGAGTGTTTAAACAACACTTAAACCCGTTTATCCCAAAACAGGCTTAAACAGAGAAAAGAGGCTAAAACCAAGAGAAAACATTGATTCAAAGCAGTAAATAGCTATGTTACTCTTTCTAGGGTAAAAAAATGCAATAATCCAATGGATTTGACTAACTATAAGAGTTCGGGTTGAATTTGGAGTGTTTAGACACCACTTTTACCCATTTTGTCCCGAAACAGGCTAAAACAGAGAAAACAGGCTAAAACCGAGAGAAAACATATACTCGAAGCAGTAAACAGAAATATTATTCTTTATAGGGTCAAAATATGTAACAATCCAATGAATTTGACTAATTATAAGAGTTCCGGTTGAATTTGAAGTGTTTACACACCACTTTTACCCATTTTGTCCCGAAACAGGCTAAAACAGAGAAAACATTGATTCGAAGCAGTAAACAGCTTTGTTACTGTTTATAGGGTCAGAATTTGTGACAATCTAAATCCTTTGACTAACTGTAAGAGTTCGGGATGAATTTGGAGTGTTTAGACAACACTTAAACCCGTTTTATCCCAAAACAGGCTTAAACAGAGAAAACAGGCTAAAACCGAGAGAAAACATTGATTCAAAGGAGTAAACAGCTATGTTACTATTTATAGGGTCAAAATATGTAACAATTCAATGCAGTTGGCTAGTTATAAGAGTTCAGGTTGAATTTGGAGTGTTTAGACACTACTTTTACCCATTTTGTTCCAAAATAGGCTAAAACAGAGAAAACAGGCTAAAACCGAGAGAAAACATTTACTCGAAGCAGTAAACAGTTATATTACTCTTTCTAAGGTCAAAATATGTAACAATTCAATGAATTTGACTAATTATAGGAGTTCGAGTTGAATTTTAAGTATTTACACACCACTTTTACCATTTTGTCTCGAAACAGGCTAAAACCGAGAAACATTGTTTCGAAGCAGAAACAACTTTATTACTGTTTCTAGGGTCAGAATATGTGAGAATACAAATGCATTTGACTAATTGTAAGAGTTCGGGATGAATTTGGAGTGTTTAGACAACACTTAAACCCGTTTATCCCAAAACAGGCTTAAATAGAGAAAAGAGGCTAAAACCAAGAGAAAACATTGATTCAAAGCAGTAAATAGCTATGTTACTCTTTCTAGGGTAAAAATATGCAATAATCCAATGCATTTGACTAATTATAAGAGTTCGGGTTGAATTTGGAGTGTTTAGACACCACTTTTACCCATTTTGTCCCGAAACAGGCTAAAACAGAGAAAACAGGCTAAAACCGAGAGAAAACATTTTCTCGAAGCGGTAAACAGCTATATTACTCTTTATAGGGTCAAAATATGTAACAATCCAATGAATTTGACTAATTATAAGAGTTCGGGTTGAATTTGAAGTGTTTACACACCACTTTTACCCATTTTGTCCCGAAACAGGCTAAAACAGAGAAAACATTGATTCGAAGCAGTAAACAGCTTTGTTACTGTTTATAGGGTCAGAATTTGTGACAATCTAAACCCTTTGACTAACTGTAAGAGTTCGGGATGAATTTGGAGTGTTTAGACAACACTTAAACCCGTTTTATCCCAAAACAGGCTTAAACAGAGAAAACAGGCTAAAACCGAGAGAAAACATTGATTCAAAGGAGTAAACAGCTATGTTACTATTTATAGGGTCAAAATATGTAACAATTCAATGCATTTGGCTAGTTATAAGAGTTCAGGTTGAATTTGGGGTGTTTAGACACCACTTTTACCCATTTTGTCCCAAACTAGGCTAAAACAGAGAAAACAGGCTAAAACCGAGAGAAAGCTTTGATTTGAAGCAGTAAACAGCAATTTACTATTTATAGGGTCAAAATATGTAAAAATCCAATGCATTTGGCTAATTATAAGAGTTCGGGTTGAATTTGGAGTGTTTAGACACCACTTTTACCCATTTTGTCCCAAAATAGGCCAAAACAGAGAAAACAGGCTAAAACCGAGAGAAAACATTTACTCGAAGCAGTAAACAGCTATATTACTCTTTCTAAGGTCAAAATATGTAACAATCTAATGAATTTGACTAATTATAGGAGTTCGGGTTGAATTTGAAGTGTTTACACACCACTTTTACCATTTTGTCTCGAAACAGGCTAAATCGGAGAAACATTGATTCGAAGGAGAAACAGCTTTATTACTGTTTCTAGGGTCAGAATGTGTGAGAATGCAAATGCATTTGACTAATTGTAATTGTTCGGGATAAATTTGGAGTGCTTAAACAACACTTAAACCCGTTTATCCCAAAACAGGCTTAAACAGAGAAAAGAGGCTAAAACCAAGAGAAAACATTGATTCAAAGCAGTAAATAGCTATGTTACTCTTTCTAGGGTAAAAAAATGCAATAATCCAATGCATTTGACTAATTATAAGAGTTCGGGTTGAATATGGAGTGTTTAGACACCACTTTTACCCATTTTGTCCCGAAACAGGCTAAAACAGAGAAAACAGGCTAAAACCGAGAGAAAACATATACTCGAAGCAGTAAACAGCAATATTACTCTTTATGGGGTCAAAATATGTAACAATCCAATGAATTTGACTAATTATAAGAGTTCCGGTTGAATTTGAAGTGTTTACACACCACTTTTACCCATTTTGTCCCGAAATAGGCTAAAACAGAGAAAACATTGCTTCGAAGCAGTAAACAGCTTTGTTACTGTTTATAGGGTCAGAATTTGTGACAATCTAAATCCTTTGACTAACTGTAAGAGTTCGGGATGAATTTGGAGTGTTTAGACAACACTTAAACCCGTTTTATCCCAAAACAGGCTTAAACAGAGAAAACAGGCTAAAACCGAGAGAAAACATTGATTCAAAGGAGTAAACAGCTATGTTACTATTTATAGGGTCAAAATATGTAACAATTCAATGCAGTTGGCTAGTTATAAGAGTTCAGGTTGAATTTGGAGTGTTTAGACACTACTTTTACCCATTTTGTCCCAAAATAGGCTAAAACAGAGAAAACAGGCTAAAACCGAGAGAAAACATTTACTCGAAGCAGTAAACAGTTATATTACTCTTTCTAAGGTCAAAATATGTAACAATTCAATGAATTTGACTAATTATAGGAGTTCGAGTTGAATTTGAAGTATTTACACACCACTTTTACCATTTTGTCTCGAAACAGGCTAAAACCGAGAAACATTGTTTCGAAGCAGAAACAACTTTATTACTGTTTCTAGGGTCAGAATATGTGAGAATACAAATGCATTTGACTAATTGTAAGAGTTCGGGATGAATTTGGAGTGTTTAGACAACACTTAAACCCGTTTATCCCAAAACAGGCTTAAATAGAGAAAAGAGGCTAAAACCAAGAGAAAACATTGATTCAAAGCAGTAAATAGCTATGTTACTCTTTCTAGGGTAAAAATATGCAATAATCCAATGCATTTGACTAATTATAAGAGTTCGGGTTGAATTTGGAGTGTTTAGACACCACTTTTACCCATTTTGTCCCGAAACAGGCTAAAACAGAGAAAACAGGCTAAAACCGAGAGAAAACATTTTCTCGAAGCGGTAAACAGCTATATTACTCTTTATAGGGTCAAAATATGTAACAATCCAATGAATTTGACTAATTATAAGAGTTCGGGTTGAATTTGAAGTGTTTACACACCACTTTTACCCATTTTGTCCCGAAACAGGCTAAAACAGAGAAAACATTGATTCGAAGCAGTAAACAGCTTTGTTACTGTTTATAGGGTCAGAATTTGTGACAATCTAAACCCTTTGACTAACTGTAAGAGTTCGGGATGAATTTGGAGTGTTTAGACAACACTTAAACCCGTTTTATCCCAAAACAGGCTTAAACAGAGAAAACAGGCTAAAACCGAGAGAAAACATTGATTCAAAGGAGTAAACAGCTATGTTACTATTTATAGGGTCAAAATATGTAACAATTCAATGCATTTGGCTAGTTATAACAGTTCAGGTTGAATTTGGAGTGTTTAGACACCACTTTTACCCATTTTGTCCCAAACTAGGCTAAAACAGAGAAAACAGGCTAAAACCGAGAGAAAGCTTTGATTTGAAGCAGTAAACAGCAATTTACTATTTATAGGGTCAAAATATGTAAAAATCCAATGCATTTGGCTAATTATAAGAGTTCGGGTTGAATTTGGAGTGTTTAGACACCACTTTTACCCATTTTGTCCCAAAATAGGCCAAAACAGAGAAAACAGGCTAAAACCGAGAGAAAACATTTACTCGAAGCAGTAAACAGCTATATTACTCTTTCTAAGGTCAAAATATGTAACAATCCAATGAATTTGACTAATTATAGGAGTTCGGGTTGAATTTGAAGTGTTTACACACCACTTTTACCATTTTGTCTCGAAACAGGCTAAATCGGAGAAACATTGATTCGAAGGAGAAACAGCTTTATTACTGTTTCTAGGGTCCGAATGTGTGAGAATGCAAATGCATTTGACTAATTGTAATTGTTCGGGATAAATTTGGAGTGCTTAAACAACACTTAAACCCGTTTATCCCAAAACAGGCTTAAACAGAGAAAAGAGGCTAAAACCAAGAGAAAACATTGATTCAAAGCAGTAAATAGCTATGTTACTCTTTCTAGGGTAAAAAAATGCAATAATTCAATGCATTTGACTAATTATAAGAGTTCGGGTTGAATTTGGAGTGTTTAGACACCACTTTTACCCATTTTGTCCCGAAACAGGCTAAAACAGAGAAAACAGGCTAAAACTGAGAGAAAACATATACTCGACGCAGTAAACAGCAATATTACTCTTTATGGGGTCAAAAAATGTAACAATCCAATGAATTTGACTAATTATAAGAGTTCCGGTTGAATTTGAAGTGTTTACACACCACTTTTACCCATTTTGTCCCGAAACAGGCTAAAACAGAGAAAACATTGCTTCGAAGCAGTAAACAGCTTTGTTACTGTTTATAGGGTCAGAATTTGTGACAATCTAAATCCTTTGACTAACTGTAAGAGTTCGGGATGAATTTGGAGTGTTTAGACACCACTTTTACCCATTTTGTCCCAAACTAGGCTAAAACAGAGAAAACAGGCTAAAACCGAGAGAAAGCTTTGATTTGAAGCAGTAAACAGCTATGTTACTATTTATAGGGTCAAAATATGTAACAATCCAATGCATTTGGCTAATTATAAGAGTTCGGGTTGAATTTGGAGTGTTTAGACACCACTTTTACCCATTTTGTCCCAAAATAGGCTAAAACAGAGAAAACAGGCTAAAACCGAGAGAAAACATTTACTCGAAGCAGTAAACAGCTATATTACTCTTTCTAAGGTCAAAATATGTAACAATCCAATGAATTTGACTAACTATAGGAGTTCGGGTTGAATTTGAAGTGTTTACACACCACTTTTACCATTTTGTCTCGAAACAGGCTAAATCGGAGAAACATTGATTCGAAGCAGAAACAGCTTTATTACTGTTTCTAGGGTCAGAATATGTGAGAATGCAAATGCATTTGACTAATTGTAATTGTTCGGGATAAATTTGGAGTGTTTAAACAACACTTAAACCCGTTTATCCCAAAACAGGCTTAAACAGAGAAAAGAGGCTAAAACCAAGAGAAAACATTGATTCAAAGCAGTAAATAGCTATGTTACTCTTTCTAGGGTAAAAAAATGCAATAATCCAATGCATTTGACTAATTATAAGAGTTCGGGTTGAATTTGGAGTGTTTAGACACCACTTTTACCCATTTTGTCCCGAAACAGGCTAAAACAGAGAAAACAGGCTAAAACCGAGAGAAAACATATACTCGAAGCAGTAAACAGCAATATTACTCTTTATAGGGTCAAAATATGTAACAATCCAATGAATTTGACTAATTATAAGAGTTCCGGTTGAATTTGAAGTGTTTACACACCACTTTTACCCATTTTGTCCCGAAACAGGCTAAAACAGAGAAAACATTGATTCGAAGCAGTTAACAGCTTTGTTACTGTTTATAGGGTCAGAATTTGTGACAATCTAATGCCTTTGACTAACCGTAAGAGTTCGGGATGAATTTGGAGTGTTTAGACAACACTTAAACCCGTTTTATCCCAAAACAGGCTTAAACAGAGAAAACAGGCTAAAACCGAGAGAAAACATTGATTCAAAGGAGTAAACAGCTATGTTACTATTTATAGGGTCAAAATATGTAACAATTCAATGCATTTGGCTAGTTATAAGAGTTCAGGTTGAATTTGGAGTGTTTAGACACCACTTTTACCCATTTTGTCCTAAAATAGGCTAAAACAGAGAAAACAGGCTAAAACCGAGAGAAAGCATTGATTTGAAGCAGTAAACAGCAATTTACTATTTATAGGGTCAAAATATGTAGCAATCCAATGCATTTGGCTAATTATAAGAGTTCGGGTTGAATTTGGAGTGTTTAGACACCACTTTTACCCATTTTGTCCCAAAATAGGCTAAAACAGAGAAAACAGGCTAAAACCGAGAGAAAACATTTACTCGAAGCAGTAAACAGCTATATTACTCTTTCTAAGGTCAAAATATGTAACAATCCAATGAATTTGACTAATTATAGGAGTTCGGGTTGAATTTGAAGTGTTTACACACCACTTTTACCATTTTGTCTCGAAACAGGCTAAATCGGAGAAACATTGATTCGAAGCAGAAACAGCTTTATTACTGTTTCTAGGGTCAGAATGTGTGAGAATGCAAATGCATTTGACTAATTGTAACTGTTCGGGATAAATTTGGAGTGTTTAAACAACACTTAAACCCGTTTATCCCAAAACAGGCTTAAACAGAGAAAAGAGGCTAAAACCAAGAGAAAACATTGATTCAAAGCAGTAAATAGCTATGTTACTCTTTCTAGGGTAAAAAAATGCAAGAATCCAATGGATTTGACTAACTATAAGAGTTCGGGTTGAATTTGGAGTGTTTAGACACCACTTTTACCCATTTTGTTCCGAAACAGGCTAAAACAGAGAAAACAGGCTAAAACCGAGAGAAAACATATACTCGAAGCAGTAAACAGAAATATTACTCTTTATAGGGTCAAAATATGTAACAATCCAATGAATTTGACTAATTATAAGAGTTCCGGTTGAATTTGAAGTGTTTACACACCACTTTTACCCATTTTGTCCCGAAACAGGCTAAAACAGAGAAAACATTGATTCGAAGCAGTTAATAGCTTTGTTACTGTTTATAGGGTCAGAATTTGTGACAATCTAAATCCTTTGACTAACTGTAAGAGTTCGGGATGAATTTGGAGTGTTTAGACAACACTTAAACCCGTTTTATCCCAAAACAGGCTTAAACAGAGAAAACAGGCTAAAACCGAGAGAAAACATTGATTCAAAGGAGTAAACAGCTATGTTACTATTTATAGGGTCAAAATATGTAACAATTCAATGCATTTGGCTAGTTATAAGAGTTCAGGTTGAATTTGGAGTGTTTAGACACCACTTTTACCCATTTTGTCCCAAAATAGGCTAAAACAGAGAAAACAGGCTAAAACCGAGAGAAAGCATTGATTTGAAGCAGTAAACAGCAATTTACTATTTATAGGGTCAAAATATGTAACAATCCAATGCATTTGGCTAATTATAAGAGTTCGGGTTGAATTTGGAGTGTTTAGACACCACTTTTACCCATTTTGTCCCGAAACAGGCTAAAACAGAGAAAACAGGCTAAAACCGAGAGAAAACATATACTCGAAGCAGTAAACAGAAATATTACTCTTTATAGGGTCAAAATATGTAACAATCCAATGAATTTGACTAATTATAAGAGTTCGGGTTGAATTTGAAGTGTTTACACACCACTTTTACCCATTTTGTCCCGAAACAGGCTAAAACAGAGAAAACATTGATTCGAAGCAGTTAATAGCTTTGTTACTGTTTATAGGGTCAGAATTTGTGACAATCTAAATCCTTTGACTAACTGTAAGAGTTCGGGATGAATTTGGAGTGTTTAGACAACACTTAAACCCGTTTTATCCCAAAACAGGCTTAAACAGAGAAAACAGGCTAAAACCGAGAGAAAACATTGATTCAAAGGAGTAAACAGCTATGTTACTATTTATAGGGTCAAAATATGTAACAATTCAATGCATTTGGCTAGTTATAAGAGTTCAGGTTGAATTTGGAGTGTTTAGACACCACTTTTACCCATTTTGTCCCAAAATAGGCTAAAACAGAGAAAACAGGCTAAAACCGAGAGAAAGCATTGATTTGAAGCAGTAAACAGCAATTTACTATTTATAGGGTCAAAATATGTAACAATCCAATGCATTTGGCTAATTATAAGAGTTCGGGTTGAATTTGGAGTGTTTAGACACCACTTTTACCCATTTTGTCCCAAAATAGGCTAAAACAGAGAAAACAGGCTAAAACCGAGAGAAAACATTTACTCGAAGCAGTAAACAGCTATATTACTCTTTCTAAGGTCAAAATATGTAACAATCCAATGAATTTGACTAACTATAGGAGTTCGGGTTGAATTTGAAGTGTTTACACACCACTTTTACCATTTTGTCTCGAAACAGGCTAAATCGGAGAAACATTGATTCGAAGCAGAAACAGCTTTATTACTGTTTCTAGGGTCAGAATATGTGAGAATGCAAATGCATTTGACTAATTGTAATTGTTCGGGATAAATTTGGAGTGTTTAAACAACACTTAAACCCGTTTATCCCAAAACAGGCTTAAACAGAGAAAAGAGGCTAAAACCAAGAGAAAACATTGATTCAAAGCAGTAAATAGCTATGTTACTCTTTCTAGGGTAAAAAAATGCAATAATCCAATGGATTTGACTAACTATAAGAGTTCGGGTTGAATTTGGAGTGTTTAGACACCACTTTTACCCATTTTGTTCCGAAACAGGCTAAAACAGAGAAAACAGGCTAAAACCGAGAGAAAACATATACTCGAAGCAGTAAACAGAAATATTACTCTTTATAGGGTCAAAATATGTAACAATCCAATGAATTTGACTAATTATAAGAGTTCGGGTTGAATTTGAAGTGTTTACACACCACTTTTACCCATTTTGTCCCGAAACAGGCTAAAACAGAGAAAACATTGATTCGAAGCAGTTAATAGCTTTGTTACTGTTTATAGGGTCAGAATTTGTGACAATCTAAATCCTTTGACTAACTGTAAGAGTTCGGGATGAATTTGGAGTGTTTAGACAACACTTAAACCCGTTTTATCCCAAAACAGGCTTAAACAGAGAAAACAGGCTAAAACCGAGAGAAAACATTGATTCAAAGGAGTAAACAGCTATGTTACTATTTATAGGGTCAAAATATGTAACAATTCAATGCATTTGGCTAGTTATAAGAGTTCAGGTTGAATTTGGAGTGTTTAGACACCACTTTTACCCATTTTGTCCCAAAATAGGCTAAAACAGAGAAAACAGGCTAAAACCGAGAGAAAGCATTGATTTGAAGCAGTAAACAGCAATTTACTATTTATAGGGTCAAAATATGTAACAATCCAATGCATTTGGCTAATTATAAGAGTTCGGGTTGAATTTGGAGTGTTTAGACACCACTTTTACCCATTTTGTCCCGAAATAGGCTAAAACAGAGAAAACAGGCTAAAACCGAGAGAAAACATTTACTCGAAGCAGTAAACAGCTATATTACTCTTTCTAAGGTCAAAATATGTAACAATCCAATGAATTTGACTAATTATAGGAGTTCGGGTTGAATTTGAAGTGTTTACACACCACTTTTACCATTTTGTCTCGAAACAGGCTAAATCGGAGAAACATTGATTCGAAGCAGAAACAGCTTTATTACTGTTTCTAGGGTCAGAATATGTGAGAATGCAAATGCATTTGACTAATTGTAATTGTTCGGGATAAATTTGGAGTGTTTAAACAACACTTAAACCCGTTTATCCCAAAACAGGCTTAAACAGAGAAAAGAGGCTAAAACCAAGAGAAAACATTGATTCAAAGCAGTAAATAGCTATGTTACTCTTTCTAGGGTAAAAAAATGCAATAATCCAATGCATTTGACTAATTATAAGAGTTCGGGTTGAATTTGGAGTGTTTAGACACCACTTTTACCCATTTTGTCTCGAAACAGGCTAAAACAGAGAAAACAGGCTAAAACCGAGAGAAAACATATACTCGAAGCAGTAAACAGCAATATTACTCTTTATAGGGTCAAAATATGTAACAATCCAATGAATTTGACTAATTATAAGAGTTCCGGTTGAATTTGAAGTGTTTACACACCACTTTTACCCATTTTGTCCCGAAACAGGCTAAAACAGAGAAAACATTGATTCGAAGCAGTTAACAGCTTTGTTACTGTTTATAGGGTCAGAATTTGTGACAATCTAATGCCTTTGACTAACCGTAAGAGTTCGGGATGAATTTGGAGTGTTTAGACAACACTTAAACCCGTTTTATCCCAAAACAGGCTTAAACAGAGAAAACAGGCTAAAACCGAGAAAAAAAAATTGATTCAAAGGAGTAAACAGCTATGTTACTATTTATAGGGTCAAAATATGTAACAATCCAATGTATTTGGCTAATTATAAGAGTTTGGGTTGAATTTGGAGTGTTTAGACACCACTTTTACCCATTTTGTCCCGAAACAGGTAAAACAGAGAAAACAGGCTAAAACCGAGAGAAAACATTTACTCGAAGCAGTAAACAGCTATATTACTCTTTATAGGGTCAAAATATGTAACAATCCAATGAATTTGACTAATTATAAGAGTTCGGGTTGAATTTGAAATGTTTACACACCACTTTTACCCATTTTGTCCCGAAACAGGCTAAAACAGAGAAAACAGGCTAAAACCGAGAGAAAACATATACTCGAAGCAGTAAACAGAAATATTACTCTTTATAGGGTCAAAATATGTAACAATCCAATGAATTTGACTAATTATAAGAGTTCCGGTTGAATTTGAAGTGTTTACACACCACTTTTACCCATTTTGTCCCGAAACAGGCTAAAACAGAGAAAACATTGATTCGAAGCAGTTAACAGCTTTGTTACTGTTTATAGGGTCAGAATTTGTGACAATCTAATGCCTTTGACTAACCGTAAGAGTTCGGGATGAATTTGTGTTTAGACAACACTTAAACCCGTTTTATCCCAAAACAGGCTTAAACAGAGAAAACAGGCTAAAACCGAGAAAAAAAAATTGATTCAAAGGAGTAAACCGCTATGTTACTATTTATAGGGTCAAAATATGTAACAATCCAATGTATTTGGCTAATTATAAGAGTTCGGGTTGAATTTGGAGTGTTTAGACACCACTTTTACCCATTTTGTCCCGAAACAGGTAAAACAGAGAAAACAGGCTAAAACCGAGAGAAAGCATTGATTTGAAGCAGTAAACAGCAATTTACTATTTATAGGGTCAAAATATGTAGCAATCCAATGCTTTTGGCTAATTATAAGAGTTCGGGTTGAATTTGGAGTGTTTAGACACCACTTTTACCCATTTTGTCCCAAAATAGGCTAATACAGAGAAAACAGGCTAAAACCGAGAGAAAACATTTACTCGAAGCAGTAAACAGAAATATTACTCTTTATAGGGTCAAAATATGTAACAATCCAATGAATTTGACTAATTATAAGAGTTCGGGTTGAATTTGAAGTGTTTACACACCACTTTTACCCATTTTGTCCCGAAACAGGCTAAAACAGAGAAAACATTGATTCGAAGCAGTTAATAGCTTTGTTACTGTTTATAGGGTCAGAATTTGTGACAATCTAAATCCTTTGACTAACTGTAAGAGTTCGGGATGAATTTGTTGGGATTTATGAGACAAAGCTCACAAGAGAGGGTAGACAAACACTTGGTGAATGAATCCCCCTTTACCCACAACAAACTAACTCATTATCAAGGGGGAGGAGAGGACATCAACTTGTGATGAACTCCCCATAATCTAGGCTTAGTAAAGAGTAAATAAGAAGAGTTTAGGTGGGATTTGATAAGAGAATAGGCTGCCTTAAGGGCAGCCTCTAACCGCTAATCCTACACCACTCTACATTGTTGATAAGAACAAGAACAAGAGGTGTAGAGAGGGAATCGGTTTCTCTTATTGAATAATGTTGTGTTGTGTTACATATGAGGTGAAATACAAAGCTTAATATAGGAGAATACAAGGTCATATGACCGTTAGAGAGAAGAAGAAGGTGATAGAGACTTGTAGCCGTTTGTCTCGAGTAAAGGATGGTGAAAGCGACTCCTTCTTTCTTTCTCCTACCAAAGGCACGAGATTCTCCTTCCCTTCCATTCCTTGTGACCGTTAGATCCTCCCTTCTTTCCTTTCTTTGTGGCCATTAGATCCTTCTTCCTTTTCCTTGTGAGATATTTAACTTCTTCTTGGGCCTCTTCTTCTTATAAGGCCTTTACTTCACAATTCTTCTCACATTGCACCTATGGCCTTGCTAACCACTCTCATTGTGCTCACGGCCCACATGGCCTTATTGGCCACTCTTATTGTGCTCACGGCCTTACTGGCCGCTCCCACACCACTCATGGCCTTACCGGCCACACTTCTTGTACTAGCAGCCTTACCGGCCACTCTCTTCTTCCTTGTGCAGCTCGGCCTCACCGGCCTCACTCTCTCTTCTCCTTCATATATACTAATACTCCCCCGCACGTTTGATCTGCAGGGCACCATGGGGACCAAAGATCAAGCGTGGACACGTGAGGACTACCTCATTAAAAACCTTAACAAAGAAAACCACTTGGGAGAAAACTTTGTTAAGTAAAAAGAGTGTAGTCTCCACGTTCCTTGATGTCGCAATGATCTTGGTTTGTCAAGAACCAGCTCTCTTCTCTTTAAGCCTTTGAACCGCTACACTTCCTTAGCCCTCCTTGCCTTTAGCACATTCCTTATGATCTCCATCCTTGTTCCTTTAGAATTCCTTTGAGGCTCTCATAGTCTCCTTTACCCTTAAACAAGTGATAAAGAAGAAAAGAATAAGTGTTTGCTATGAGGAATATCAAAGAAAAATTCTAAAAGTGTGACAATTTAAGAAGAATCATATTAAAGACTAAAGACTAGTAATGAAGCTAAGGTAATGAATTTATGAATTAAAATAGAGAAGGGTTTAGAGCACAGCCTTTATGGTGTTTTGATGGATAGGAAGGAGAGAGTTGATCACAGTTGCGGTTTGGAATTCCTCCTTGAGACCGCTCCTCTAACCATGGTTTTAAACCCGGTCAGTTTTATTTGTCAGACTGACACATGCCCACTGAATCGGACATAACTTTCGAACGGCTGCTCGGATTGGTATGATTCCACTTCCACTGGCAAGATGACTCTGTGGTCTCGAACTTTAATGAAGAACGCGGAAGCCGAATCGCAGTGGAAGGGTTTCGTCCGAGTCGATCTTTGAGACGCTTCGGCTGAGCTTTAAGTAAAGACTTTTGCTTGTGGCCGAGCAGAATCTGTGAGGTACGGTCTGAAGTCACTTGATCTCCCCCGTAACCTTTACTTGATGATGGGCTGAAACCTCATCACCTCAGTTGAAGCCTTGTGCATCACCGTTCTTGTGCACATCCAATCAACAGTTGAAACCTTGTGCATCACCTTTCCTAAAGACCATTGTGCACATCCGATCAACAACTTGGCACTAACACACATGCTCTTGGACTGATTCATCACCTTCCACCAGCTTAACAAAGACTTGGTGGCCCTTGGTTCTAACTCCAGGCATTGTGCTGCGCTCTTACATGGCTATCTTGTAGCCTTCAACCTCGCCACTTCTTCTCCTTGAGATAGTGAGCGAGCTCCACACAATCTTCAATGCTGAAACTGAAACCAAAAATCAATGGAACAGATTCTAAACAAGAGATTGTTAGAGATTAGAGTATAGAGAATAATACTGAAATTAAATAGAGAATTTAGAGAATTAATAAGAGTATATATGGAGAATAGAAAGTGAGAGTATAAGGGAGAGTATTGGCGGTAGTATAAGATGAATGGAGAGTAGAATAGAGAATCTGCTCAAGAATTCTTATGGACAGAGTTTAACTCTGTTTTCTTGAGTTGAAAGAAGCTTTGACAGCCAAGAACATCCAAGAAGACAATCTCTTTTGGTGCTTTAATGGCTGAAACACAATGGACCTTATGGAAAATTAGTTTCTCCAAAGGTTTAACAACAAAACTCCTTGTAGAATCACTTAAACAAGTGTTCTTCAAGAGATTAAGGCTTTAGATCCACGAAGATAACATATAGAAGATGTTTTTCGTGGTCCCAAGCAAAGAAGAAACAACAAAAGCCTTTGGAACAGCCTATTGTCCAACGGTTAAAAGAATGCATCTTGGACCAACTTGAATCTATTTGACCAAGCGGGCTCTACATGCTAAAATAAAGTCTCTCTCTTCCTCAAACTCGAACCTGGACACACCATATGACCAGAAACAAAGCTTTCTCAACCTTGAGAAGAAGAAGAAGTGATTTAGTAATTAAACTTTAAAGGAAATTTAACAAAAGCAAAATTAAACCTTTAAAGGAAAATTAACTAAATCTTAAGAGAATCCTAGGAAAAATCCTAAGGATTTCGTGGCTCTATACAAGCCTAAAAACACGTGAATCCTTACCAAGAACAAGAACAATTTGCTCCTTGGTTCATCACCACCTCAATTTAAACCCAAGCTTTTACCCAATCGGTGAAGCCTAAGGATGAGGTTTTAAAATCGATTTCTTTCACACACTTGGTCTATGAACTCTACAAAGACCCAAGACCAAGCTTACTCAACATTGAGCTGCTAGAGAATCGATTTAACAACAAAAGCAAAATTAAAGTTTTAAAGAAACTAAGCTAAGCGATTTAACACCTAGGCTAGGATTAAAACTTTAACTAAGCTATCTCCTAAGAGATTTAACTTGAGAACGAGTTTGAATCACCAAGAACAGATCCTGCTCTGATACCATGTTGGGATTTATGAGACAAAGCTCACAAGAGAGGGTAGACAAACACTTGGTGAATGAATCCCCCTTTACCCACAACAAACTAACTCATTATCAAGGGGGAGGAGAGGACATCAACTTGTGATGAACTCCCCATAATCTAGGCTTAGTAAAGAGTAAATAAGAAGAGTTTAGGTGGGATTTGATAAGAGAATAGGCTGCCTTAAGGGCAGCCTCTAACCGCTAATCCTACACCACTCTACATTGTTGATAAGAACAAGAACAAGAGGTGTAGAGAGGGAATCGGTTTCTCTTATTGAATAATGTTGTGTTGTGTTACATATGAGGTGAAATACAAAGCTTAATATAGGAGAATACAAGGTCATATGACCGTTAGAGAGAAGAAGAAGGTGATAGAGACTTGTAGCCGTTTGTCTCGAGTAAAGGATGGTGAAAGCGACTCCTTCTTTCTTTCTCCTACCAAAGGCACGAGATTCTCCTTCCCTTCCATTCCTTGTGACCGTTAGATCCTCCCTTCTTTCCTTTCTTTGTGGCCATTAGATCCTTCTTCCTTTTCCTTGTGAGATATTTAACTTCTTCTTGGGCCTCTTCTTCTTATAAGGCCTTTACTTCACAATTCTTCTCACATTGCACCTATGGCCTTGCTAACCACTCTCATTGTGCTCACGGCCCACATGGCCTTATTGGCCACTCTTATTGTGCTCACGGCCTTACTGGCCGCTCCCACACCACTCATGGCCTTACCGGCCACACTTCTTGTACTAGCAGCCTTACCGGCCACTCTCTTCTTCCTTGTGCAGCTCGGCCTCACCGGCCTCACTCTCTCTTCTCCTTCATATATACTAATAGAATTTGGAGTGTTTAGACAACACTTAAACCCGTTTTATCCCAAAACAGGCTTAAACAGAGAAAACAGGCTAAAACCGAGAGAAAACAATGATTCAAAGGAGTAAACAGCTATGCTACTATTTATAGGGTCAAAATATGTAACAATTCAATGCATTTGGCTAGTTATAAGAGTTCAGGTTGAATTTGGAGTGTTTAGACACCACTTTTACCCATTTTGTCCCAAAATAGGCTAAAATAGAGAAAACAGGCTAAAACCGAGAGAAAGCATTGATTTGAAGCAGTAAACAGCAATTTACTATTTATAGGGTCAAAATATGTAACAATCCAATGCATTTGGCTAATTATAAGAGTTCGGGTTGAATTTGGAGTGTTTAGACACCACTTTTACCCATTTTGTCCCAAAATAGGCTAAAACAGAGAGAACTGGCTAAAACCGAGAGAAAACATTTACTCGAAGCAGTAAACAGCTATATTACTCTTTCTAAGGTCAAAATATGTAACAATCCAATGAATTTGACTAATTATAGGAGTTCGGGTTGAATTTGAAGTGTTTACACACCACTTTTACCATTTTGTCTCGAAACAGGCTAAATCGGAGAAACATTGATTCGAAGCAGAAACAGCTTTATTACTGTTTCTAGGGTCAGAATATGTGAGAATGCAAATGCATTTGACTAATTGTAATTGTTCGGGATAAATTTGGAGTGTTTAAACAACACTTAAACCCGTTTATCCCAAAACAGGCTTAAACAGAGAAAAGAGGCTAAAACCAAGAGAAAACATTGATTCAAAGCAGTAAATAGCTATGTTACTCTTTCTAGGGTAAAAAAATGCAATAATCCAATGCATTTGACTAATTATAAGAGTTCGGGTTGAATTTGGAGTGTTTAGACACCACTTTTACCCATTTTGTCCCGAAACAGGCTAAAACAGAGAAAACAGGCTAAAACCGAGAGAAAACATATACTCGAAGCAGTAAACAGCAATATTACTCTTTATAGGGTCAAAATATGTAACAATCCAATGAATTTGACTAATTATAAGAGTTCCGGTTGAATTTGAAGTGTTTACACACCACTTTTACCCATTTTGTCCCGAAACAGGCTAAAACAGAGAAAACATTGATTCGAAGCAGTTAACAGCTTTGTTACTGTTTATAGGGTCAGAATTTGTGACAATCTAATGCCTTTGACTAACCGTAAGAGTTCGGGATGAATTTGGAGTGTTTAGACAACACTTAAACCCGTTTTATCCCAAAACAGGCTTAAACAGAGAAAACAGGCTAAAACCGAGAAAAAAAAATTGATTCAAAGGAGTAAACAGCTATGTTACTATTTATAGGGTCAAAATATGTAACAATCCAATGTATTTGGCTAATTATAAGAGTTCGGGTTGAATTTGGAGTGTTTAGACACCACTTTTACCCATTTTGTCCCGAAACAGGTAAAACAGAGAAAACAGGCTAAAACCGAGAGAAAACATTTACTCGAAGCAGTAAACAGCTATATTACTCTTTATAGGGTCAAAATATGTAACAATCCAATGAATTTGACTAATTATAAGAGTTCGGGTTGAATTTGAAGTGTTTACACACCACTTTTACCCATTTTGTCCCGAAACAGGCTAAAACAGAGAAAACAGGCTAAAACCGAGAGAAAACATATACTCGAAGCAGTAAACAGAAATATTACTCTTTATAGGGTCAAAATATGTAACAATCCAATGAATTTGACTAATTATAAGAGTTCGGGTTGAATTTGAAGTGTTTACATATTTTACCCATTTTGTCCCGAAACAGGCTAAAACAGAGAAAACATTGATTCGAAGCAGTTAATAGCTTTGTTACTGTTTATAGGGTCAGAATTTGTGACAATCTAAATCCTTTGACTAACTGTAAGAGTTCGGGATGAATTTGGAGTGTTTAGACAACACTTAAACCCGTTTTATCCCAAAACAGGCTTAAACAGAGAAAACAGGCTAAAACCGAGAGAAAACATTGATTCAAAGGAGTAAACAGCTACGTTACTATTTATAGGGTTAAAATATGTAACAATTCAATGCATTTGGCTAGTTATAAGAGTTCAGGTTGAATTTGGAGTGTTTAGACACCACTTTTACCCATTTTGTCCCAAAATAGGCTAAAACAGAGAAAACAGGCTAAAACCGAGAGAAAGCATTGATTTGAAGCAGTAAACAGCAATTTACTATTTATAGGGTCAAAATATGTAACAATCCAATGCATTTGGCTAATTATAAGAGTTCGGGTTGAATTTGGAGTGTTTAGACACCACTTTTACCCATTTTGTCCCAAAATAGGCTAAAACAGAGAAAACAGGCTAAAACCGAGAGAAAACATTTACTCGAAGCAGTAAACAGCTATATTACTCTTTCTAAGGTCAAAATATGTAACAATCCAATGAATTTCATTAATTATAGGAGTTCGGGTTGAATTTGAAGTGTTTACACACCACTTTTACCATTTTGTCTCGAAACAGGCTAAATCGGAGAAACATTGATTCGAAGGAGAAACAGCTTTATTACTGTTTCTAGGGTCAGAATGTGTGAGAATGCAAATGCATTTGACTAATTGTAATTGTTCGGGATAAATTTGGAGTGCTTAAACAACACTTAAACCCGTTTATCCCAAAACAGGCTTAAACAGAGAAAAGAGGCTAAAACCAAGAGAAAACATTGATTCAAAGCAGTAAATAGCTATGTTACTCTTTCTAGGGTAAAAAAATGCAATAATCCAATGCATTTGACTAATTATAAGAGTTCGGGTTGAATTTGGAGTGTTTAGACACCACTTTTACCCATTTTGTCCCGCAACAGGCTAAAACAGAGAAAACAGGCTAAAACCGAGAGAAAACATACACTCGAAGCAGTAAACAGCAATATTACTCTTTATGGGGTCAAAATATGTAACAATCCAATGAATTTGACTAATTATAAGAGTTCCGGTTGAATTTGAAGTGTCTACAGACCACTTTTACCCATTTTGTCCCGAAACAGGCTAAAACAGAGAAAACATTGATTCGAAGCAGTAAACAGCTTTGTTACTGTTTATAGGGTCAGAATTTGTGACAATCTAAATCCTTTGACTAACTGTAAGAGTTTGGGATGAATTTGGAGTGTTTAGACAACACTTAAACCCGTTTTATCCCAAAACAGGCTTAAACAGAGAAAACAGGCTAAAACCGAGAGAAAACATTGATTCAAAGGAGTAAACAGCTATGTTACTATTTATAGGGTCAAAATATGTAACAATTCAATGCATTTGGCTAGTTATAAGAGTTCAGGTTGAATTTGGAGTGTTTAGACACCACTTTTACCCATTTTGTCCCAAAATAGGCTAAAACAGAGAAAACAGGCTAAAACCGAGAGAAAACATTGATTTGAAGCAGTAAACAGCAATTTACTATTTATAGGGTCAAAATATGTAACAATCCAATGCATTTGGCTAATTATAAGAGTTCGGGTTGAATTTGGAGTGTTTAGACACCACTTTTACCCATTTTGTCCCAAAATAGGCTAAAACAGAGAAAACAGGCTAAAACCGAGAGAAAGCATTGATTTGAAGCAGTAAACAGCAATTTACTATTTATAGGGTCAAAATATGTAACAATCCAGTACATTTGGCTAATTATAAGAGTTCGGGTTGAATTTGGAGTGTTTAGACACCACTTTTACCCATTTTGTCCCAAAATAGGCTAAAACAGAGAAAACAGGCTAAAACCGAGAGAAAACATTTACTCGAAGCAGTAAACAGCTATATTACTCTTTATAGGGTCAAAATATGTAACAATCCAATGAATTTGACTAATTATAAGAGTTCGGGTTGAATTTGAAGTGTTTACACACCACTTTTACCCATTTTGTCTCGAAACAGGCTAAAACAGAGAAAACATTGATTCGAAGCAGTAAACAGCTTTGTTACTGTTTATAGGGTCAGAATTTGTGACAATCTAAATCCTTTGACTAACTGTAAGAGTTCGGGATGAATTTGGAGTGTTTAGACAACACTTAAACCCGTTTTATCCCAAAACAGGCTTAAACAGAGAAAACAGGCTAAAACCGAGAGAAAACATTGATTCAAAGGAGTAAACAGCTATGTTACTATTTATAGGGTCAAAATATGTAACAATTCAATGCATTTGGCTAGTTATAAGAGTTCAGGTTGAATTTGGAGTGTTTAGACACCACTTTTACCCATTTTGTCCCAAAATAGGCTAAAACAGAGAAAACAGGCTAAAACCGAGAGAAAGCATTGATTTGAAGCAGTAAACAGCAATTTACTATTTATAGGGTCAAAATATGTAACAATCCAATGCATTTGGCTAATTATAAGAGTTCGGGTTGAATTTGGAGTGTTTAGACACCACTTTTACCCATTTTGTCCCAAAATAGGCTAAAACAGAGAAACATTGTTTCGAAGCAGAAACAACTTTATTACTGTTTCTAGGGTCAGAATATGTGACAATACAAATGCATTTGACTAAATGTAAGAGTTCGGGATGAATTTGGAGTGTTTAGACAACACTTATGTTGGGATTTATGAGACAAAGCTCATAAGAGAGGGTAGACAAACACTTGGTGAATGAATCCCCCTTTACCCACAACAAACTAACTCATTCTCAAGGGGGAGGAGAGAACATCAACTTGTGATGAACTCCCCATAAACTAGGCTAGATAGAACCCAAATACTAGAGAGTAAGCGGATCCTAACTAGGAGAAGCACTAGTTTGAGACTTATCCTCTTCTAGTATCACAACACTTAGAGTTTGTATACTTAGGAGAAGGAGGATTAAGAATCAGTAATCTAGGCTAAGTAAAGCAGTAAATAAGAAGAGTTTAGGTGGATTTGAGAAGAGAATAGGCTGCCTTAAGGGCAGCCTCTTGTAAGTTTGAGAGTAGAGTAATCAAGAGATTATGGAAGAGAGTGAAATCGTGTAAAGAGTGAGGAGAGTGAACGATTGAGAGAGAGAGTGTTGGAGAAAGAGAATAAACTCTTTTCTTACTTCTATTAGTATGATACTTACAAACTATTTAAAGACATATACAAATAGGATATTCTCTTAGGATCCTATGCACACTAATATGAGGAGAAAGCGACATCTCCTTATTCTAACATGTGATCTCCTCTTCTCTCTTACAACTTGCTCCAACGGCTACAAAGGAAGGATCGAGATGAATGGCGACCGTTGGAGGATCTCTTTGGTGGATTGGGCTCATGAAGACTTCTATTTGAGGATGGCCCGTTGGTTGGTCGTACGGACGTCCGTACGGTCGTACGGACAAGTGTGTGTGCCGGTTCATACTCCCCCTCAAGCTTGACTTGGGGAACTAGTCAAGCTTGACAACATAGGCACCCACCTCATTAAAAACCTTAGTATAGAAAAACCTCTTGGGAAAACTATACTTAAGGGAAAAAGAGTGTAGGCGCCAAAACAAAGCAAGTCATGGCCGAGTGAGGTTTAGGAGGCCAAGCTTAGGATGGATGTATTCACACACTTGGGGGCTCGCAGCTTTAGTCAGGACGTCTGCAAGTTGTTCTTTGCTTTCGGTATGGCAAGGTAAGACAACTCCAAGCTTGATTTGTTCTCGGACCTTATGGCAATCCACTTCAATGTGCTTGGTCCGCTCATGGAACACTGAATTGGTTGCTATATGAATGGCTGCTTCGTTATCACAGTGCATGGTGATCGACTTTGTTGATTCTATTCCAAGATCCTTGAGTAACATCTTCAGCCACATTAGCTCCGTCGTTAGCTTCCTCATAGCTCTATACTCGGATTCGGCACTTGAGAGTGAGACGACCTTTTGCTTCTTGCTCTTCCATGTGACCAGGTTCCCTCCAAGGAACGTGCAATAGCCTGTGGTTGAGCGTCGGTCCCCACGATCTCCGGCATAGTCAGCGTCGCAGTAGCCTACCAACTCAGTGCTCTTGTTGCGTCCCATCCATATGCCTTGGCCGGGTGAGCCCTTGATGTACTTGAGGATCCGTGTCAGCATGTTCCAATGGTGCACGGTGGGGTTCTTCATATGCTGGCTTACCTGGTTCACGGCAAAGCAAATGTCAGGCCGTGTGATAGTCAAATAAATGAGCTTACCGACTAGCCGCCGGTAGAGGCTAACGTCCTCGAATGGAGCGGTGTCAAGCTCCCCCTGTCCTCCATCCTTGTAATTCTCTTCTAGGGGCGTTGTTACTGCCTTAGCTCCTAGTTTTCCTGTTTCACTCAATAAGTCTAGTGCATACTTTCTTTGAGACAACAATAACCCTTCATTTGATCTATAAACTTCTATCCCAAGAAAGTATTTCAACTCTCCAAGATCTTTAATATCAAAAACTGATTTCAAGAATGTTTTAGAGTCTTGAATACCTACCGAGTCACTTCCAGTGATGATGATATCATCAACATACACTAGAATGACTACTATACCTTTGGCGCTTGGTAAGGTGAACAAGGTGTGGTCAGCTTCGGATTTGCGAAAGCCTTTGTCAAGGAGTGTGGTGCTAAGCTTGTGATACCAAGCCCTTGGTGACTGCTTCAAGCCATAGATAGCTTTGTTGAGTTTCAAGACCTTTCCCGGACCAATAGTATCCTCCAAACCCGGTGGTGGTCGCATATACACTTCATCCTCCAGTTCTCCTTGCAAGAAGGCGTTCTTCACGTCCATTTGCCAAAGTTCCCAGTCGAGGTTGGTGGCGAGAGAGAGTACAACTCGAACCGTGTGAAGCTTAGCCACCGGAGCAAACGTATCAAGATAGTCCTCCCCATACGTTTGCGTGAACCCTCGTGCGACTAGGCGGGCTTTGTGGCGTTCAATCTCCCCATTGCTCTTATATTTGATTGTGAAGATATACCGAGAGGTGACAGCCTTCTTGCCCTTGGGTAAGTCAGCCTCGTCCCATGTATGATTTTGCACCATGGCCGTATTCTCGGCATCCACTGCATCTCTCCATACTTTGTGCTGCTTAGCCTCATCATAGGTCTTGGGGATCCAATCCTCATCAATATGGCCAAGAAACACTTGATGCTCTATCGGAAAATGAGCCAAGGTGCACACGGCCTGAATCGGATGAGCAACGGCCATGTTGTTGTAGTACACACGGGTGTTCTTCCAATGACTAGGAGGATACCTAATACGTTGGCTGCGCCGAAGAGGAACTATAGCCCCAGCTTCGGAGTTGGCTCGTCCTGGAGTAATGATCTCCTCAAGCTGTTCAGCCGTCTCCTCGGTTGTTTCGGCCGTGTTGTCCGCGAGTGACTCGGGTGCTTCCTCATGCTGCTCAGTATGGTCATCGGCATGTGTAGCAGGCTCAGGCTCAGTAAATGGCTCAGGTTGCTCTGGTGATGCTGGTCTGGCTGACTCGGTAGTGATCCGATCGTTTTCAAGACCTAGTCGCTCAAGGATTACTCGGAGGTTGCGCGTCCGATCAGATGGTGAATCAGAGAGGTTACGGAGCTCATCCCAATTCTTCTCATCGTAAAAACCTTGTGTCTCCATGAACTTGACATCAAGAGATACTAGAACCCTCCTTGTTGTAGGTTCATAGCACTTATACCCCTTTTGTGTGGTAGAGTAGCCAAGAAACATAGCCTTTGTACTCTTTGCATCAAGCTTGTCTCTTAGCTCACCTGGTCGCAACACATAGCACACACAACCAAACACTCGTAAGTGATCAAATGTAGGTTTGTCATTCGTTAATACCTCAAATGGAGACACATCCTTTAGGATCTTTGTTGGTGTGCGGTTAATAAGATAACAAGCGGCTAGCACAGCATCTCCCCAAAACCTCTTTGGAACCCTTGTGTGAAACATCATAGACCTTGCTACTTCCATGAGATGCCTATTCTTTCTCTCAGCCACTCCATTTTGTTGTGGTGTGTAAGGACAGCTAGTTTGATGAAGAATTCCATGTTTGGCTAGATATTGCTTAAAGGCATGGCTTGTGTACTCTCCACCATTATCTGATCTCAAAATTTTAATCTTGGCATGAAAGTGGTTAGTGACATAATTTTGAAAATTAGTAAAGGCCTCAAGGACTCTATCCTTAGAGGGAAGTAAAGTTATCCAAGTATATTTTGATTTTTCATCAATAAAAGTCACAAAATACTTTTGATTATCTCTAGATAAGCAAGGAGATGTCCAAACATCAGAATGAATTAAATCAAAACATTTTTCATAAATAGTAATAGATTTAGGAAAAACAGCCTTGCAATGTTTACCAAGAATACAAGCCTCACACTCATCATTTTGAAAAGAAACATTAGGAAATATTAAAGATAAAGCTCTTGTGTGAGGGTGTCCTAGCCTAGCATGTAAAATAGAATCACTAGGTTTCATAATAACCGAATTAAAACAAGATGCATTAGAAGATAAGTTCAAGTCCTCAAGCACATAGAGGTCATCCTTGGATCCTCCTTGACCAAGAACCTTACTTGTCTCAATATCCTGAAAATGAACATTGTTAGGACCAAATATAGCATAACAATTTAAATCAGTAGTGGCTCTCTTAACTGATAGCAAGTTAGAAGTAAAGTTTGGCATATAAAATGCCTTAGTCTCCTTATCAAATAGTTTCAAGTTTCCAATGCCTTTAACTGGTACTTTCTCACCATTTGCTATTATCACATTACCATTAGCAGGTTTAATATCACTAATTAGCCTAGAATCACTAATCATGTGATGGGATGCACCAGAATCAACTATGAGGGGTTTAATTTTGTTTGAGGCAAGAAACGCCTTACCGGTGGCCTCTTTGATGGCTTTGATGAGCGCATCAAGGTCGGACCGCCTTACCAGCTCGGACGATGCTGCAGCAAGAGCAGTTCCACTGGTCACTTGTTGAGGTTGCTCAGAGATTGATGACTCCCCCATGGCTACTGCTTGATGAGCTCTCGGTGGTCCTCCGCGGTTTGGTCGTCCACCTCGGATGGTACCCGGCGGTGGTGCTAGATGAGGGTGTAGAATCCAGCAGCGGCTCTTGAAGTGACCAAGCTTCTTACAATGCTCACAAAATGGCGGGTTGTTCTTGTCCTCCGGCTTGTAGTAGCCCTTGTTTGCCGATGCCGTCTCAGCTTTGTTAGCGGTCACAAGTTCTCCCTTGCCGCCAAACAATCCCATGGAGCCATGCTCCTTTTGAATTTGGTTACAGACATCATCAAGGCTAGGGAGCTTGTCCGACCGTAGAATATGCTTGATAAGGTCATTGTAGGAGGGGTTCAAGGTCAAGAGAAGGCCGAACACCTTATCTTGTTCACGCCTCTCATTCAGAATGGCCGGATCTATAGTCGCCGGCCGGAGCATCTCTAGTTCAGCCCAAAGGGACCTAAACTTCCCAAAGTGCTTGGTGAACTCCATGTCTTCTTGGTTGAGGTTGTTGATGGCCCTCTTAATCTCAAAAATTCGGTTTACATTTGTAACATTCCCAAAAACATTCTTGAGAGTGTCCCACAAGTCTTTTGCTGTCTCGCAATAAGAGTAAGCTTCAAGTATAGGTGCATCTAGGGAGTTTTGAATGATAGCTAGGACTCCCTGATCTTCTTGAAACCACTTGTTCTTCTCATCGACAAGATCCTTGCCGTCTTTGGTGGTCTCGCCACTAGGAGCTTCGCTCGTCTCAACATGGGACCAAAGTCCTCGGCCGCATAGGGCTGTCTTTGTGGTTCTAGCCCACAGTAAGTAATTCTCTCCCTTGAGAGTAACTGGAACAATGAGAGTTTTGGTAGTTTCCATGGAAAAAGATGAAGAGACCGTTGGTTAAAGCTATTGTCCAACGGTTAAAGAAAGAAGATTCAAGAACAAGAAATTTCAAGAACAAGAAAGAGAATGCGGAAGGGAGTGATGGAGATTTGAGGCAAGAACAGAATCAAATCTGCTCTGATACCATGTAAGTTTGAGAGTAGAGTAATCAAGAGATTATGGAAGAGAGTGAAATCGTGTAAAGAGTGAGGAGAGTGAACGATTGAGAGAGAGAGTGTTGGAGAAAGAGAATAAACTCTTTTCTTACTTCTATTAGTATGATACTTACAAACTATTTAAAGACATATACAAATAGGATATTCTCTTAGGATCCTATGCACACTAATATGAGGAGAAAGCGACATCTCCTTATTCTAACATGTGATCTCCTCTTCTCTCTTACAACTTGCTCCAACGGCTACAAAGGAAGGATCGAGATGAATGGCGACCGTTGGAGGATCTCTTTGGTGGATTGGGCTCATGAAGACTTCTATTTGAGGATGGCCCGTTGGTTGGTCGTACGGACGTCCGTACGGTCGTACGGACAAGTGTGTGTGCCGGTTCATACCTCTAACCGCTAATCTCCTAAACACTCTACATTGTTGATATGAACAAGAACACAAGTAGAGAGGGAAAAACGGTTTCTCTTCTATTAGATAATGTTGTGTTGTTACATATGAGGTGAAATACAAAGCTTAATATAGGAGAATACAAGGTCATATGACCGTTAGAGAGAAGAAGAAGGTGATAGAGACTTGTAGCCGTTTGTCTCGAGTAAAGGATGGTGAAAGCGACTCCTTCTTTCTTTCTCCTACTAAAGGCACGAGATTCTCCTTCCCTTCCATTCCTTGTGACCGTTAGATCCTCCCTTCTTTCCTTTCTTTGTGGCCATTAGATCCTTCTTCCTTTTCCTTGTGAGATATTTAACTTCTTCTTGGGCCTCTTCTTCTTATAAGGCCTTTACTTCACAATTCTTCTCACATTGCACCTATGGCCTTGCTAACCACTCTCATTGTGCTCACGGCCCACATGGCCTTATTGGCCACTCTTATTGTGCTCACGGCCTTACTGGCCGCTCCCACACCACTCATGGCCTTACCGGCCACACTTCTTGTACTAGCAGCCTTACCGGCCACTCTCTTCTTCCTTGTGCAGCTCGGCCTCACCGGCCTCACTCTCTCTTCTCCTTCATATATACTAATACTCCCCCGCACGTTTGATCTGCAGGGCACCATGGGGACCAAAGATCAAGCGTGGACACGTGAGGACTACCTCATTAAAAACCTTAACAAAGAAAACCACTTGGGAGAAAACTTTGTTAAGTAAAAAGAGTGTAGTCTCCACGTTCCTTGATGTCGCAATGATCTTGGTTTGTCAAGAACCAGCTCTCTTCTCTTTAAGCCTTTGAACCGCTACACTTCCTTAGCCCTCCTTGCCTTTAGCACATTCCTTATGATCTCCATCCTTGTTCCTTTAGAATTCCTTTGAGGCTCTCATAGTCTCCTTTACCCTTAAACAAGTGATAAAGAAGAAAAGAATAAGTGTTTGCTATGAGGAATATCAAAGAAAAATTCTAAAAGTGTGACAATTTAAGAAGAATCATATTAAAGACTAAAGACTAGTAATGAAGCTAAGGTAATGAATTTATGAATTAAAATAGAGAAGGGTTTAGAGCACAGCCTTTATGGTGTTTTGATGGATAGGAAGGAGAGAGTTGATCACAGTTGCGGTTTGGAATTCCTCCTTGAGACCGCTCCTCTAACCATGGTTTTAAACCCGGTCAGTTTTATTTGTCAGACTGACACATGCCCACTGAATCGGACATAACTTTCGAACGGCTGCTCGGATTGGTATGATTCCACTTCCACTGGCAAGATGACTCTGTGGTCTCGAACTTTAATGAAGAACGCGGAAGCCGAATCGCAGTGGAAGGGTTTCGTCCGAGTCGATCTTTGAGACGCTTCGGCTGAGCTTTAAGTAAAGACTTTTGCTTGTGGCCGAGCAGAATCTGTGAGGTACGGTCTGAAGTCACTTGATCTCCCCCGTAACCTTTACTTGATGATGGGCTGAAACCTCATCACCTCAGTTGAAGCCTTGTGCATCACCGTTCTTGTGCACATCCAATCAACAGTTGAAACCTTGTGCATCACCTTTCCTAAAGACCATTGTGCACATCCGATCAACAACTTGGCACTAACACACATGCTCTTGGACTGATTCATCACCTTCCACCAGCTTAACAAAGACTTGGTGGCCCTTGGTTCTAACTCCAGGCATTGTGCTGCGCTCTTACATGGCTATCTTGTAGCCTTCAACCTCGCCACTTCTTCTTCTTGAGAAAGTAGGCGAGCTCCACACAATCTTCAAGGCTGAAGCTGAAACCAAATTCAATGGAACAGATTCTAAACAAGAGATTGTTAGAGATTAGAGTATAGTGTATATTACTGAAAATTAAATAGAGAATTTAGAGAATTAATAAGAGTATCAATGGAGAATAGAGAATGAGTAACCAAGTATAAGTAACCAAAGAGTATAAGAGAGTATGGGGGGGTAGTATAAGATGAGTGTAGAGTAGAATTGGGCTCAAGAGTTCCAATGGACAGAGTTATACTCTGTTTTCTTGAGTTTGAGACATCTTTGACAGCCAAGAACAACCAACAAGACAATCTCTTTTGGTGTTTTAATGGCTGAAACACATGGATCGTTTGGAAAATTAATTTCTCCAACGGTTTAGACAAATTTCATGGTAGAATCACTTAAACAAAGTGTTCTCCAAGATCTTAAGGCTTTAGATCCACGAAAATAACATATAGGAGATGTTTTTCGTGGTCCCAAGCAAAGAAGAAACAAAAGGCCTTTGGAACACCCTATTGTCCATCGGTTAAAAGAATGCATCCTTGGACCAGCTTTAATCTATTTGACCAAGCATACCATATATGCGAAAAACAAGATCTCTCTCTTCCTCAAGCGTGAATCTGGACACACCATATGACCAGAAACAAAGCTTTCTCAACCTTGAGAAGAAGAAGAAGTGATTTAGTAATTAAACTTTAAAGGAAATTTAACAAAAGCAAAATTAAACCTTTAAAGGAAAATTAACTAAATCTTAAGAGAATCCTAGGAAAAATCCTAAGGATTTCGTGGCTCTATACAAGCCTAAAAACACGTGAATCCTTACCAAGAACAAGAACAATTTGCTCCTTGGTTCATCACCACCTCAATTTAAACCCAAGCTTTTACCCAATCGGTGAAGCCTAAGGATGAGGTTTTAAAATCGATTTCTTTCACAAACTTGGTCTATGAACTCTACAAAGACCCAAGACCAAGCTTACTCAACATTGAGCTGCTAGAGAATCGATTTAACAACAAAAGCAAAATTAAAGTTTTAAAGAAACTAAGCTAAGCGATTTAACACCTAGGCTAGGATTAAAACTTTAATTAAGCTAACTCCTAAGAGAACCAACTTGAGAACGAGTTTGAGTCACCAAGAACAGAGCCTGCTCTGATACCATGTTGGGATTTATGAGACAAAGCTCATAAGAGAGGGTAGACAAACACTTGGTGAATGAATCCCCCTTTACCCACAACAAACTAACTCATTCTCAAGGGGGAGGAGAGAACATCAACTTGTGATGAACTCCCCATAAACTAGGCTAGATAGAACCCAAATACTAGAGAGTAAGCGGATCCTAACTAGGAGAAGCACTAGTTTGAGACTTATCCTCTTCTAGTATCACAACACTTAGAGTTTGTATACTTAGGAGAAGGAGGATTAAGAATCAGTAATCTAGGCTAAGTAAAGCAGTAAATAAGAAGAGTTTAGGTGGATTTGAGAAGAGAATAGGCTGCCTTAAGGGCAGCCTCTAACCGCTAATCTCCTAAACACTCTACATTGTTGATATGAACAAGAACACAAGTAGAGAGGGAAAAACGGTTTCTCTTCTATTAGATAATGTTGTGTTGTTACATATGAGGTGAAATACAAAGCTTAATATAGGAGAATACAAGGTCATATGACCGTTAGAGAGAAGAAGAAGGTGATAGAGACTTGTAGCCGTTTGTCTCGAGTAAAGGATGGTGAAAGCGACTCCTTCTTTCTTTCTCCTACCAAAGGCACGAGATTCTCCTTCCCTTCCATTCCTTGTGACCGTTAGATCCTCCCTTCTTTCCTTTCTTTGTGGCCATTAGATCCTTCTTCCTTTTCCTTGTGAGATATTTAACTTCTTCTTGGGCCTCTTCTTCTTATAAGGCCTTTACTTCACAATTCTTCTCACATTGCACCTATGGCCTTGCTAACCACTCTCATTGTGCTCACGGCCCACATGGCCTTATTGGCCACTCTTATTGTGCTCACGGCCTTACTGGCCGCTCCCACACCACTCATGGCCTTACCGGCCACACTTCTTGTACTAGCAGCCTTACCGGCCACTCTCTTCTTCCTTGTGCAGCTCGGCCTCACCGGCCTCACTCTCTCTTCTCCTTCATATATACTAATAACTTAAACCCGTTTATCCCAAAACATGCTTAAATAGAGAAAAGAGGCTAAAACCAAGAGAAAACATTGATTCAAAGCAGTAAATAGCTATGTTACTCTTTCTAGGGTAAAAATATGCAATAATCCAATGCATTTGACTAATTATAAGAGTTCGGGTTGAATTTGGAGTGTTTAGACACCACTTTTACCCATTTTGTCCCGAAACAGGCTAAAACAGAGAAAACAGGCTAAAACCGAGAGAAAACATTTACTCGAAGCGGTAAACAGCTATATTACTCTTTATAGGGTCATAATATGTAACAATCCAATGAATTTGACTAATTATAAGAGTTCGGGTTGAATTTGAAGTGTTTACACACCACTTTTACCCATTTTGTCCCGAAACAGGCTAAAACAGAGAAAACATTGATTCGAAGCAGTAAACAGCTTTGTTACTGTTTATAGGGTCAGAATTTGTGACAATCTACATCCTTTGACTAACTGTAAGAGTTCGGGATGAATTTGGAGTGTTTAGACAACACTTAAACCCGTTTTATCCCAAAACAGGCTTAAACAGAGAAAACAGGCTAAAACCGAGAGAAAACATTGATTCAAAGGAGTAAACAGCTATGTTACTATTTATATGGTCAAAATATGTAACAATTCAATGCATTTGGCTAGTTATAAGAGTTCAGGTTGAATTTGGAGTGTTTAGACACCACTTTTACCCATTTTGTCCCAAAATAGGCTAAAACAGAGAAAACAGGCTAAAACCGAGAGAAAACATTGATTTGGAGCAGTAAACAGCAATTTACTATTTATAGGGTCAAAATATGTAACAATCCAATGCATTTGGCTAATTATAAGAGTTCGGGTTGAATTTGGAGTGTTTAGACACCACTTTTACCCATTTTGTCCCAAAATAGGCTAAAACAGAGAAAACAGGCTAAAACCGAGAGAAAACATTTACTCGAAGCAGTAAACAGCTATATTACTCTTTCTAAGGTCAAAATATGTAACAATCCAATGAATTTGACTAATTATAGGAGTTCGGGTTAAATTTGAAGTGTTTACACACCACTTTTACCATTTTGTCTCGAAACAGGCTAAATCGGAGAAACATTGATTCGAAGCAGAAACAGCATTATTACTGTTTTGTAGGGTCAGAATGTGTGACAATGCAAATGCATTTGACTAATTGTAATTGTTCGGGATAAATTTGGAGTGTTTAAACAACACTTAACCCGTTTATCCCAAAACAGGCTTAAACAGAGAAAAGAGGCTAAAACCAAGAGAAAACATTGATTCAAAGCAGTAAATAGCTATGTTACTCTTTCTAGGGTAAAAAATGCAATAATCCAATGCATTTGACTAATTATAAGAGTTCGGGTTGAATTTGGAGTGTTTAGACACCACTTTTACCCATTTTGTCCCGAAACAGGCTAAAACAGAGAAAACAGGCTAAAACCGAGAGAAAACATATACTCGAAGCAGTAAACAGCAATATTACTCTTTATAGGGTCAAAATATGTAACAATCCAATGGATTTGACTAATTATAAGAGTTCCGGTTGAATTTGAAGTGTTTACACACCACTTTTACCCATTTTGTCTCGAAACAGGCTAAAACAGAGAAAACATTGATTCGAAGCAGTAAACAGCTTTGTTACTGTTTATAGGGTCAGAATTTGTGACAATCTAAATCCTTTGACTAACTGTAAGAGTTCGGGATGAATTTGGAGTGTTTAGACAACACTTAAACCCGTTTTATCCCAAAACCGGCTTAAACAGAGAAAACAGGCTAAAACCGAGAGAAAACATTGATTCAAAGGAGTAAACAGCTATGTTACTATTTATAGGGTCAAAATATGTAACAATTCAATGCATTTGGCTAGTTATAAGAGTTTAGGTTGAATTTGGAGTGTTTAGACACCACTTTTACCCATTTTGTCCCAACATAGGCTAAAACAGAGAAAACAGGCTAAAACCGAGAGAAAGTATTGATTTGAAGCAGTAAACAGCAATTTACTATTTATAGGGTCAAAATATGTAACAATCCAATGCATTTGGCTAATTATAAGAGTTCGGGTTGAATTTGGAGTGTTTAGACACCACTTTTACCCATTTTGTCCCAAAATAGGCTAAAACAGAGAAACATTGTTTCGAAGCAGAAACAACTTTATTACTGTTTCTAGGGTCAGAATATGTGACAATACAAATGCATTTGACTAATTGTAAGAGTTCGGGATGAATTTGGAGTGTTTAGACAACACTTAAACCCGTTTATCCCAAAACATGCTTAAATAGAGAAAAGAGGCTAAAACCAAGAGAAAACATTGATTGAAAGCAGTAAATAGCTATGTTACTCTTTCTAGGGTAAAAATATGCAATAATCCAATGCATTTGACTAATTATAAGAGTTCGGGTTGAATTTGGAGTGTTTAGACACCACTTTTACCCATTTTGTCCCGAAACAGGCTAAAACAGAGAAAACAGGCTAAAACCGAGAGAAAACATTTACTCGAAGTGGTAAACAGCTATATTACTCTTTATAGGGTCATAATATGTAACAATCCAATGAATTTGACTAATTATAAGAGTTCGGGTTGAATTTGAAGTGTTTACACACCACTTTTACCCATTTTGTCCCGAAACAGGCTAAAACAGAGAAAACATTGATTCGAAGCAGTAAACAGCTTTGTTACTGTTTATAGGGTCAGAATTTGTGACAATCTAAATCCTTTGACTAACTGTAAGAGTTCGGGATGAATTTGGAGTGTTTAGACAACACTTAAACCCGTTTTATCCCAAAACAGGCTTAAACAGAGAAAACAGGCTAAAACCGAGAGAAAACATTGATTCAAAGGAGTAAACAGCTATGTTACTATTTATAGGGTCAAAATATGTAACAATTCAATGCATTTGGCTAGTTATAAGAGTTTAGGTTGAATTTGGAGTGTTTAGACACCACTTTTACCCATTTTGTCCCAAAATAGGCTAAAACAGAGAAAACAGGCTAAAACCGAGAGAAAACATTGATTTGGAGCAGTAAACAGCAATTTACTATTTATAGGCTCAAAATATGTAACAATCCAATGCATTTGGCTAATTATAAGAGTTCGGGTTGAATTTGGAGTGTTTAGACACCACTTTTACCCATTTTGTCCCAAAATAGGCTAAAACAGAGAAAACAGGCTAAAACCGAGAGAAAACATTTACTCGAAGCAGTAAACAGCTATATTACTCTTTCTAAGGTCAAAATATGTAACAATCCAATGAATTTGACTAATTATAGGAGTTCGGGTTAAATTTGAAGTGTTTACACACCACTTTTACCATTTTGTCTCGAAACAGGCTAAATCGGAGAAACATTGATTCGAAGCAGAAACAGCATTATTACTGTTTTGTAGGGTCAGAATGTGTGACAATGCAAATGCATTTGACTAATTGTAATTGTTCGGGATAAATTTGGAGTGTTTAAACAACACTTAACCCGTTTATCCCAAAACAGGCTTAAACAGAGAAAAGAGGCTAAAACCAAGAGAAAACATTGATTCAAAGCAGTAAATAGCTATGTTACTCTTTCTAGGGTAAAAAATGCAATAATCCAATGCATTTGACTAATTATAAGAGTTCGGGTTGAATTTGGAGTGTTTAGACACCACTTTTACCCATTTTGTCCCGAAACAGGCTAAAACAGAGAAAACAGGCTAAAACCGAGAGAAAACATATACTCGAAGCAGTAAACAGCAATATTACTCTTTATAGGGTCAAAATATGTAACAATCCAATGGATTTGACTAATTATAAGAGTTCCGGTTGAATTTGAAGTGTTTACACACCACTTTTACCCATTTTGTCTCGAAACAGGCTAAAACAGAGAAAACATTGATTCGAAGCAGTAAACAGCTTTGTTACTGTTTATAGGGTCAGAATTTGTGACAATCTAAATCCTTTGACTAACTGTAAGAGTTCGGGATGAATTTGGAGTGTTTAGACAACACTTAAACCCGTTTTATCCCAAAACCGGCTTAAACAGAGAAAACAGGCTAAAACCGAGAGAAAACATTGATTCAAAGGAGTAAACAGCTATGTTACTATTTATAGGGTCAAAATATGTAACAATTCAATGCATTTGGCTAGTTATAAGAGTTTAGGTTGAATTTGGAGTGTTTAGACACCACTTTTACCCATTTTGTCCCAACATAGGCTAAAACAGAGAAAACAGGCTAAAACCGAGAGAAAGTATTGATTTGAAGCAGTAAACAGCAATTTACTATTTATAGGGTCAAAATATGTAACAATCCAATGCATTTGGCTAATTATAAGAGTTCGGGTTGAATTTGGAGTGTTTAGACACCACTTTTACCCATTTTGTCCCAAAATAGGCTAAAACAGAGAAACATTGTTTCGAAGCAGAAACAACTTTATTACTGTTTCTAGGGTCAGAATATGTGACAATACAAATGCATTTGACTAATTGTAAGAGTTCGGGATGAATTTGGAGTGTTTAGACAACACTTAAACCCGTTTATCCCAAAACATGCTTAAATAGAGAAAAGAGGCTAAAACCAAGAGAAAACATTGATTGAAAGCAGTAAATAGCTATGTTACTCTTTCTAGGGTAAAAATATGCAATAATCCAATGCATTTGACTAATTATAAGAGTTCGGGTTGAATTTGGAGTGTTTAGACGCCACTTTTACCCATTTTGTCCCGAAACAGGCTAAAACAGAGAAAACAGGCTAAAACCGAGAGAAAACATTTACTCGAAGTGGTAAACAGCTATATTACTCTTTATAGGGTCATAATATGTAACAATCCAATGAATTTGACTAATTATAAGAGTTCGGGTTGAATTTGAAGTGTTTACACACCACTTTTACCCATTTTGTCCCGAAACAGGCTAAAACAGAGAAAACATTGATTCGAAGCAGTAAACAGCTTTGTTACTGTTTATAGGGTCAGAATTTGTGACAATCTAAATCCTTTGACTAACTGTAAGAGTTCGGGATGAATTTGGAGTGTTTAGACAACACTTAAACCCGTTTTATCCCAAAACAGGCTTAAATAGAGAAAACAGGCTAAAACCGAGAGAAAACATTGATTCAAAGGAGTAAACAGCTATGTTACTATTTATTGGGTCAAAATATGTAACAATTCAATGCATTTGGCTAGTTATAAGAGTTCAGGTTGAATTTGGAGTGTTTAGACACCACTTTTACCCATTTTGTCCCAACATAGGCTAAAACAGAGAAAACAGGCTAAAACCGAGAGAAAGTATTGATTTGAAGCAGTAAACAGCAATTTACTATTTATAGGGTCAAAATATGTAACAATCCAATGCATTTGGCTAATTATAAGAGTTCGGGTTGAATTTGGAGTGTTTAGACACCACTTTTACCCATTTTGTCCCAAAATAGGCTAAAACAGAGAAACATTGTTTCGAAGCAGAAACAACTTTATTACTGTTTCTAGGGTCAGAATATGTGACAATACAAATGCATTTGACTAATTGTAAGAGTTCGGGATGAATTTGGAGTGTTTAGACAACACTTAAACCCGTTTATCCCAAAACATGCTTAAATAGAGAAAAGAGGCTAAAACCAAGAGAAAACATTGATTGAAAGCAGTAAATAGCTATGTTACTCTTTCTAGGGTAAAAATATGCAATAATCCAATGCATTTGACTAATTATAAGAGTTCGGGTTGAATTTGGAGTGTTTAGACGCCACTTTTACCCATTTTGTCCCGAAACAGGCTAAAACAGAGAAAACAGGCTAAAACCGAGAGAAAACATTTACTCGAAGCGGTAAACAGCTATATTACTCTTTATAGGGTCATAATATGTAACAATCCAATGAATTTGACTAATTATAAGAGTTCGGGTTGAATTTGAAGTGTTTACACACCACTTTTACCCATTTTGTCCCGAAACAGGCTAAAACAGAGAAAACATTGATTCGAAGCAGTAAACAGCTTTGTTACTGTTTATAGGGTCAGAATTTGTGACAATCTAAATCCTTTGACTAACTGTAAGAGTTCGGGATGAATTTGGAGTGTTTAGACAACACTTAAACCCGTTTTATCCCAAAACAGGCTTAAACAGAGAAAACAGGCTAAAACCGAGAGAAAACATTGATTCAAAGGAGTAAACAGCTATGTTACTATTTATAGGGTCAAAATATGTAACAATTCAATGCATTTGGCTAGTTATAAGAGTTCAGGTTGAATTTGGAGTGTTTAGACACCACTTTTACCCATTTTGTCCCAAAATAGGCTAAAACAGAGAAAACAGGCTAAAACCGAGAGAAAGCATTGATTTGAAGCAGTAAACAGCAATTTACTATTTATAGGGTCAAAATATGTAACAATCCAATGCATTTGGCTAATTATAAGAGTTCGGGTTGAATTTGGAGTGTTTAGACACCACTTTTACCCATTTTGTCCCAAAATAGGCTAAAACAGAGAAAACAGGCTAAAACCGAGAGAAAACATTTACTCGAAGCAGTAAACAGCTATATTACTCTTTCTAAGGTCAAAATATGTAACAATCCAATGAATTTGACTAATTATAGGAGTTTGGGTTAAATTTGAAGTGTTTACACACCACTTTTACCATTTTGTCTCGAAACAGGCTAAATCGGAGAAACATTGATTCGAAGCAGAAACAGCTTTATTACTGTTTTGTAGGGTCAGAATGTGTGAGAATGCAAATGCATTTGACTAATTGTAATTGTTTGGGATAAATTTGGAGTGTTTAAACAACACTTAAACCCGTTTATCCCAAAACAGGCTTAAACAGAGAAAAGAGGCTAAAACCAAGAGAAAACATTGATTCAAAGCAGTAAATAGCTATGTTACTCTTTCTAGGGTAAAAAAATGCAATAATCCAATGCATTTGACTAATTATAAGAGTTCGGGTTGAATTTGGAGTGTTTAGACACCACTTTTACCCATTTTGTCCCGAAACAGGCTAAAACAGAGAAAACAGGCTAAAACCGAGAGAAAACATATACTCAAAGCAGTAAACAGCAATATTACTCTTTATAGGGTCAAAATATGTAACAATCCAATGGATTTGACTAATTATAAGAGTTCCGGTTGAATTTGAAGTGTTTACAGACCACTTTTACCCATTTTGTCCCGAAACAGGCTAAAACAGAGAAAACATTGATTCGAAGTAGTAAACAGCTTTGTTACTGTTTATAGGGTCAGAATTTGTGACAATCTAAAGCCTTTGACTAACCGTAAGAGTTCGGGATGAATTTGGAGTGTGTAGACAACACTTAAACCCGTTTTATCCCAAAACAGGCTTAAACAGAGAAAACAGGCTAAAACCGAGAAAAAAAAATTGATTCAAAGGAGTAAACAGCTATGTTACTATTTATAGGGTCAAAATATGTAACAATCCAATGCATTTGGCTAATTATAAGAGTTCGGGTTGAATTTGGAGTGTTTAGACACCACTTTTACCCATTTTGTCCCGAAACAAGTAAAACAGAGAAAACAGGCTAAAACCGAGAGAAAACATTTACTCGAAGCAGTAAACAGCTATATTACTCTTTATAGGGTCAAAATATGTAACAATCCAATGAATTTGACTAATTATAAGAGTTCGGGTTGAATTTGAAGTGTTTGCACACCACTTTTACCCATTTTGTCCCGAAACAGGCTAAAACAGAGAAAACATTGATTCGAAGCAGTTAATAGCTTTGTTACTGTTTATAGGGTCAGAATTTGTGACAATCTAAATCCTTTGACTAACTGTAAGAGTTCGGGATGAATTTGGAGTGTTTAGACAACACTTAAACCCGTTTTATCCCAAAACAGGCTTAAACAGAGAAAACAGGCTAAAACGAGAGAAAACATTGATTCAAAGGATTAAACAGCTATGTTACTATTTATAGGATTAAAATATGTAACAATCCAATGCATTTGGCTAATTATAAGAGTTCCGGTTGAATTTGGAGTGTTTAGACACCACTTATACCCATTTTGTCCCAAAATAGGCTAAAACAGAAAAAACAGGCTAAAACCGAGAGAAAACATTTACTCGAAGCAGTATACAGTTATATTATTCTTTCTAAGGTCAAAATATGTAATAATCCAATGAATTTGACTAATTATAGGAGTTCGAGTTGAATTTGAAGTATTTACACACCACTTTTACCATTTTGTCTCGAAACAGACTAAAACCGAGAAACATTGTTTCGAAGCAGAAACAACTTTATTACTGTTTCTAGGGTCAGAATATGTGAGAATACAAATGCATTTGACTAATTGTAAGAGTTCAGGATGAATTTGGAGTGTTTAGACAACACTTAAACCCGTTTATCCCACAACAGGCTTAAATAGAGAAAAGAGGCTAAAACCAAGAGAAAACATTGATTCAAAGCAGTAAATAGCTATGTTACTCTTTCTAGAGTAAAAATATGCAATAATCCAATGCATTTGACTAATTATAAGAGTTCGGGTTGAATTTGGAGTGTTTAGACACCACTTTTACCCATTTTGTCCCGAAACAGGCTAAAACAGAGAAAACAGGCTAAAACCGAGAGAAAACATTTACTCGAAGCGGTAAACAGCTATATTACTCTTTATAGGGTCAAATTATGTAACAATCCAATGAATTTGACTAATTATAAGAGTTCGGGTTGAATTTGAAGTGTTTACACACCACTTTTACCCATTTTGTCCCGAAACAGGCTAAAACAGTGAAAACATTGATTCGAGGCAGTAAACAGCTTTGTTACTGTTTATAGGGTCAGAATTTGTGACAATCTAAATCCTTTGACTAACTGTAAGAGTTCAGGATGAATTTGGAGTGTTTAGGCAACACTTAAACCCGTTTTATCCCAAAACAGGCTTAAACAGAGAAAACAGGCTAAAACCGAGAGAAAACATTGATTCAAAGGAGTAAACAGCTATGTTACTATTTATAGGGTCAAAATATGTAACAATTCAATGCATTTGGCTAGTTATAAGAGTTCAGGTTGAATTTGGAGTGTTTAGACACCACTTTTACCCATTTTGTCCCAAAATAGGCTAAAACAGAGAAAACAGGCTAAAACCGAGAGAAAACATTGATTTGAAGCAGTAAACAGCAATTTACTATTTATAGGGTCAAAATATGTAACAATCCAATGCATTTGGCTAATTATAAGAGTTCGGGTTGAATTTGGAGTGTTTAGACACCACTTTTACCCATTTTGTCCCAAAATAGGCTAAAACAGAGAAAACAGGCTAAAACCGAGAGAAAACATTTACTCGAAGCAGTAAACAGCTATATTACTCTTTCTAAGGTCAAAATATGTAACAATCCAATGAATTTCACTAATTATAGGAGTTCGGGTTGAATTTGAAGTGTTTACACACCACTTTTACCATTTTGTCTCGAAACAGGCTAAATCGGAGAAACATTGATTCAAAGCAAAAACAGCTTTATTACTGTTTCTAGGGTCAGAATGTGTGAGAATGCAAATGCATTTGACTAATTGTAAGAGTTCGGGATAAATTTGGAGTGTTTAAACAACACTTAAACCCGTTTATCCCAAAACAGGCTTAAATAGAGAAAAGAGGCTAAAACCAAGAGAAAACATTGATTCAAAGCAGTAAATAGCTATGTTACTCTTTCTAGGGTAAAAAAATGCAATAATCCAATGCATTTGACTAATTATAAGAGTTCGGGTTGAATTTGGAGTGTTTAGACACCACTTTTACCCATTTTGTCCCGAAACAGGCTAAAACAGAGAAAACAGGCTAAAACCGAGAGAAAACATTTACTCGAAGCAGTAAGCAGATATATTCCTCTTTATAGGGTCAAAATATGTAACAATCCAATGAATTTGACTAATTATAAGAGTTCGGGTTGAAGTTGAAGTGTTTACACACCACTTTTACCTATTTTATCTCGAAACAGGCTAAAACCGAGAAACATTGTTTCGAAGCAGAAACAACTTTATTACTGTTTTTAGGGTCAGAATATGTGAGAATACAAATGCATTTGACTAATTGTAAGAGTTCGGGATGAATTTAGAGTGTTTAGACAACACTTAAACCCGTTTATCCCAAAACAGGCTTAAATAGAGAAAAGAGGCTAAAACCAAGAGAAAACATTGATTCAAAGCAGTAAATAGCTATGTTACTCTTTCTAGGGTAAAAATATGCAATAATCCAATGCATTTGACTAATTATAAGAGTTCAGGTTGAATTTGGAGTGTTTAGACACCACTTTTACCCATTTTGTCCCGAAATAGGCTAAAACAGAGAAAACAGGCTAAAACCGAGAGAAAACATTTACTCGAAGCGGTAAACAGCTATATTACTCTTTATAGGGTCAAATTATGTAACAATCCAATGAATTTGACTAATTATAAGAGTTCGGGTTGAATTTGAAGTGTTTACACACCACTTTTACCCATTTTGTCCCGAAACAGGCTAAAACAGTGAAAACATTGATTCGAGGCAGTAAACAGCTTTGTTACTGTTTATAGGGTCAGAATTTGTGACAATCTAAATCCTTTGACTAACTGTAAGAGTTCAGGATGAATTTGGAGTGTTTAGACAACACTTAAACCCATTTTATCCCAAAACAGGCTTAAACAGAGAAAACAGGCTAAAACCGAGAGAAAACATTGATTCAAAGGAGTAAACAGCTATGTTACTATTTATAGGGTCAAAATATGTAACAATTCAATGCATTTGGCTAGTTATAAGAGTTCAGGTTGAATTTGGAGTGTTTAGACACCACTTTTACCCATTTTGTCCCAAAATAGGCTAAAACAGAGAAAACAGGCTAAAACCGAGAGAAAACATTGATTTGAAGCAGTAAACAGCAATTTACTATTTATAGGGTCAAAATATGTAACAATCCAATGCATTTGGCTAATTATAAGAGTTCGGGTTGAATTTGGAGTGTTTAGACACCACTTTTACCCATTTTGTCCCAAAATAGGCTAAAACAGAGAAAACAGGCTAAAACCGAGAGAAAACATTTACTCGAAGCAGTAAACAGCTATATTACTCTTTCTAAGGTCAAAATATGTAACAATCCAATGAATTTCACTAATCATAGGAGTTCGGGTTGAATTTGAAGTGTTTACACACCACTTTTACCATTTTGTCTCGAAACAGGCTAAATCGGAGAAACATTGATTCAAAGCAAAAACAGCTTTATTACTGTTTCTAGGGTCAGAATGTGTGAGAATGCAAATGCATTTGACTAATTGTAAGAGTTCGGGATAAATTTGGAGTGTTTAAACAACACTTAAACCCGTTTATCCCAAAACAGGCTTAAATAGAGAAAAGAGGCTAAAACCAAGAGAAAACATTGATTCAAAGCAGTAAATAGCTATGTTACTCTTTCTAGGGTAAAAAAATGCAATAATCCAATGCATTTGACTAATTATAAGAGTTCGGGTTGAATTTGGAGTGTTTAGACACCACTTTTACCCATTTTGTCCCGAAACAGGCTAAAACAGAGAAAACAGGCTAAAACCGAGAGAAAACATTTACTCGAAGCAGTAAGCAGATATATTCCTCTTTATAGGGTCAAAATATGTAACAATCCAATGAATTTGACTAATTATAAGAGTTCGGGTTGAAGTTGAAGTGTTTACACACCACTTTTACCTATTTTATCTCGAAACAGGCTAAAACCGAGAAACATTGTTTCGAAGCAGAAACAACTTTATTACTGTTTTTAGGGTCAGAATATGTGAGAATACAAATGCATTTGACTAATTGTAAGAGTTCGGGATGAATTTAGAGTGTTTAGACAACACTTAAACCCGTTTATCCCAAAACAGGCTTAAATAGAGAAAAGAGGCTAAAACCAAGAGAAAACATTGATTCAAAGCAGTAAATAGCTATGTTACTCTTTCTAGGGTAAAAATATGCAATAATCCAATGCATTTGACTAATTATAAGAGTTCGGGTTGAATTTGGAGTGTTTAGACACCACTTTTACCCATTTTGTCCCGAAATAGGCTAAAACAGAGAAAACAGGCTAAAACCGAGAGAAAACATTTACTCGAAGCGGTAAACAGCTATATTACTCTTTATAGGGTCAAATTATGTAACAATCCAATGAATTTGACTAATTATAAGAGTTCGGGTTGAATTTGAAGTGTTTACACACCACTTTTACCCATTTTGTCCCGAAACAGGCTAAAACAGTGAAAACATTGATTCGAGGCAGTAAACAGCTTTGTTACTGTTTATAGGGTCAGAATTTGTGACAATCTAAATCCTTTGACTAACTGTAAGAGTTCAGGATGAATTTGGAGTGTTTAGACAACACTTAAACCCATTTTATCCCAAAACAGGCTTAAACAGAGAAAACAGGCTAAAACCGAGAGAAAACATTGATTCAAAGGAGTAAACAGCTATGTTACTATTTATAGGGTCAAAATATGTAACAATTCAATGCATTTGGCTAGTTATAAGAGTTCAGGTTGAATTTGGAGTGTTTAGACACCACTTTTACCCATTTTGTCCCAAAATAGGCTAAAACAGAGAAAACAAGCTAAAACCGAGAGAAAACATTGATTTGAAGCAGTAAACAGCAATTTACTATTTATAGGGTCAAAATATATAACAATCCAATGCATTTGGCTAATTATAAGAGTTTGGGTTGAATTTGGAGTGTTTAGACACCACTTTTACCCATTTTGTCCCAAAATAGGCTAAAACAGAGAAAACAGGCTAAAACCGAGAGAAAACATTTACTCGAAGCAGTAAACAGCTATATTACTCTTTCTAAGGTCAAAATATGTAACAATCCAATGAATTTGACTAATTATAGGAGTTCGGGTTGAATTTGAAGTGTTTACACACCACTTTTACCATTTTGTCAAAATAACAGGCTAAAACCGAGAAACATTGATTCGAAGCAGAAACAGCTTTATTACTGTTTCTAGGGTCAGAATGTGTAAGAATACAAATGCATTTGACTAATTGTAAGAGTTCGGGATAAATTTGGAGTGTTTAGACAACACTTAAACCCGTTTATCCCAAAACAGGCTTAAACAGAGAAAAGAGGCTAAAACCAAGAGAAAATATTGATTCAAAGCAGTAAATAGCTATGCTACTCTTTCTAGGGTAAAAATATGCAATAATCCAATGCATTTGACTAATTATAAGAGTTCGGGTTGAATTTGGAGTGTTTAGACACTACTTTTACCCATTTTGTCCCGAAACAGGCTAAAACAGAGAAAACAGGCTAAAACCGAGAGAAAACATTTAATCGAAGCAGTAAACAGCTATATTACTCTTTATAGGGTCAAAATATGTAATAATCCAATGAATTTGACTAATTATAAGAGTTCGGGTTGAATTTGAAGTGTTTACACACCACTTTTACCCATTTTGTCCCGAAATAGGCTAAAACAGAGAAAACATTGATTCGAAGCAGTAAACAGCTTTGTTACTGTTTATAGGGTCAGAATTTGTGACAATCTAATGCCTTTGACTAACTGTAAGAGTTCGGGATGAATTTGGAGTGTTTAGACAACACTTAAACCCGTTTTATCCAAAAACAGGCTTAAACAGAGAAAACTAGCTAAAACCGAGAGAAAACATTGATTCAAAGGAGTAAACAGCTATGTTACTATTTATAGGGTCAAAATATGTAACAATCCAAAGCATTTGGCTAATTATAAGAGTTCGGGTTGAATTTGGAGTGTTAAGACACCACTTTTACCCATTTTGTCCCAAAATAGGCTAAAACAGAGAAAACAGGCTAAAACCGAGAGAAAACATTGATTTGAAGCAGTAAACAGGTATTTACTCTTTCTAGGGTCAAAATATGTAACAATCCAATGCATTTGACTAATTATAAGAGTTTTGGTTGAATTTGAAGTGTTTACACACCACTTTTACCCATTTTGTCTCGAAACAGGCTAAAACCGAGAAAACATTTCTTCGAAGTACAAACATCTTTGTTACTGTTTCTAGGGTCAAATGTGTGAGGAGACAAATGCATTTGAGTAATTGTAAGAGTTCAGGATGAATTTGGAGTGTTTAGACAACACTTAAACCCATTTATCCCAAAACAGGCTTAAACAGAGAAAAGAGGCTAAAACCAAGAGAAAACATTGATTCAAAGCAGTAAATAGCTATGTTACTCTTTCTAGGGTAAAAAAATGCAATAATCCAATGCATTTGACTAATTATAAGAGTTCGGGTTGAATTTGGAGTGTTTAGACACCACTTTTACCCATTTTGTCCCGAAACAGGCTAAAACAGAGAAAACAGGCTAAAACCGAGAGAAAACATTTACTCGAAGCAGTAAACAGCTATATTACACTTTATAGGGTCAAAATATGTAACAATCCAATGAATTTGACTAATTATAAGAGTTCGGGTTGAATTTGAAGTGTTTACACACCACTTTTACCTATTTTGTCCCGAAATAGGCTAAAACAGAGAAAACATTGATTCAAAGCAGTAAACAGCTTTGTTACTGTTTATAGGGTCAGAATTTGTGACAATCTAATGCCTTTGACTAACTGTAAGAGTTCGGGATGAATTTGGAGTGTTTAGACAACACTTAAACCCGTTTTATCCAAAAACAGGCTTAAACAGAGAAAACTAGCTAAAACCGAGAGAAAACATTGATTCAAAGGAGTAAACAGCTATGTTACTATTTATAGGGTCAAAATATGTAACAATCCAAAGCATTTGGCTAATTATAAGAGTTCGGGTTGAATTTGGAGTGTTAAGACACCACTTTTACCCATTTTGTCCCAAAATAGGCTAAAACAGAGAAAACAGGCTAAAACCGAGAGAAAACATTGATTTGAAGCAGTAAACAGGTATTTACTCTTTCTAGGGTCAAAATATGTAACAATCCAATGCATTTGACTAATTATAAGAGTTCGGGTTGAATTTGAAGTGTTTACACACCACTTTTACCCATTTTGTCTCGAAACAGGCTAAAACCGAGAAAACATTTCTTCGAAGTACAAACATCTTTGTTACTGTTTCTAGGGTCAAATGTGTGAGGAGACAAATGCATTTGAGTAATTGTAAGAGTTCAGGATGAATTTGGAGTGTTTAGACAACACTTAAACCCATTTATCCCAAAACAGGCTTAAACAGAGAAAAGAGGCTAAAACCAAGAGAAAACATTGATTCAAAGCAGTAAATAGCTATGTTACTCTTTCTAGGGTAAAAAAATGCAATAATCCAATGCATTTGACTAATTATAAGAGTTCGGGTTGAATTTGGAGTGTTTAGACACCACTTTTACCCATTTTGTCCCGAAACAGGCTAAAACAGAGAAAACAGGCTAAAACCGAGAGAAAACATTTACTCGAAGCAGTAAACAGCTATATTACACTTTATAGGGTCAAAATATGTAACAATCCAATGAATTTGACTAATTATAAGAGTTCGGGTTGAATTTGAAGTGTTTACACACCACTTTTACCCATTTTGTCCCGAAATAGGCTAAAACAGAGAAAACATTGATTCAAAGCAGTAAACAGCTTTGTTACTGTTTATAGGGTCAGAATTTGTGACAATCTAATGCCTTTGACTAACTGTAAGAGTTCGGGATGAATTTGGAGTGTTTAGACAACACTTAAACCCGTTTTATCCAAAAACAGGCTTAAACAGAGAAAACTAGCTAAAACCGAGAGAAAACATTGATTCAAAGGAGTAAACAGCTATGTTACTATTTATAGGGTCAAAATATGTAACAATCCAAAGCATTTGGCTAATTATAAGAGTTCGGGTTGAATTTGGAGTGTTAAGACACCACTTTTACCCATTTTGTCCCAAAATAGGCTAAAACAGAGAAAACAGGCTAAAACCGAGAGAAAACATTGATTTGAAGCAGTAAACAGGTATTTACTCTTTCTAGGGTCAAAATATGTAACAATCCAATGCATTTGACTAATTATAAGAGTTCGGGTTGAATTTGAAGTGTTTACACACCACTTTTACCCATTTTGTCTCGAAACAGGCTAAAACCGAGAAAACATTTCTTCGAAGTACAAACATCTTTGTTACTGTTTCTAGGGTCAAATGTGTGAGGAGACAAATGCATTTGAGTAATTGTAAGAGTTCAGGATGAATTTGGAGTGTTTAGACAACACTTAAACCCATTTATCCCAAAACAAGCTTAAACAGAGAAAAGAGGCTAAAACCAAGAGAAAACATTGATTCAAAGCAGTAAATAGCTATGTTACTCTTTCTAGGGTAAAAAAATGCAATAATCTAATGCATTTGACTAATTATAAGAGTTCGGGTTGAATTTGGAGTGTTTAGACACCACTTTTACCCATTTTGTCCCGAAACAGGCTAAAACAGAGAAAACAGGCTAAAACCGAGAGAAAACATTTACTCGAAGCAGTAAACAGCTATATTACACTTTATAGGGTCAAAATATGTAACAATCCAATGAATTTGACTAATTATAAGAGTTCGGGTTGAATTTGAAGTGTTTACACACCACTTTTACCCATTTTGTCCCGAAACAAGCTAAAACAGAGAAAACATTGATTCGAAGCAGTAAACAGCTTTGTTACTGTTTATAGGGTCAGAATTTATGACAATCTAATGCCTTTGACTAATCGTAAGAGTTCGGAATGAATTTGGAGTGTTTAGACAACACTTAAACCCGTTTTATCCCAAAACAAGCTTAAACAGAGAAAACAGGCTAAAACCGAGAGAAAACATTGATTCAAAGGAGTAAACAGCTATGTTACTATTTATAGGGTCAAAATATGTAAAAATCCAATGCATTTGGCTAATTATAAGAGTTCGGGTTGAATTTGGAGTGTTTAGACACCACTTTTACCCATTTTGTCCCAAAATAGGCTAAAACAGGGAAAACAGGCTAAAACCGAGAGAAAACATTGATTTGAAGCAGTAAACAGCAATTTACTATTTATAGGGTCAAAATATGTAACAATTCAATGCATTTGGCTAATTATAAGAGTTCGGGTTGAATTTGGAGTGTTTAGACACCACTTTTACCCATTTTGTCCCAAAATAGGCTAAAACAGAGAAAACAGGCTAAAACCGAGAGAAAACATTTACTCGAAGCAGTAAACATCTATATTATTCTTTCGAAGGTTAAAATATGTAACAATCCAATGAATTTGACTAATTATAGGAGTTTGGGTTGAATTTGAAGTGTTTACACACCACTTTTACCATTTTGTCTCGAAACAGGCTAAAACCGAGAAACATTGATTCGAATCAGAAACAGCTTTATTACTGTTTCTAGGGTCAGAATGTGTGAGAATACAAATGCATTGTTCTAATTGTAAGAGTTCGGGATAAATTTGGAGTGTTTAGACAACACTTAAACCCGTTTATCCCAAAACAGGCTTAAACAGAGAAAAGAGGCTAAAACCAAGAGAAAACATTGATTCAAAGCAGTAAATACCTATGTTACTCTTTCTATGCAAAAAATCTGCAATAATCCAATGCATTTGACTAATTATAAGAGTTCGGGTTCAATTTGGAGTGTTTAGACACCACTTTTACCCATTTTGTCCCGAAACAGGCTAAAACAGAGAAAACAGGCTAAAACCGAGAGAGAACATTTACTCGAAGCAGTAAACAGCTATATTACTCTTTATAGGGTCAAAATATGTAACAATCCAATGAATTTGACTAATTATAAGAGTTCCGGTTGAATTTGGAGTGTTTAGACACCACTTTTACCCATTTTGTCCCGAAACAGGCTAAAACAGAGAAAACATTGATTTGAAGCAGTAAACAGCTTTTTTACTGTTTATAGGGTCAGAATGTGTGACAATCTAATGCCTTTGATTAACCGTAAGAGTTCGGGATGAATTTGGAGTGTTTAGACAACACTTAAACCCGTTTTATCCCAAAACAGGCTTAAACAGAGAAAACAGGCTAAAACCGAGAGAAAACATTGATTCAAAGGAGTAAGCAGCTATGTTACTATTTATAGGGTCAAAATATGTAACAATCAAATGCATTTGGGTAATTATAAGAGTTCGGGTTGAATTTGGAGTGTTTAGACACCACTTTTACCCATTTTGTCCCAAAATAGGCTAAAACAGAGAAAACAAGCTAAAACCGAGAGAAAACATTGATTTGAAGCAGTAAACAGCAATTTACTATTTATAGGGTCAAAATATATAATAATCCAATGCATTTGGCTAATTATAAGAGTTTGGGTTGAATTTGGAGTGTTTAGACACCACTTTTACCCATTTTGTCCCGAAACAGGCTAAAACAGAGAAAACAGGCTAAAACCGAGAGAAAACATTTACTCGAAGCAGTAAACAGCTATATTACTCTTTATAGGGTCAAAATATGTAATAATCCAATGAATTTGACTAATTATAAGAGTTCGGGTTGAATTTGAAGTGTTTACACACCACTTTTACCCATTTTGTCCCGAAACAGGCTAAAACAGAGAAAACATTGATTCGAAGCAGTAAACAGCTTTGTTACTGTTTATAGGGTCAGAATTTGTGACAATCTAATGCCTTTGACTAACTGTAAGAGTTCGGGATGAATTTGGAGTGTTTACACAACACTTAAACCCGTTTTATCCAAAAACAGGCTTAAACAGAGAAAACTAGCTAAAACCGAGAGAAAACATTGATTCAAAGGAGTAAACAGCTAAGTTACTATTTATAGGGTCAAAATATGTAACAATCCAAAGCATTTGGCTAATTATAAGAGTTCGGGTTGAATTTGGAGTGTTAAGACACCACTTTTACCCATTTTGTCCCAAAATAGGCTAAAACAGAGAAAACAGGCTAAAACCGAGAGAAAACATTGATTTGAAGCAGTAAACAGGTATTTACTCTTTCTAGGGTCAAAATATGTAACAATCCAATGCATTTGACTAATTATAAGAGTTCGGGTTGAAGTTGAAGTGTTTCACACCACTTTTACCCATTTTGTCTCGAAACAGGCTAAAACCGAGAAAACATTTCTTCGAAGTACAAACATCTTTGTTACTGTTTCTAGGGTCAAATGTGTGAGGAGACAAATGCATTTGAGTAATTGTAAGAGTTCAGGATGAATTTGGAGTGTTTAGACAACACTTAAACCCATTTATCCCAAAACAGGCTTAAACAGAGAAAAGAGGCTAAAACCAAGAGAAAACATTGATTCAAAGCAGTAAATAGCTATGTTACTCTTTCTAGGGTAAAAAAATGCAATAATCCAATGCATTTGACTAATTATAAGAGTTCGGGTTGAATTTGGAGTGTTTAGACACCACTTTTACCCATTTTGTCCCGAAACAGGCTAAAACAGAGAAAACAGGCTAAAACCGAGAGAAAACATTTACTCGAAGCAGTAAACAGCTATATTACACTTTATAGGGTCAAAATATGTAACAATCCAATGAATTTGACTAATTATAAGAGTTCGGGTTGAATTTGAAGTGTTTACACACCACTTTTACCCATTATGTCCCGAAATAGGCTAAAACAGAGAAAACATTGATTCGAAGCAGTAAACAGCTTTGTTACTGTTTATAGGGTCAGAATTTGTGACAATCTAATGCCTTTGACTAACTGTAAGAGTTCGGGATGAATTTGGAGTGTTTAGACAACACTTAAACCCGTTTTATCCAAAAACAGGCTTAAACAGAGAAAACTAGCTAAAACCGAGAGAAAACATTGATTCAAAGGAGTAAACAGCTATGTTACTATTTATAGGGTCAAAATATGTAACAATCCAAAGCATTTGGCTAATTATAAGAGTTCGGGTTGAATTTGGAGTGTTAAGACACCACTTTTACCCATTTTGTCCCAAAATAGGCTAAAACAGAGAAAACAGGCTAAAACCGAGAGAAAACATTGATTTGAAGCAGTAAACAGGTATTTACTCTTTCTAGGGTCAAAATATGTAACAATCCAATGCATTTGACTAATTATAAGAGTTCGGGTTGAATTTGAAGTGTTTACACACCACTTTTACCCATTTTGTCTCGAAACAGGCTAAAACCGAGAAAACATTTCTTCGAAGTACAAACATCTTTGTTACTGTTTCTAGGGTCAAATGTGTGAGGAGACAAATGCATTTGAGTAATTGTAAGAGTTCAGGATGAATTTGGAGTGTTTAGACAACACTTAAACCCATTTATCCCAAAACAGGCTTAAACAGAGAAAAGAGGCTAAAACCAAGAGAAAACATTGATTCAAAGCAGTAAATAGCTATGTTACTCTTTCTAGGGTAAAAAAATGCAATAATCTAATGCATTTGACTAATTATAAGAGTTCGGGTTGAATTTGGAGTGTTTAGACACCACTTTTACCCATTTTGTCCCGAAACAGGCTAAAACAGAGAAAACAGGCTAAAACCGAGAGAAAACATTTACTCGAAGCAGTAAACAGCTTTATTACACTTTATAGGGTCAAAATATGTAACAATCCAATGAATTTGACTAATTATAAGAGTTCGGGTTGAATTTGAAGTGTTTACACACCACTTTTACCCATTTTGTCTCGAAACAGGCTAAAACCGAGAAAACATTTCTTCGAAGTACAAACATCTTTGTTACTGTTTCTAGCGTCAAATGTGTGAGGAGACAAATGCATTTGAGTAATTGTAAGAGTTCAGGATGAATTTGGAGTGTTTAGACAACACTTAAACCCATTTATCCCAAAACAGGCTTAAACAGAGAAAAGAGGCTAAAACCAAGAGAAAACATTGATTCAAAGCAGTAAATAGCTATGTTACTCTTTCTAGGGTAAAAAAATGCAATAATCCAATGCATTTGACTAATTATAAGAGTTCGGGTTGAATTTGGAGTGTTTAGACACCACTTTTACCCATTTTGTCCCGAAACAGGCTAAAACAGAGAAAACAGGCTAAAACCGAGAGAAAACATTTACTCGAAGCAGTAAACAGCTATATTACACTTTATAGGGTCAAAATATGTAACAATCCAATGAATTTGACTAATTATAAGAGTTCGGGTTGAATTTGAAGTGTTTACACACCACTTTTACCCATTTTGTCCCGAAATAGGCTAAAACAGAGAAAACATTGATTCGAAGCAGTAAACAGCTTTGTTACTGTTTATAGGGTCAGAATTTGTGACAATCTAATGCCTTTGACTAACTGTAAGAGTTCGGGATGAATTTGGAGTGTTTAGACAACACTTAAACCCGTTTTATCCAAAAACAGGCTTAAACAGAGAAAACTAGCTAAAACCGAGAGAAAACATTGATTCAAAGGAGTAAACAGCTATGTTACTATTTATAGGGTCAAAATATGTAACAATCCAAAGCATTTGGCTAATTATAAGAGTTCGGGTTGAATTTGGAGTGTTAAGACACCACTTTTACCCATTTTGTCCCAAAATAGGCTAAAACAGAGAAAACAGGCTAAAACCGAGAGAAAACATTGATTTGAAGCAGTAAACAGGTATTTACTCTTTCTAGGGTCAAAATATGTAACAATCCAATGCATTTGACTAATTATAAGAGTTCGGGTTGAATTTGAAGTGTTTACACACCACTTTTACCCATTTTGTCTCGAAACAGGCTAAAACCGAGAAAACATTTCTTCGAAGTACAAACATCTTTGTTACTGTTTCTAGGGTCAAATGTGTGAGGAGTCAAATGCATTTGAGTAATTGTAAGAGTTCAGGATGAATTTGGAGTGTTTAGACAACACTTAAACCCATTTATCCCAAAACAGGCTTAAACAGAGAAAAGAGGCTAAAACCAAGAGAAAACATTGATTCAAAGCAGTAAATAGCTATGTTACTCTTTCTAGGGTAAAAAAATGCAATAATCTAATGCATTTGACTAATTATAAGAGTTCGGGTTGAATTTGGAGTGTTTAGACACCACTTTTACCCATTTTGTCCCGAAACAGGCTAAAACAGAGAAAACAGGCTAAAACCGAGAGAAAACATTTACTCGAAGCAGTAAACAGCTATATTACACTTTATAGGGTCAAAATATGTAACAATCCAATGAATTTGACTAATTATAAGAGTTCGGGTTGAATTTGAAGTGTTTACACACCACTTTTACCCATTTTATCCCGAAACAAGCTAAAACAGAGAAAACATTGATTCGAAGCAGTAAACAGCTTTGTTACTGTTTATAGGGTCAGAATTTGTGACAATCTAATGCCTTTGACTAATCGTAAGAGTTCGGAATGAATTTGGAGTGTTTAGACAACACTTAAACCCGTTTTATCCCAAAACAAGCTTAAACAGAGAAAACAGGCTAAAACCGAGAGAAAACATTGATTCAAAGGAGTAAACAGCTATGTTACTATTTATAGGGTCAAAATATGTAAAAATCCAATGCATTTGGCTAATTATAAGAGTTCGGGTTGAATTTGGAGTGTTTAGACACCACTTTTACCCATTTTGTCCCAAAATAGGCTAAAACAGGGAAAACAGGCTAAAACCGAGAGAAAACATTGATTTGAAGCAGTAAACAGCAATTTACTATTTATAGGGTCAAAATATGTAACAATTCAATGCATTTGGCTAATTATAAGAGTTCGGGTTGAATTTGGAGTGTTTAGACACCACTTTTACCCATTTTGTCCCAAAATAGGCTAAAACAGAGAAAACAGGCTAAAACCGAGAGAAAACATTTACTCGAAGCAGTAAACATCTATATTATTCTTTCGAAGGTTAAAATATGTAACAATCCAATGAATTTGACTAATTATAGGAGTTTGGGTTGAATTTGAAGTGTTTACACACCACTTTTACCATTTTGTCTCGAAACAGGCTAAAACCGAGAAACATTGATTCGAATCAGAAACAGCTTTATTACTGTTTCTAGGGTCAGAATGTGTGAGAATACAAATGCATTGTTCTAATTGTAAGAGTTCGGGATAAATTTGGAGTGTTTAGACAACACTTAAACCCGTTTATCCCAAAACAGGCTTAAACAGAGAAAAGAGGCTAAAACCAAGAGAAAACATTGATTCAAAGCAGTAAATACCTATGTTACTCTTTCTATGCAAAAAATCTGCAATAATCCAATGCATTTGACTAATTATAAGAGTTCGGGTTGAATTTGGAGTGTTTAGACACCACTTTTACCCATTTTGTCCCGAAACAGGCTAAAACAGAGAAAACAGGCTAAAACCGAGAGAGAACATTTACTCGAAGCAGTAAACAGCTATATTACTCTTTATAGGGTCAAAATATGTAACAATCCAATGAATTTGACTAATTATAAGAGTTCCGGTTGAATTTGGAGTGTTTAGACACCACTTTTACCCATTTTGTCCCGAAACAGGCTAAAACAGAGAAAACATTGATTTGAAGCAGTAAACAGCTTTTTTACTGTTTATAGGGTCAGAATGTGTGACAATCTAATGCCTTTGATTAACCGTAAGAGTTCGGGATGAATTTGGAGTGTTTAGACAACACTTAAACCCGTTTTATCCCAAAACAGGCTTAAACAGAGAAAACAGGCTAAAACCGAGAGAAAACATTGATTCAAAGGAGTAAGCAGCTATGTTACTATTTATAGGGTCAAAATATGTAACAATCAAATGCATTTGGGTAACTATAAGAATTCGGGTTGAATTTGGAGTGTTTAGACACCACTTTTACCCATTTTGTCCCAAAATAGGCTAAAACAGAGAAAACAAGCTAAAACCGAGAGAAAACATTGATTTGAAGCAGTAAACAGCAATTTACTATTTATAGGGTCAAAATATATAATAATCCAATGCATTTGGCTAATTATAAGAGTTTGGGTTGAATTTGGAGTGTTTAGACACCACTTTTACCCATTTTGTCCCGAAACAGGCTAAAACAGAGAAAACAGGCTAAAACCGAGAGAAAACATTTACTCGAAGCAGTAAACAGCTATATTACTCTTTATAGGGTCAAAATATGTAATAATCCAATGAATTTGACTAATTATAAGAGTTCGGGTTGAATTTGAAGTGTTTACACATCACTTTTACCCATTTTGTCCCGAAACAGGCTAAAACAGAGAAAACATTGATTCGAAGCAGTAAACAGCTTTGTTACTGTTTATAGGGTCAGAATTTGTGACAATCTAATGCCTTTGACTAACTGTAAGAGTTCGGGATGAATTTGGAGTGTTTAGACAACACTTAAACCCGTTTTATCCAAAAACAGGCTTAAACAGAGAAAACTAGCTAAAACCGAGAGAAAACATTGATTCAAAGGAGTAAACAGCTATGTTACTATTTATAGGGTCAAAATATGTAACAATCCAAAGCATTTGGCTAATTATAAGAGTTCGGGTTGAATTTGGAGTGTTAAGACACCACTTTTACCCATTTTGTCCCAAAATAGGCTAAAACAGAGAAAACAGGCTAAAACCGAGAGAAAACATTGATTTGAAGCAGTAAACAGGTATTTACTCTTTCTAGGGTCAAAATATGTAACAATCCAATGCATTTGACTAATTATAAGAGTTCGGGTTGAATTTGGAGTGTTTACACACCACTTTTACCCATTTTGTCTCGAAACAGGCTAAAACCGAGAAAACAGGCTAAAACCGAGAGAAAACATTTACTCGAAGCAGTAAACATCTATATTATTCTTTCGAAGGTTAAAATATGTAACAATCCAATGAATTTGACTAATTATAGGAGTTTGGGTTGAATTTGAAGTGTTTACACACCACTTTTACCATTTTGTCTCGAAACAGGCTAAAACCGAGAAACATTGATTCGAATCAGAAACAGCTTTATTACTGTTTCTAGGGTCAGAATGTGTGAGAATACAAATGCATTGTTCTAATTGTAAGAGTTCGGGATAAATTTGGAGTGTTTAGACAACACTTAAACCCGTTTAACCCAAAACAGGCTTAAACAGAGAAAAGAGGCTAAAACCAAGAGAAAACATTGATTCAAAGCAGTAAATACCTATGTTACTCTTTCTATGCAAAAAATCTGCAATAATCCAATGCATTTGACTAATTATAAGAGTTCGGGTTGAATTTGGAGTGTTTAGACACCACTTTTACCCATTTTGTTCCGAAACAGGCTAAAACAGAGAAAACAGGCTAAAACCGAGAGAGAACATTTACTCGAAGCAGTAAACAGCTATATTACTCTTTATAGGGTCAAAATATGTAACAATCCAATGAATTTGACTAATTATAAGAGTTCCGGTTGAATTTGGAGTGTTTAGACACCACTTTTATCCATTTTGTCCCGAAACAGGCTAAAACAGAGAAAACATTGATTTGAAGCAGTAAACAGCTTTTTTACTGTTTATAGGGTCAGAATGTGTGACAATCTAATGCCTTTGATTAACCGTAAGAGTTCGGGATGAATTTGGAGTGTTTAGACAACACTTAAACCCGTTTTATCCCAAAACAGGCTTAAACAGAGAAAACAGGCTAAAACCGAGAGAAAACATTGATTCAAAGGAGTAAGCAGCTATGTTACTATTTATAGGGTCAAAATATGTAACAATCAAATGCATTTGGGTAATTATAAGAGTTCGGGTTGAATTTGGAGTGTTTAGACACCACTTTTACCCATTTTGTCCCAAAATAGGCTAAAATAGAGAAAACAAGCTAAAACCGAGAGAAAACATTGATTTGAAGCAGTAAACAGCAATTTACTATTTATAGGGTCAAAATATATAATAATCCAATGCATTTGGCTAATTATAAGAGTTTGGGTTGAATTTGGAGTGTTTAGACACCACTTTTACCCATTTTGTCCCGAAACAGGCTAAAACAGAGAAAACAGGCTAAAACCGAGAGAAAACATTTACTCGAAGCAGTAAACAGCTATATTACACTTTATAGGGTCAAAATATGTAATAATCCAATGAATTTGACTAATTATAAGAGTTCGGGTTGAATTTGAAGTGTTTACACACCACTTTTACCCATTTTGTCCCGAAACAGGCTAAAACAGAGAAAACATTGATTCGAAGCAGTAAACAGCTTTGTTACTGTTTATAGGGTCAGAATTTGTGACAATCTAATGCCTTTGACTAACCGTAAGAGTTCGGAATGAATTTGGAGTGTTTAGACAACACTTAAACCCGTTTATCCCAAAACAGGCTTAAACAGAGAAAAGAGGCTAAAACCAAGAGAAAACATTGATTCAAAGCAGTAAATACCTATGTTACTCTTTCTATGCAAAAAATCTGCAATAATCCAATGCATTTGACTAATTATAAGAGTTCGGGTTGAATTTGGAGTGTTTAGACACCACTTTTACCCATTTTGTCCCGAAACAGGCTAAAACAGAGAAAACAGGCTAAAACCGAGAGAGAACATTTACTCGAAGCAGTAAACAGCTATATTACTCTTTATAGGGTCAAAATATGTAACAATCCAATGAATTTGACTAATTATAAGAGTTCCGGTTGAATTTGGAGTGTTTAGACACCACTTTTACCCATTTTGTCCCGAAATAGGCTAAAACTGAGAAAACATTGATTTGAAGCAGTAAACAGCTTTTTTACTGTTTATAGGGTCAGAATGTGTGACAATCTAATGCCTTTGATTAACCGTAAGAGTTCGGGATGAATTTGGAGTGTTTAGACAACACTTAAACCCGTTTTATCCCAAAACAGGCTTAAACAGAGAAAACAGGCTAAAACCGAGAGAAAACATTGATTCAAAGGAGTAAGCAGCTATGTTACTATTTATAGGGTCAAAATATGTAACAATCAAATGCATTTGGGTAATTATAAGAGTTCGGGTTGAATTTGGAGTGTTTAGACACCACTTTTACCCATTTTGTCTCAAAATAGGCTAAAACAGAGAAAACAAGCTAAAACCGAGAGAAAACATTGATTCAAAGGAGTAAATAGCTATGTTACTATTTATAGGGTCAAAATATGTAACAATCCAATGAATTTGACTAATTATAAGAGTTCCGGTTGAATTTGAAGTGTTTAGAGACTACTTTTACCCGTTTTGTCCCGAAACAGGCTAAAACAGAGAAAACAGGCTAAAACCGAGAGAAAACATTTACTCGAAGCAGTAAACAGCTATATTACACTTTATAGGGTCAAAATATGTAACAATCCAATGAATTTGACTAATTATAAGAGTTCGGGTTGAATTTGAAGTGTTTACACACCACTTTTACCCATTTTGTCCCGAAATAGGCTAAAACAGAGAAAACATTGATTCGAAGCAGTAAACAGCTTTGTTACTGTTTATAGGGTCAGAATTTGTGACAATCTAATGCCTTTGACTAACTGTAAGAGTTCAGGATGAATTTGGAGTGTTTAGACAACACTTAAACCCGTTTTATCCAAAAACAGGCTTAAACAGAGAAAACTGGCTAAAACCGAGAGAAAACATTGATTCAAAGGAGTAAACAGCTATGTTACTATTTATAGGGTCAAAATATGTAACAATCCAAAGCATTTGGCTAATTATAAGATTTCGGGTTGAATTTGGAGTGTTAAGACGCCACTTTTACCCATTTTGTCCCAAAATAGGCTAAAACAGAGAAAACAGGCTAAAACCGAGAGAAAACATTGATTTGAAGCAGTAAACAGGTATTTACTCTTTCTAGGGTCAAAATATGTAACAATCCAATGCATTTGACTAATTATAAGAGTTCGGGTTGAATTTGAAGTGTTTACACACCACTTTTACCCATTTTGTCTCGAAACAGGCTAAAACCGAGAAAACATTTCTTCGAAGTACAAACATCTTTGTTACTGTTTCTAGGGTCAAATGTGTGAGGAGACAAATGCATTTGAGTAATTGTAAGAGTTCAGGATGAATTTGGAGTGTTTAGACAACACTTAAACCCGCTTATCCCAAAACAGGCTTAAACAGAGAAAAGAGGCTAAAACCAAGAGAAAACATTGATTCAAAGCAGTAAATAGCTATGTTACTCTTTCTAGGGTAAAAAAATGCAATAATCCAATGCATTTGACTAATTATAAGAGTTCGGGTTGAATTTGGAGTGTTTAGACACCACTTTTACCCATTTTGTCCCGAAACAGGCTAAAACAGAGAAAACAGGCTAAAACCGAGAGAAAACATTTACTCGAAGCAGTAAACAGCTATATTACACTTTATAGGGTCAAAATATGTAACAATCCAATGAATTTGACTAATTATAAGAGTTCGGGTTGAATTTGAAGTGTTTACACACCACTTTTACCCATTTTGTCCCGAAACAGGCTAAAACAGAGAAAACATTGATTCGAAGCAGTAAACAGCTTTGTTACTGTTTATAGGGTCAGAATTTGTGACAATGTAATGCCTTTGACTAACCGTAAGAGTTCGGGATGAATTTGGAGTGTTTAGACAACACTTAAACCCGTTTTATCCCAAAACAAGCTTAAACAGAGAAAACAGGCTGAAACCGAGAGAAAACATTGATTCAAAGGAGTAAACAGCTATGTTACTATTTATAGGGTCAAAATATGTAACAATCCAATGCATTTGGCTAATTATAAGAGTTCGGGTTGAATTTGGAGTGTTTAGACACCACTTTTACCCATTTTGTCCCAAAATAGGCTAAAACAGAGAAAACAAGCTAAAACCGAGAGTAAACATTGATTTGAAGCAGTAAACAGCAATTTACTATTTATAGGGTCAAAATATGTAACAATCCAATGCATTTGGCTAATTATAAGAGTTTGGGTTGAATTTGGAGTGTTTAGACACCACTTTTACTCATTTTGTCCCGAAACAGGCTAAAACAGAGAAAACAGGCTAAAACCGAGAGAAAACATTTACTCGAAGCAGTAAACATCTATATTATTCTTTCTAAGGTTAAAATATGTAACAATCCAATGAATTTGACTAATTATAGGAGTTTGGGTTGAATTTGAAGTGTTTACACACCACTTTTACCATTTTGTCTCGAAACAGGCTAAAACCGAGAAACATTGATTCGAATCAGAAACAGCTTTATTACTGTTTCTAGGGTCAGAATGTGTGAGAATACAAATGCATTGTTCTAATTGTAAGAGTTCGGGATAAATTTGGAGTGTTTAGACAACACATAAACCCGTTTATCCCAAAACAGGCTTAAACAGAGAAAAGAGGCTAAAACCAAGAGAAAACATTGATTCAAAGCAGTAAATACCTATGTTACTCTTTCTATGCAAAAAATCTGCAATAATCCAATGCATTTGACTAATTATAAGAGTTCGGGTTGAATTTGGAGTGTTTAGACACCACTTTTACCCATTTTGTCCCGAAACAGGCTAAAACAGAGAAAACAGGCTAAAACCGAGAGAGAACATTTACTCGAAGCAGTAAACAGCTATATTACTCTTTATAGGGTCAAAATATGTAACAATCCAATGAATTTGACTAATTATAAGAGTTTCGGTTGAATTTGAAGTGTTTACAGACTACTTTTACCCGTTTTGTCCCGAAACAGGCTGAAACAGAGAAAACAGGCTAAAACCGAGAGAAAACATTTACTCGAAGCAGTAAACAGCTATATTACACTTTATAGGGTCAAAATATGTAACAATCCAATGAATTTGACTAATTATAAGAGTTCGGGTTGAATTTGAAGTGTTTACACACCACTTTTACCCATTTTGTCCCGAAATAGGCTAAAACAGAGAAAACATTGATTCGAAGCAGTAAACAGCTTTGTTACTGTTTATAGGGTCAGAATGTGTGACAATCTAGTGCCTTTGACTAACTGTAAGAGTTCAGGATGAATTTGGAGTGTTTAGACAACACTTAAACCCGTTTTATCCAAAAACAGGCTTAAACAGAGAAAACTGGCTAAAACCGAGAGAAAACATTGATTCAAAGGAGTAAACAGCTATGTTACTATTTATAGGGTCAAAATATGTAACAATCCAAAGCATTTGGCTAATTATAAGAGTTCGGGTTGAATTTGGAGTGTTAAGACACCACTTTTACCCATTTTGTCCCAAAATAGGCTAAAACAGAGAAAACAGGCTAAAACCGAGAGAAAACATTGATTTGAAGCAGTAAACAGGTATTTACTCTTTCTAGGGTCAAAATATGTAACAATCCAATGCATTTGACTAATTATAAGAGTTCGGGTTGAATTTGAAGTGTTTACACACCACTTTTACCCATTTTGTCTCGAAACAGGCTAAAACCGAGAAAACATTTCTTCGAAGTACAAACATCTTTGTTACTGTTTCTAGGGTCAAATGTGTGAGGAGACAAATGCATTTGAGTAATTGTAAGAGTTCAGGATGAATTTGGAGTGTTTAGACAACACTTAAACCCGTTTATCCCAAAACAGGCTTAAACAGAGAAAAGAGGCTAAAACCAAGAGAAAACATTGATTTAAAGCAGTAAATAGCTATGTTACTCTTTCTAGGGTAAAAAAATGCAATAATCCAATGCATTTGACTAATTATAAGAGTTCGGGTTGAATTTGGAGTGTTTAGACACCACTTTTACCCATTTTGTCCCGAAACAGGCTAAAACAGAGAAAACAGGCTAAAACCGAGAGAAAACATTTACTCGAAGCAGTAAACAGCTATATTACACTTTATAGGGTCAAAATATGTAACAATCCAATGAATTTGACTAATTATAAGAGTTCGGGTTGAATTTGAAGTGTTTACACACCACTTTTACCCATTTTGTCCCGAAACAGGCTAAAACAGAGAAAACATTGATTCGAAGCAGTAAACAGCTTTGTTACTGTTTATAGGGTCAGAATTTGTGACAATGTAATGCCTTTGACTAACCATCAGAGTTCAGGATGAATTTGGAGTGTTTAGACAACATTTAAACCCGTTTTATCCCAATACAAGCTTAAACAGAGAAAACAGGCTAAAACAGAGAGAAAACATTGATTCAAAGCAGTAAACAGCTATGTGACTATTTCTAGGGTCAAAATATGTAATAATCCAATGCATTTGACTAATAATAAGAGTTCGGGTTGAATTTGGAGTGTTTAGACACCACTTTTACCCATTTGGTCTTAAAATAGGCTAAAACAGAGAAAACAGACTAAAACCGTGAGAAAATATTGATTCGAAGAATTAAACAGCTATATTACTCTTTCTAGGGTCAAAATATGTAACAATCCAATGCATTTGATTAATTATAAGAGTTCGGGGTGAATTTGGAGTGTTTAGACACCACTTTTACCCATTTTGTCCCAAAATAGGCTAAAACAGAGAAAACAGGCTAAAACCGAGAGAAAACATTTACTCGAAGCAGTAAACAGCTATATTACTCTTTCTAAGGTCAAAATATGTAACAATCCAATGAATTTGACTAATTATAGGAGTTCGGGTTGAATTTGAAGTGTTTACACACCACTTTTACCATTTTGTCAAAATAACAGGCTAAAACCGAGAAACATTGATTCGAAGCAGAAACAGCTTTATTACAGTTTCTAGGGTCAGAATGTGTGAGAATACAAATGTATTTGACTAATTATAAGAGTTCGGGATAAATTTGGAGTGTTTAGACAACACTTAAACCCGTTTTTCCCAAAACAGGCTTAAACAGAGAAAAGAGGCTAAAACCAAGAGTAAACATTGATTCAAAGCAGTAAATAGCTATATTACTCTTTCTAGGGTAAAAATATGCAATAATCCAATGCATTTGACTAATTATAAGAGTTCGGGTTGAATTTGGAGTGTTTAGACACCACTTTTACTCATTTTGTCCCGAAACAGGCTAAAACAGAGAAAACAGGATAAAACCGAGAGAAAACATTTACTCGAAGCAGTAAACAGCTATATTACTCTTTATAGGGTCAAAATATGTAACAATCCAATGAATTTGACTAATTATAAGAGTTCGGGTTAAATTTGAAGTGTTTACACACCACTTTTACCCATTTTGTCCTGAAACAGGCTAAAACAGAGAAAACATTGATTCGAAGCAGTAAACAGCTTTGTTACTGTTTATAGGGTCAGAATTTGTGACAATGTAATGCCTTTGATTAACTGTAAGAGTTCGGGATGAATTTGGAGTGTTTAGACAACACTTAAACCCGTTTTATCCCAAAACAGGCTTAAACAGAGAAAACTGGCTAAAACCGAGAGAAAACATTGATTCAAAGGAGTAAACAGCTATGTTACTATTTATAGGGTCAAAATATGTAACAATCCAAAGCATTTGGCTAATTATAAGAGTTCGGGTTGAATTTGGAGTGTTAAGACACCACTTTTACCCATTTTGTCCCAAAATAGGCTAAAAAAGAGAAAACAGGCTAAAACCGAGAGAAAACATTGATTCGAAGCAGTAAACAGGTATTTACTCTTTCTAGGGTCAAAATCTGTAACAATCCAATGCATTTGACTAATTATAAGAGTTCGGGTTGAATTTGAAGTGTTTACACACCACTTTTACCCATTTTGTCTCGAAACAGGCTAAAACCGAGAAAACATTTCTTCGAAGTACAAACATCTTTTTTACTGTTTCTAGGGTCAAATGTGTGAGGAGACAAATGCATTTGACTAATTGTAAGAGTTCAGGATGAATTTGGAGTGTTTAAACAACATTTAAACCCGTTTTATCCTAAAACAAGCTTAAACAGAGAAAACAGGCTAAAACAGAGAGAAAACATTGATTCAAAGCAGTAAATAGCTATGTTACTATTTCTAGGGTCAAAATATGTAATAATCCAATGCATTTGACTAATAATAAGAGTTCGGGTTGAATTTGGAGTGTTTAGACACCACTTTTACCCATTTGGTCTTAAAATAGGCTAAAACAGAGAAAACAGACTAAAACCGTGAGAAAATATTGATTAGAAGAATTAAACAGCTATATTACTCTTTCTAGGGTCAAAATATGTAACAATCCAATGCATTTGATTAATTATAAGAGTTCGGGTTGAATTTGGAGTGTTTAGACACCACTTTTACCCATTTTGTCCCAAAATAGGCTAAAACAGAGAAAACAGGCTAAAACCGAGAGAAAACATTTACTCGAAGCAGTAAACAGCTATATTACTCTTTCTAAGGTCAAAATATGTAACAATCCAATGAATTTGACTAATTATAGGAGTTCGGGTTGAATTTGAAGTGTTTACACACCACTTTTACCATTTTGTCAAAATAACAGGCTAAAACCGAGAAACATTGATTCGAAGCACAAACAGCTTTATTACTGTTTCTAGGGTCAGAATGTGTGAGAATACAAATGCCTTTGACTAATTGTAAGAGTTTGGGATGAATTTGGGGTGTTTAGACAACACTTAAACCCGTTTATCCCAAAACAGGCTTAAACAGAGAAAAGAGGCTAAAACCAAGAGAAAACATTGATTCAAAGCATTAAATAGCTATGTTACTCTTTCTAGGGTAAAAATATGCAATAATCCAATGCATTTGACTAATTACAAGAGTTCGGGTTGAATTTGGAGTGTTTAGACACCACTTTTACCCATTTTGTCCCGAAACAGGCTAAAACAGAGAAAACATTGATTCGAAGCAGTAAACAGCTTTGTTACTGTTTATAGGGTCAGAATGTGTGACAATCTAATGCCTTTGACTAACCGTAAGAGTTCGGGATGAATTTGGAGTGCTTAGACAACACTTAAACCCGTTTTATCCCAAAACAGGCTTGAACAGAGAAAACAGGCTAAAACCGAGAGAAAACATTGATTCAAAGGAGTAAACATCTATGTTACTATTTATAGGGTCAAAATATGTAACAATCCAATGCATTTGGCTAATTATAAGAGTTCGGGTTGAATTTGGAGTGTTTAGACACCACTTTTACCCATTTTGTCCTGAAACAGGCTAAAACAGAGAAAACATTGATTCGAAGCAGTAAACAGCTTTGTTACTGTTTATAGGGTCAGAATGTGTGACAATCTAATGCCTTTGACTAACCGTAAGAGTTCGGGATGAATTTGAAGTGTTTACACACCACTTTTACCATTTTGTCAAAATAACAGGCTAAAACCGAGAAACATTGATTCGAAGCAGAAACAGCTTTATTACAGTTTCTAGGGTCAGAATGTGTGAGAATACAAATGTATTTGACTAATTATAAGAGTTCGGAATAAATTTGGAGTGTTTAGACAACACTTAAACCCGTTTTTCCCAAAACAGGCTTAAACAGAGAAAAGAGGCTAAAACCAAGAGTAAACATTGATTCAAAGCAGTAAATAGCTATGTTACTCTTTCTAGGGTAAAAATATGCAATAATCCAATGCATTTGACTAATTATAAGAGTTCGGGTTGAATTTGGAGTGTTTAGACACCACTTTTACTCATTTTGTCCCGAAACAGGCTAAAACAGAGAAAACAGGCTAAAACCGAGAGAAAACATTTACTCGAAGCAGTAAACAGCTATATTACTCTTTATAGGGTCAAAATATGTAACAATCCAATGAATTTGACTAATTATAAGAGTTCGGGTTAAATTTGAAGTGTTTACACACCACTTTTACCCATTTTGTCCCGAAACAGGCTAAAACAGAGAAAACATTGATTCGAAGCAGTAAACAGCTTTGTTACTGTTTATAGGGTCAGAATTTGTGACAATGTAATGCCTTTGATTAACTGTAAGAGTTCGGGATGAATTTGGAGTGTTTAGACAACACTTAAACCCGTTTTATCCCAAAACAGGCTTAAACAGAGAAAACTGGCTAAAACCGAGAGAAAACATTGATTCAAAGGAGTAAACAGCTATGTTACTATTTATAGGGTCAAAATATGTAACAATCCAAAGCATTTGGCTAATTATAAGAGTTCGGGTTGAATTTGGAGTGTTAAGACACCACTTTTACCCATTTTGTCCCAAAATAGGCTAAAAAAGAGAAAACAGGCTAAAACCGAGAGAAAACATTGATTCGAAGCAGTAAACAGGTATTTACTCTTTCTAGGGTCAAAATCTGTAACAATCCAATGCATTTGACTAATTATAAGAGTTCGGGTTGAATTTGAAGTGTTTACACACCACTTTTACCCATTTTGTCTCGAAACAGGCTAAAACCGAGAAAACATTTCTTCGAAGTACAAACATCTTTTTTACTGTTTCTAGGGTCAAATGTGTGAGGAGACAAATGCATTTGACTAATTGTAAGAGTTCAGGATGAATTTGGAGTGTTTAAACAACATTTAAACCCGTTTTATCCTAAAACAAGCTTAAACAGAGAAAACAGGCTAAAACAGAGAGAAAACATTGATTCAAAGCAGTAAATAGCTATGTTACTATTTCTAGGGTCAAAATATGTAATAATCCAATGCATTTGACTAATAATAAGAGTTCGGGTTGAATTTGGAGTGTTTAGACACCACTTTTACCCATTTGGTCTTAAAATAGGCTAAAACAGAGAAAACAGACTAAAACCGTGAGAAAATATTGATTAGAAGAATTAAACAGCTATATTACTCTTTCTAGGGTCAAAATATGTAACAATCCAATGCATTTGATTAATTATAAGAGTTCGGGTTGAATTTGGAGTGTTTAGACACCACTTTTACCCATTTTGTCCCAAAATAGGCTAAAACAGAGAAAACAGGCTAAAACCGAGAGAAAACATTTACTCGAAGCAGTAAACAGCTATATTACTCTTTCTAAGGTCAAAATATGTAACAATCCAATGAATTTGACTAATTATAGGAGTTCGGGTTGAATTTGAAGTGTTTACACACCACTTTTACCATTTTGTCAAAATAACAGGCTAAAACCGAGAAACATTGATTCGAAGCACAAACAGCTTTATTACTGTTTCTAGGGTCAGAATGTGTGAGAATACAAATGCCTTTGACTAATTGTAAGAGTTTGGGATGAATTTGGAGTGTTTAGACAACACTTAAACCCATTTTATCCCAAAACAGGCTTAAACGGAGAAAACATGCTAAAACCAAGAGTAAACATTGATTCAAAGCAGTAAATAGCTATGTTACTCTTTCTAGGGTAAAAATATGCAATAATCCAATGCATTTGACTAATTATAAGAGTTCGGGTTGAATTTGGAGTGTTTAGACACCACTTTTACTCATTTTGTCCCGAAACAGGCTAAAACAGAGAAAACAGGCTAAAACCGAGAGAAAACATTTACTCGAAGCAGTAAACAGCTATATTACTCTTTATAGGGTCAAAATATGTAACAATCCAATGAATTTGACTAATTATAAGAGTTCGGGTTAAATTTGAAGTGTTTACACACCACTTTTACCCATTTTGTCCCGAAACAGGCTAAAACAGAGAAAACATTGATTCGAAGCAGTAAACAGCTTTGTTACTGTTTATAGGGTCAGAATTTGTGACAATGTAATGCCTTTGATTAACTGTAAGAGTTCGGGATGAATTTGGAGTGTTTAGACAACACTTAAACCCGTTTTATCCCAAAACAGGCTTAAACAGAGAAAACTGGCTAAAACCGAGAGAAAACATTGATTCAAAGGAGTAAACAGCTATGTTACTATTTATAGGGTCAAAATATGTAACAATCCAAAGCATTTGGCTAATTATAAGAGTTCGGGTTGAATTTGGAGTGTTAAGACACCACTTTTACCCATTTTGTCCCAAAATAGGCTAAAAAAGAGAAAACAGGCTAAAACCGAGAGAAAACATTGATTCGAAGCAGTAAACAGGTATTTACTCTTTCTAGGGTCAAAATCTGTAACAATCCAATGCATTTGACTAATTATAAGAGTTCGGGTTGAATTTGAAGTGTTTACACACCACTTTTACCCATTTTGTCTCGAAACAGGCTAAAACCGAGAAAACATTTCTTCGAAGTACAAACATCTTTTTTACTGTTTCTAGGGTCAAATGTGTGAGGAGACAAATGCATTTGACTAATTGTAAGAGTTCAGGATGAATTTGGAGTGTTTAAACAACATTTAAACCCGTTTTATCCTAAAACAAGCTTAAACAGAGAAAACAGGCTAAAACAGAGAGAAAACATTGATTCAAAGCAGTAAATAGCTATGTTACTATTTCTAGGGTCAAAATATGTAATAATCCAATGCATTTGACTAATAATAAGAGTTCGGGTTGAATTTGGAGTGTTTAGACACCACTTTTACCCATTTGGTCTTAAAATAGGCTAAAACAGAGAAAACAGACTAAAACCGTGAGAAAATATTGATTAGAAGAATTAAACAGCTATATTACTCTTTCTAGGGTCAAAATATGTAACAATCCAATGCATTTGATTAATTATAAGAGTTCGGGTTGAATTTGGAGTGTTTAGACACCACTTTTACCCATTTTGTCCCAAAATAGGCTAAAACAGAGAAAACAGGCTAAAACCGAGAGAAAACATTTACTCGAAGCAGTAAACAGCTATATTACTCTTTCTAAGGTCAAAATATGTAACAATCCAATGAATTTGACTAATTATAGGAGTTCGGGTTGAATTTGAAGTGTTTACACACCACTTTTACCATTTTGTCAAAATAACAGGCTAAAACCGAGAAACATTGATTCGAAGCACAAACAGCTTTATTACTGTTTCTAGGGTCAGAATGTGTGAGAATACAAATGCCTTTGACTAATTGTAAGAGTTTGGGATGAATTTGGAGTGTTTAGACAACACTTAAACCCATTTTATCCCAAAACAGGCTTAAACGGAGAAAACATGCTAAAACCAAGAGTAAACATTGATTCAAAGCAGTAAATAGCTATGTTACTCTTTCTAGGGTAAAAATATGCAATAATCCAATGCATTTGACTAATTATAAGAGTTCGGGTTGAATTTGGAGTGTTTAGACACCACTTTTACTCATTTTGTCCCGAAACAGGCTAAAACAGAGAAAACAGGCTAAAACCGAGAGAAAACATTTACTCGAAGCAGTAACAGCTATATTACTCTTTATAGGGTCAAAATATGTAACAATCCAATGAATTTGACAAATTATAAGAGTTCGGGTTAAATTTGAAGTGTTTACACACCACTTTTACCCATTTTGTCCCGAAACAGGCTAAAACAGAGAAAACATTGATTCGAAGCAGTAAACAGCTTTGTTACTGTTTATAGGGTCAGAATTTGTGACAATGTAATGCCTTTGATTAACTGTAAGAGTTCGGGATGAATTTGGAGTGTTTAGACAACACTTAAACCCGTTTTATCCCAAAACAGGCTTAAACAAAGAAAACAGGCTAAAACCGAGAGAAAACATTGATTCAAAGGAGTAAACAGCTATGTTACTATTTATAGGGTCAAAATATGTAACAATCCAATTCATTTGGCTAATTATAAGAGTTCGGGTTGAATTTGGAGTGTTAAGACACCACTTTTACCCATTTTGTCCTAAAATAGGCTAAAACAGAGAAAACTGGCTGAAACCGAGAGAAAACATTGATTCGAAGCAGTAAACAGGTATTTACTCTTTCTAGGGTCAAAATATGTAACAATCCAATGCATTAGACTAATTATAAGAGTTCGGGTTGAATTTGGAGTGTTTAGACACCACTTTTACCCATTTTGTCCCAAAATAGGCTAAAACAGAGAAAACAGGCTAAAACCAAGAGAAAACATTTACTCGAAGCAGTAAACAGCTATATTACTCTTTCTAAGGTTAAAATATGTAACAATCCAATGAATTTGACTAATTATAAGAGTTCGGGTTGAATTTGAAGTGTTTACACACCACTTTTACCATTTTGTCTCGAAACAGGCTAAAACCGAGAAACATTGATTCGAAGCAGAAACAGCTTTATTACTGTTTCTAGGGTCAGAATGTGTGAGAATACAAATGCATTTTGACTAATTGTAAGAGTTCGGGATGAATTTGGAGTGTTTAGACAACACTTAAACCCGTTTATCCCAAAACAGGCTTAAACAGAGAAAAGAGGCTAAAACCAAGAGAAAACATTGATTCAAAGCAGTAAATAGCTATGTTACTCTTTCTAGGGTAAAAATATGCAATAATCCAATGCATTTGACTAATTACAAGAGTTCGGGTTGAATTTGGAGTGTTTAGACACCACTTTTACCCATTTTGTCCCGAAACAGGCTAAAACAGAGAAAACATTGATTCGAAGCAGTAAACAGCTTTGTTACTGTTTATAGGGTCAGAATGTGTGACAATCTAATGCCTTTGACTAACCGTAAGAGTTCGGGATGAATTTGGAGTGTTTAGACAACACTTAAACCCGTTTTATCCCAAAACAGGCTTGAACAGAGAAAACAGGCTAAAACCGAGAGAAAACATTGATTCAAAGGAGTAAACATCTATGTTACTATTTATAGGGTCAAAATATGTAACAATCCAATGCATTTGGCTAATTATAAGAGTTCGGGTTGAATTTGGAGTGTTTAGACACCACTTTTACCCATTTTGTCCCAAATTAGGCTAAAACAGAGAAAACAGGCTAAAACCGAGAGAAAACATTGATTCGAAGCAGTAAACAGCAATTTACTATTTCTAGGGTCAAAATATGTAACAATCCAATGCATTTGGCTAATTATAAGAGTTCGGGTTGAATTTGGAGTGTTTAGACACCACTTTTACCCATTTTGTCCCAAAATAGGCTAAAACAGAGAAAACAGGCTAAAACCGAGAGAAAACATTTACTCGAAGCAGTAAACAGCTATATTACTCTTTCTATGGTTAAAATATGTAACAATCCAATGAATTTGACTAATTATAGGAGTTCGGGTTGAATTTAAAGTGTTTACACACCACTTTTACCATTTTGTCTCGAAACAGGCTAAAACCGAGAAACATTGATTCGAAGCAGAAACAGCTTTATTACTGTTTCTAGGGACAGAATGTGTGAGAATACAAATGCATTTGACTAATTGTAAGAGTTCGGGATGAATTTGGAGTGTTTAGACAACACTTAAACCCGTTTATCCCAAAACAGGCTTAAACAGAGAAAAGAGGCTAAAACCAAGAGAAAACATTGATTCAAAGCAGTAAACAGCTATGTTACTCTTTCTAGGGTAAAAATATGCAATAATCCAATATATTTGACTAATTATAAGAGTTCGGGTTGAATTTGGAGTGTTCTGATACCACTTTTACCCATTTTGTCCCGAAACAGGCTAAAACAAAGAAAACATTGATTCGAAGCAGTAAACAGCTTTGTTACTGTTTATAGGGTCAGAACGTGTGACAATCTAATGCCTTTGACTAACCGTAAGAGTTCGGGATGAATTTGGAGTGTTTAGACAACACTTAAACCCGTTTTATCCCAAAACAGGCTTAAACAGAGAAAACAGGCTAAAACCTAAAGAAAACATTGATTCAAAGGAGTAAACAGCTATGTTACTATTTATAGGGTCAAAATATGTAACAATCAAATGCATTTGGCTAATTATAAGAGTTCGGGTTGAATTTGGAGTGTTTAGACACCACTTTTACCCATTTTGTCCCAAAATAGGCTAAAATAGAGAAAACAGGCTAAAACCAAGAGAAAACATTGATTCGAAGCAGTAAACAGCAATTTACTATTTCTAGGGTCAAAATATGTAACAATCCAATGGATTTGGGTAATTATAAGAGTTCGGGTTGAATTTGGAGTGTTTAGACACCACTTTTACCCATTTTGTCCCAAAATAGGCTAAAACAGAGAAAACAGGCTAAAACCGAGAGAAAACATTTACTCGAAGCAGTAAACAGCTATATTACTCTTTCTATGGTTAAAATATGTAACAATCCAATGAATTTGACTAATTATAGGAGTTCGGGTTGAATTTGAAGTGTTTACACACCACTTTTACCATTTTGTCTCGAAACAGGCTAAAACCGAGAAACATTGATTCGAAGCAGAAACAGCTTTATTACTGTTTCTAGGGACAGAATGTGTGAGAATACAAATGCATTTGACTAATTGTAAGAGTTCGGGATGAATTTGGAGTGTTTAGACAACACTTAAACCCATTTTATCCCAAAACAGGCTTAAACGGAGAAAACATGCTAAAACCGAGAGAAAACATTGATTCAAAGCAGTAAATAGCTATGTTACTCTTTCTAGGGTAAAAATATGAAATAATCCAATGCATTTGACTAATTATAAGAGTTCGGGTTGAATTTGGAGTGTTTAGACACCACTTTTACCCATTTTGTCCCAAAATAGGCTAAAACAGAGAAAACAGACTAAAACCGAGAGAAACCATTTACTCGAAGCAGTAAACAGATATATTACTCTTTCTAAGGTTAAAATATGTAACAATCCAATGAATTTGACTAATTATAAGAGTTCGGGTTGAATTTAAAGTGTTTACACACCACTTTTACCATTTTGTCTCGAAACAGGCTAAAACCGAGAAAACATTGATTCGAAGCAGAAACAGCTTTGTTACTGTTTCTAGGGTCAGAATTTGTGAGAATACAAATGCATTTGACTAATTGTAAGAGTTCGGGATGAATTTGGAGTGTTTAGACAACACTTAAACCCGTTTTATCCCAAAACAGGCTTAAACAGAGAAAACAGGCTAAAATCGAGAGAAAACATTAATTCAAAGGAGTAAACAGCTATGTTACTATATATAGGGTCAAAATATGTAACAATCAAATGCATTTGGCTAATTATAAGAGTTCGGGTTGAATTTGGAGTGTTTAGACACCACTTTTACCCATTTTGTCCCAAAATAGGCTAAAACAGAGAAAACAGGCTAAAACCAAGAGAAAACAATTACTCGAAGCAGTAAACAGCTATATTACTCTTTCTAAGGTTAAAATATGTAACAATCCAATGAATTTGACTACTTATAGGAGTTCGGGTTGAATTTGAAGTGTTTACACACCACTTTTACCATTTTGTCTCGAAAGAGGCTAAAACCGAGAAACATTTATTCGAAGCAGAAACAGCTTTATTACTGTTTCTAGGGTCAGAATGTGTGAGAATACAAATGAATTTGACTAATTGTAAGAGTTCGGGATAAATTTGGAGTGTTTAGACAACACTTAAACCCGTTTTTTCCAAAACAGGCTTAAACAGAGAAAAGAGGCTAAAACCAAGAGAAAACATTGATTCAAAGCAGTAAATAGCTATGTTACTCTTTCTAGGGTAAAAATATGCAATAATCCAATGCATTTGACTATTTATAAGAGTTCGGGTTGAATTTGGAGTGTTTAGACACCATTTTTACCCATTTTTTCCCGAAACAGGCTAAAACAGAGAAAACAGGCTAAAACCGAGAGAAAACATTTATTCGAAGAAGTAAACAGCTATATTACTCTTTATAGGGTCAAAATATGAAACAATCCAATGAATTTGACTAATTATAAGAGTTTGGGTTGAATTTGAAGTGTTTACACACCACTTTTACCCATTTTGTCCCGAAACAGGCTAAAACAGAGAAAACATTGATTCGAAGCAGTAAACAGCTTTGTTACTGTTTATAGGGTCAGAATTTGTGATAATCTAATGCCATTGACAAACTGTAAAAGTTTGGGATGAATTTGGAGTGTTTAGACAACACTTAATCCCGTTTTATCCCAAAACAGGCTTAAACAGAGAAAACAGGCTAAAACCGAGAGAAAACATTGATTCAAAGGAGTAAACAGCTATGTTACTATTTTTAGGGTCAAAATATGTAACAATCCAATGCATTTGGCTAATTATAAGATTTCGGGTTGAATTTGGAGTGTTTACACACCACTTTTACCCATTTTGTCCCAAAATAGGCTAAAACAGAGAAAACTGGCTAAAACCGAGAGAAAACATTGATTCGAAGCAGTAAACAGGTATTTACTCTTTCTAGGGTCAAAATATGTAACAATCCAATGCATTTAGCTAATTATAAGAGTTCAGGTTGAATTTGAAGTGTTTACACACCACTTTTACCCATTTTGTCCCAAAATAGGCTAGAACAGAGAAAACAGGCTAAAACCGAGAGAAAACATTGATTTGAAGCAGTAAACAGCTATATTAATCTTTCTAAGGTCAAAATATGTAACAATCCAATGCATTTGATTAATTATAAGAGTTCGGGGTTAATTTAGAGTGTTTAGACACCACTTTTATCCATTTTGTCTTGAATCAGGCTAAAACCCAGAAAACATTGATTCGAAGCAGAAACAGCTTTATTACTGTTTCTAGGGTCAGAATGTGTGAGAATACAAATGCATTTGACTAACCGTAAGAGTTTGAGATGAATTTGGAGTGTTTAGACAACCCTTAAACCCGTTTTATCCCAAAACAGCTTAAACAGAGAAAACATGCTAAAACCGAGAGAAAACATTGATTCAAAGAAGTAAACAGCTATGTTACTCTTTCTAGGGTCAAAATATGTAACAATCCAATGCATTTGGCTAATTATAAGATTTCGGGTTGAATTTGGAGTGTTTACACACCACTTTTACCCATTTTGTCCCAAAATAGGCTAAAACAGAGAAAACTGGCTAAAACCTAGAGAAAACATTGATTCGAAGCAGTAAACAGCTTTATTACTCTTTATAGGGTCAAAATATGTAACAATCCAATGAATTTGACTAATTATAAGAGTTCGGGTTGAATTTGAAGTGTTTACACACCACTTTTACCCATTTTGTCCCGAAACAGGCTAAAACAGAGAAAACATTGATTCGAAGCAGTAAACAGCTTTGTTACTGTTTATAGGGTCAGAATTTGTGATAATCTAATGCCATTGACTAACTGTAAAAGTTCGGGATGAATTTAGAGTGTTTAGACAACACTTAATCCCGTTTTATCCCAAAACAGGCTTAAACAGAGAAAACAGGCTAAAACCGAGAGAAAACATTGATTCAAAGGAGTAAACAGCTATGTTACTATTTTTAGGGTCAAAATATGTAACAATCCAATGCATTTGGCTAATAATAAGAGTTCGGGTTGAATTTGGAGTGTTTAGACACCACTTTTACCCATTTGGTCTTAAAATAGGCTAAAACAGAGAAAACAGACTAAAACCGTGAGAAAATATTGATTCGAAGAATTAAACAGCTATATTACTCTTTCTAGGGTCAAAATATGTAACAATCCAATGCATTTGATTAATTATAAGAGTTCGGGGTGAATTTGGAGTGTTTAGACACCACTTTTACCCATTTTGTCCCAAAATAGGCTAAAACAGAGAAAACAGGCTAAAACCGAGAGAAAACATTTACTCGAAGCAGTAAACAGCTATATTACTCTTTCTAAGGTCAAAATATGTAACAATCCAATGAATTTGACTAATTATAGGAGTTCGGGTTGAATTTGAAGTGTTTACACACCACTTTTACCATTTTGTCAAAATAACAGGCTAAAACCGAGAAACATTGATTCGAAGCAGAAACAGCTTTATTACAGTTTCTAGGGTCAGAATGTGTGAGAATACAAATGTATTTGACTAATTATAAGAGTTCGGGATAAATTTGGAGTGTTTAGACAACACTTAAACCCGTTTTTCCCAAAACAGGCTTAAACAGAGAAAAGAGGCTAAAACCAAGAGTAAACATTGATTCAAAGCAGTAAATAGCTATGTTACTCTTTCTAGGGTAAAAATATGCAATAATCCAATGCATTTGACTAATTATAAGAGTTCGGGTTGAATTTGGAGTGTTTAGACACCACTTTTACTCATTTTGTCCCGAAACAGGCTAAAACAGAGAAAACAGGCTAAAACCGAGAGAAAACATTTACTCGAAGCAGTAAACAGCTATATTACTCTTTATAGGGTCAAAATATGTAACAATCCAATGAATTTGACTAATTATAAGAGTTCGGGTTAAATTTGAAGTGTTTACACACCACTTTTACCCATTTTGTCCCGAAACAGGCTAAAACAGAGAAAACATTGATTCGAAGCAGTAAACAGCTTTGTTACTGTTTATAGGGTCAGAATTTGTGACAATGTAATGCCTTTGATTAACTGTAAGAGTTCGGGATGAATTTGGAGTGTTTAGACAACACTTAAACCCGTTTTATCCCAAAACAGGCTTAAACAGAGAAAACTGGCTAAAACCGAGAGAAAACATTGATTCAAAGGAGTAAACAGCTATGTTACTATTTATAGGGTCAAAATATGTAACAATCCAAAGCATTTGGCTAATTATAAGAGTTCGGGTTGAATTTGGAGTGTTAAGACACCACTTTTACCCATTTTGTCCCAAAATAGGCTAAAAAAGAGAAAACAGGCTAAAACCGAGAGAAAACATTGATTCGAAGCAGTAAACAGGTATTTACTCTTTCTAGGGTCAAAATCTGTAACAATCCAATGCATTTGACTAATTATAAGAGTTCGGGTTGAATTTGAAGTGTTTACACACCACTTTTACCCATTTTGTCTCGAAACAGGCTAAAACCGAGAAAACATTTCTTCGAAGTACAAACATCTTTTTTACTGTTTCTAGGGTCAAATGTGTGAGGAGACAAATGCATTTGACTAATTGTAAGAGTTCAGGATGAATTTGGAGTGTTTAAACAACATTTAAACCCGTTTTATCCCAAAACAAGCTTAAACAGAGAAAACAGGCTAAAACAGAGAGAAAACATTGATTCAAAGCAGTAAATAGCTATGTTACTATTTCTAGGGTCAAAATATGTAATAATCCAATGCATTTGACTAATAATAAGAGTTTGGGTTGAATTTGGAGTGTTTAGACACCACTTTTACCCATTTGGTCTTAAAATAGGCTAAAACAGAGAAAACAGACTAAAACCGTGAGAAAATATTGATTAGAAGAATTAAACAGCTATATTACTCTTTCTAGGGTCAAAATATGTAACAATCCAATGCATTTGATTAATTATAAGAGTTCGGGTTGAATTTGGAGTGTTTAGACACCACTTTTACCCATTTTGTCCCAAAATAGGCTAAAACAGAGAAAACAGGCTAAAACCGAGAGAAAACATTTACTCGAAGCAGTAAACAGCTATATTACTCTTTCTAAGGTCAAAATATGTAACAATCCAATGAATTTGACTAATTATAGGAGTTCGGGTTGAATTTGAAGTGTTTACACACCACTTTTACCATTTTGTCAAAATAACAGGCTAAAACCGAGAAACATTGATTCGAAGCACAAACAGCTTTATTACTGTTTCTAGGGTCAGAATGTGTGAGAATACAAATGCCTTTGACTAATTGTAAGAGTTTGGGATGAATTTGGAGTGTTTAGACAACACTTAAACCCATTTTATCCCAAAACGGGCTTAAACGGAGAAAACATGCTAAAACCGAGAGAAAACATTGATTCAAAGGAGTAAACAGCTATGTTACTATTTCTAGCGTCAAAATATGTAACAATCCAATGCATTTGACTAATTATAAGAGTTCGGGTTGAAGTTGGAGTGTTTAGACACCACTTTTACCCATTTTGTCCCAAAATAGGCTAAAACAGAGAAAACAGGCTAAAACCGAGAGAAACCATTTACTCGAAGCAGTAAACAGCCATATTACTCTTTATAGGGTCAAAATATGTAACAATCCAATGAATTTGACTAATTATAAGAGTTCGGGTTAAATTTGAAGTGTTTACACACCACTTTTACCCATTTTGTCCCGAAACAGGATAAAACAGAGAAAACATTGATTCGAAGCAGTAAACAGCTTTGTTACTGTTTATAGGGTCAGAATTTGTGACAATGTAATGCCTTTGATTAACTGTAAGAGTTCGGGATGAATTTGGAGTGTTTAGACAACACTTAAACCCGTTTTATCCCAAAACAGGCTTAAACAAAGAAAACAGGCTAAAACCGAGAGAAAACATTGATTCAAAGGAGTAAACAGCTATGTTACTATTTATAGGGTCAAAATATGTAACAATCCAATTCATTTGGCTAATTATTATTAGAATGTACCAAGGAGGAGAGAGGAGAGGCCGGTAAGGCCGAGCCTTGGAAGAAGAGAAGAAAGGCCGGTAAGGCCATGTAAAGGCCGGTAAGGCCATGTACCGTGTCCGGTACCATGTACCGTGTCCGTGAACGGACCCATGTCCGGTGAGCGGCCAGTTAGGCCGTGAACACGATGAAGAGAAGGCCCGTCCGTACAGGCCCGTCCGTACAGGCCCGTCCGTACGATGAAGAGAAGGCCCGTCCGTACGGTCGTGCTCTTAGGGCTGCTCTCGGTCCATGTGATGGAAAGGCCGAAGTTTGAGTGGCTTAGGAGAAGGAAAACGAGGCCTTACAAGAGAGAGAGGCCCATCTCACAAGGAAAAGGAAGGAAGGGAGAAGATTCACGTGAGCGTTTGGTGAAGGAAGGAAGTCGCTTTCACCAAGTTGAATTGAGAACGTCCCTATCACCTTCTCCTTCTCTCTTTGTGTCTAACGGTCATATGACCTTCTTCTCCTATATTAATGTATAATCTCTCATATGTAAAACATCACAATATTATTCAATAGAAGAGAAACCGATTTCCTCTCTATACTTGTGTTCTTGTTTCATATTAACAATGTAGAGAGTTTAGGATTAGCGGTTAGGGGCTGCCCTTAAGGCAGCCTATTCTCTTCTCAAATCCACCTAAACTCTTCTTATTTACTGCTTTACTTAGCCTAGATTACTGATTCTTAATCCTCCTTCTCCTAAGTACACAAACTCTAAGTGTTGTGATACTAGAAGAGGATAAGTCTCAAACTAGTGCTTCTCCTAGTTAGGATCCGCTTACTCTCTAGTATTTGGGTTCTATCTAGCTTGTTTATGGGGAGTTCATCACAAGTTGATGTTCTCTCCTCCCCCTTGAGAATGAGTTAGTTTGTTGTGGGTAAAGGGGGATTCATTCACCAAGTGTTTGTCTACCCTCTCTTGTGAGCTTTGTCTCATAAATCCCAACATGGTATCAGAGCAGGTTCTGTTCTTGGTGATTCAAACTCATTCTCAATGTCGTTTTCTTAGGAGTTAGCTTAGTTAAAGTTTTAATCCTAGCTTAGGTGTTAATTCGCTTAGCTTAGTTCTTTAAAGCTTTAATTTTGCTTTTGTTGTTAAATCGATTCTCTAGCAGCTCATTGTTGAGTAAGCTTGGTCTCTTGTCTTGTTAGAATTTGTAGACCAAGTGTGTGAAAGAAATCGATTTTAAAACCTCATCTTTAGGCTTACCGATTTGGTGAAAGCTTGGGTTTAAATGAGGTGGTGATGAACCAAGGAGCAAATCGGTTTTGTTCTTGGTTGAGAAAGCTTTGTTTCTGGCCATATGGTGTGTCCAGATTCAAGCTTGAAGAAGAGAGAGATCTTAATTTTTCGCATCTCATGTCCGCTTGGTCAACTAGACTAAAGCTGTTCAAAGATGCATTCTTTTAACCGTTGGACAATAGGTTGTTCCAAAGGCTTTTGTTGTTTCTTCTTTGCTTGGGACCACGAAAAACATCTTCTATATGTTATCTTCGTGGATCTTCAAGCCTTAATCTCTTGAAGAACACTTGTTTAAGTGATTCTACAAGGAGTTTTGTTGTTAAACCTTTGGAGAAACTAATTTTCCATAAGGTCCATTGTGTTTCAGCCATTAAAGCACCAAAAGAGATTGTCTTCTTGGATGTTCTTGGCTGTCAAAGCTTCTTTCAACTCAAGAAAACAGAGTATAACTCTGTCCATAAGAACTCTTGAGCAAATTCTCTATTCTACTCTCCACTCACCTTATACTTCCGCCCATATACTCTACTATACTCTATACTCTTGGTTACTAATTCTCTGGTTACTTATTCTCTAAATTCTATTTTATTTTCAGTAATATTCTATATTCTCTATTCTCTAATCTCTAACAATCTCTTGTTTAGAATCTGTTCCATTGATTTTTGGTTTCAGTTTCAGCATTGAAGATTGTGTGGAGCTCGCTCACTATCTCAAGGAGAAGAAGTGGCGAGGTTGAAGGCTACAAGATAGCCATGTAAGAGCGCAGCACAATGCCTGGAGTTAGAACCAAGGGCCACCAAGTCTTTGTTAGGCTGGTGGAAGGTGATGAATCAGTCCAAGAGCATGTGTGTTAGTGCCAAGTTGTTGATCGGATGTGCACAATGGTCTTTAGGAAAGGTGATGCACAAGGTTTCAACTGTTGAGCCAAGTTGTTGATCGGATGTGCACAATGGTCTTTAGGAAAGGTGATGCACAAGGTTTCAACTGTTGATTGGATGTGCACAAGAACGGTGATGCACAAGGCTTCAACTGAGGTGATGAGGTTTCAGCCCATCATCAAGTAAAGGTTACGGGGGAGATCAAGTGACTTCAGACCGTACCTCACAGATTCTGCTCGGCCACAAGCAAAAGTTTTTACTTAAAGCTCAGCCGAAGCGTCTCAAAGATCGACTCGGACGAAACCCTTCCACTGCGATTCAGCTTCCGCGTTCTTCACAAAAGTTCTAGACCATGGAGTCATCTTGCCAGTGGAAGTGGAATCATACCAATCCGAGCAGCCGTTCGGAAGTTATGCCCGATTCAGTGGGCATATGTCAGTCTGACGAATAAAGCTAGCCGGGTTTAAAACCATGGTTAGAGAAGCGGTCTCAAGGAGGAATTCCAAACCGCATCAGTGATCAACTCTCTCCCTCCTATCCATCAAAACACCATAAAGGCTGTGCTCTAAACTCTTCTCTATTTTAATTCATAAATTCATTATCTTAGCTCTATTACTAGTCTTTACTCTTTAATATGTTCTTTTAAAGTTTTCTTTAGAATTTTCTTTGATATTCCTCATAGCAAACACTTATTCTTTTCTTCTTTATCACTTGTTTCAAGGGTGAAGGAGACTATGAGAGCCTCAAAAGAAAATTCGAGAAGTGCGAGCTTGGAGAGATCATATGAAGTGAGTTCAAGGCAAGAAGGGCTAAGGAGTGTAGCGGTTCAAAGGCCTGAAGAGGAGAGAGCTGGTTCTTGACAAACCAAGATCAATGGGACATCATGGATAGTGAAGTCTATACTCTTTTTCCCTTAACAAAGTTTTATCCCAAGAGGTTTTCTTTGTTGAGGTTTTTAATGAGGTAGATGACACTAGTCCACCCTTGATCTTTGGTCCCCATGGTGTCCCACCGATCAAGCGTGCGGGGGAGTATTAGAATGTACCAAGGAGGAGAGAGGAGAGGCCGGTAAGGCCGAGCCTTGGAAGAAGAGAAGAAAGGCCGGTAAGGCCATGTAAAGGCCGGTAAGGCCATGTACCGTGTCCGGTACCATGTACCGTGTCCGTGAACGGACCCATGTCCGGTGAGCGGCCAGTTAGGCCGTGAACACGATGAAGAGAAGGCCCGTCCGTACAGGCCCGTCCGTACAGGCCCGTCCGTACGATGAAGAGAAGGCCCGTCCGTACGGTCGTGCTCTTAGGGCTGCTCTCGGTCCATGTGATGGAAAGGCCGAAGTTTGAGTGGCTTAGGAGAAGGAAAACGAGGCCTTACAAGAGAGAGAGGCCCATCTCACAAGGAAAAGGAAGGAAGGGAGAAGATTCACGTGAGCGTTTGGTGAAGGAAGGAAGTCGCTTTCACCAAGTTGAATTGAGAACGTCCCTATCACCTTCTCCTTCTCTCTTTGTGTCTAACGGTCATATGACCTTCTTCTCCTATATTAATGTATAATCTCTCATATGTAAAACATCACAATATTATTCAATAGAAGAGAAACCGATTTCCTCTCTATACTTGTGTTCTTGTTTCATATTAACAATGTAGAGAGTTTAGGATTAGCGGTTAGGGGCTGCCCTTAAGGCAGCCTATTCTCTTCTCAAATCCACCTAAACTCTTCTTATTTACTGCTTTACTTAGCCTAGATTACTGATTCTTAATCCTCCTTCTCCTAAGTACACAAACTCTAAGTGTTGTGATACTAGAAGAGGATAAGTCTCAAACTAGTGCTTCTCCTAGTTAGGATCCGCTTACTCTCTAGTATTTGGGTTCTATCTAGCTTGTTTATGGGGAGTTCATCACAAGTTGATGTTCTCTCCTCCCCCTTGAGAATGAGTTAGTTTGTTGTGGGTAAAGGGGGATTCATTCACCAAGTGTTTGTCTACCCTCTCTTGTGAGCTTTGTCTCATAAATCCCAACAATTATAAGAGTTCGGGTTGAATTTGGAGTGTTAAGACACCACTTTTACCCATTTTGTCCTAAAATAGGCTAAAACAGAGAAAACTGGCTGAAACCGAGAGAAAACTGGCTGAAACCGAGAGAAAACATTGATTCGAAGCAGTAAACAGGTATTTACTCTTTCTAGGGTCAAAATATGTAACAATCCAATGAATTTGACTAATTATAAGAGTTCGGGTTGAATTTGAAGTGTTTACACACCACTTTTACCATTTTGTCTCGAAACAGGCTAAAACCGAGAAACATTGATTCGAAGCAGAAACAGCTTTATTACTGTTTCTAGGGTCAGAATGTGTGAGAATACAAATGCATTTTGACTAATTGTAAGAGTTCGGGATGAATTTGGAGTGTTTAGACAACACTTAAACCCGTTTATCCCAAAACAGGCTTAAACAGAGAAAAGAGGCTAAAACCAAGAGAAAACATTGATTCAAAGCAGTAAATAGCTATGTTACTCTTTCTAGGGTAAAAATATGCAATAATCCAATGCATTTGACTAATTACAAGAGTTCGGGTTGAATTTGGAGTGTTTAGACACCACTTTTACCCATTTTGTCCCGAAACAGGCTAAAACAGAGAAAACATTGATTCGAAGCAGTAAACAGCCTTGTTACTGTTTATAGGGTCAGAACGTGTGACAATCTAATGCCTTTGACTAACCGTAAGAGTTCGGGATGAATTTGGAGTGTTTAGACAACACTTAAACCCGTTTTATCCCAAAACAGGCTTAAACAGAGAAAACAGGTTAAAACCTAAAGAAAACATTGATTCAAAGCAGTAAACAGCTATGTTACTATTTATAGGGTCAAAATATGTAACAATCAAATGCATTTGGCTAATTATAAGAGTTCGGGTTGAATTTGGAGTGTTTAGACACCACTTTTACCCATTTTGTCCCAAAATAGGCTAAAACAGAGAAAACAGGCTAAAACCAAGAGAAAACATTGATTCGAAGCAGTAAACAGCAATTTACTATTTCTAGGGTCAAAATATGTAACAATCCAATGGATTTGGGTAATTATAAGAGTTCGGGTTGAATTTGGAGTGTTTAGACACCACTTTTACCCATTTTGTCCCAAAATAGGCTAAAACAGAGAAAACAGGCTAAAACCGAGAGAAAACATTTACTCGAAGCAGTAAACAGCTATATTACTCTTTCTATGGTTAAAATATGTAACAATCCAATGAATTTGACTAATTATAGGAGTTCGGGTTGAATTTGAAGTGTTTACACACCACTTTTACCATTTTGTCTCGAAACAGGCTAAAACCGAGAAACATTGATTCGAAGCAGAAACAGCTTTATTACTGTTTCTAGGGACAGAATGTGTGAGAATACAAATGCATTTGACTAATTGTAAGAGTTCGGGATGAATTTGGAGTGTTTAGACAACACTTAAACCCGTTTATCCCAAAACAGGCTTAAACAGAGAAAAGAGGCTAAAACCAAGAGAAAACATTGATTCAAAGCAGTAAACAGCTATGTTACTCTTTCTAGGGTAAAAATATGCAATAATCCAATATATTTGACTAATTATAAGAGTTCGGGTTGAATTTGGAGTGTTCTGATACCACTTTTACCCATTTTGTCCCGAAACAGGCTAAAACAAAGAAAACATTGATTCGAAGCAGTAAACAGCTTTGTTACTGTTTATAGGGTCAGAACGTGTGACAATCTAATGCCTTTGACTAACCGTAAGAGTTCGGGATGAATTTGGAGTGTTTAGACAACACTTAAACCCGTTTTATCCCAAAACAGGCTTAAACAGAGAAAACAGGCTAAAACCTAAAGAAAACATTGATTCAAAGGAGTAAACAGCTATGTTACTATTTATAGGGTCAAAATATGTAACAATCAAATGCATTTGGCTAATTATAAGAGTTCGGGTTGAATTTGGAGTGTTTAGACACCACTTTTACCCATTTTGTCCCGAAATAGGCTAAAACAGAGAAAACAGGCTAAAACCAAGAGAAAACATTGATTCGAAGCAGTAAACAGCAATTTACTATTTCTAGGGTCAAAATATGTAACAATCCAATGCATTTGGGTAATTATAAGAGTTCGGGTTGAATTTGGAGTGTTTAGACACCACTTTTACCCATTTTGTCCCAAAATAGGCTAAAACAGAGAAACATTTATTCGAAGCAGAAACAGCTTTATTACTGTTTCTAGGGTCAGAATGTGTGAGAAGACAAATGAATTTGACTAATTGTAAGAGTTCGGGATAAATTTGGAGTGTTTAGACAACACTTAAACCCGTTTTTTCCAAAACAGGCTTAAACAGAGAAAAGAGGCTAAAACCAAGAGAAAACATTGATTCAAAGCAGTAAATAGCTATGTTACTCTTTCTAGGGTAAAAATATGCAATAATCCAATGCATTTGACTATTTATAAGAGTTCGGGTTGAATTTGGAGTGTTTAGACACCATTTTTACCCATTTTTTCCCGAAACAGGCTAAAACAGAGAAAACAGGCTAAAACCGAGAGAAAACATTTATTCGAAGAAGTAAACAGCTATATTACTCTTTATAGGGTCAAAATATGAAACAATCCAATGAATTTGACTAATTATAAGAGTTCGGGTTGAATTTAAAGTGTTTACACACCACTTTTACCATTTTGTCTCGAAACAGGCTAAAACCGAGAAAACATTGATTCGAAGCAGAAACAGCTTTGTTACTGTTTCTAGGGTCAGAATTTGTGAGAATACAAATGCATTTGACTAATTGTAAGAGTTCGGGATGAATTTGGAGTGTTTAGACAACACTTAAACCCGTTTTATCCCAAAACAGGCTTAAACAGAGAAAACAGGCTAAAACCGAGAGAAAACATTGATTCAAAGGAGTAAACAGCTATGTTACTATATATAGGGTCAAAATATGTAACAATCCAATGCATTTGGCTAATTATAAGAGTTCGGGTTGAATTTGGAGTGTTTAGACACCACTTTTACCCATTTTGTCCCAAAATAGGCTAAAACAGAGAAAACAGGCTAAAACCAAGAGAAAACATTTACTCGAAGCAGTAAACAGCTATATTACTCTTTCTAAGGTTAAAATATGTAACAATCCAATGAATTTGACTACTTATAGGAGTTCGGGTTGAATTTGAAGTGTTTACACACCACTTTTACCATTTTGTCTCGAAAGAGGCTAAAACCGAGAAACATTTATTCGAAGCAGAAACAGCTTTATTACTGTTTCTAGGGTCAGAATGTGTGAGAAGACAAATGAATTTGACTAATTGTAAGAGTTCGGGATAAATTTGGAGTGTTTAGACAACACTTAAACCCGTTTTTTCCAAAACAGGCTTAAACAGAGAAAAGAGGCTAAAACCAAGAGAAAACATTGATTCAAAGCAGTAAATAGCTATGTTACTCTTTCTAGGGTAAAAATATGCAATAATCCAATGCATTTGACTATTTATAAGAGTTCGGGTTGAATTTGGAGTGTTTAGACACCATTTTTACCCATTTTTTCTCGAAACAGGCTAAAACAGAGAAAACAGGCTAAAACCGAGAGAAAACATTTATTCGAAGAAGTAAACAGCTATATTACTCTTTATAGGGTCAAAATATGAAACAATCCAATGAATTTGACTAATTATAAGAGTTCGGGTTGAATTTGAAGTGTTTACACACCACTTTTACCCATTTTGTCCCGAAACAGGCTAAAACAGAGAAAGCATTGATTCGAAGCAGTAAACAGCTTTGTTACTGTTTATAGGGTCAGAATTTGTGATAATCTAATGCCATTGACAAACTGTAAAAGTTCGGGATGAATTTGGAGTGTTTAGACAACACTTAATCCCGTTTTATCCCAAAACAGGCTTAAACAGAGAAAACAGGCTAAAAACGAGAGAAAACATTGATTCAAAGGAGTAAACAGCTATGTTACTATTTTTAGGGTCAAAATATGTAACAATCTAATGCATTTGGCTAATTATAAGATTTCGGGTTGAATTTGGAGTGTTTACACACCACTTTTACCCATTTTGTCCCAAAATAGGCTAAAACAGAGAAAACTGGCTAAAACCGAGAGAAAACATTGATTCGAAGCAGTAAACAGGTATTTACTCTTTCTAGGGTCAAAATATGTAACAATCCAATGCATTTAGCTAATTATAAGAGTTCAGGTTGAATTTGAAGTGTTTACACACCACTTTTACCATTTTGTCTCGAAACAGGCTAAAACCGAGAAACATTGATTCGAAGCAGAAACAGCTTTATTACTGTTTCTAGGGTCAGAATGTGTGAGAATACAAATGCATTTGACTAACCGTAAGAGTTTGAGATGAATTTGGAGTGTTTAGACAACCCTTAAACCCGTTTTATCCCAAAACAGCTTAAACAGAGAAAACATGCTAAAACCGAGAGAAAACATTGATTCAAAGAAGTAAACAGCTATGTTACTCTTTCTAGGGTCAAAATATGTAACAATCCAATGCATTTGGCTAATTATAAGATTTCGGGTTGAATTTGGAGTGTTTACACACCACTTTTACCCATTTTGTCCCAAAATAGGCTAAAACAGAGAAAACTGGCTAAAACCGAGAGAAAACATTGATTCGAAGCAGTAAACAGCTTTATTACTCTTTATAGGGTCAAAATATGTAACAATCCAATGAATTTGACTAATTATAAGAGTTCGGGTTGAATTTGAAGTGTTTACACACCACTTTTACCCATTTTGTCCCGAAACAGGCTAAAACAGAGAAAACATTGATTCGAAGCAGTAAACAGCTTTGTTACTGTTTATAGGGTCAGAATTTGTGATAATCTAATGCCATTGACTAACTGTAAAAGTTCGGGATGAATTTGGAGTGTTTAGACAACACTTAATCCCGTTTTATCCCAAAACAGGCTTAAACAGAGAAAACAGGCTAAAACCGAGAGAAAACATTGATTCAAAGGAGTAAACAGCTATGTTACTATTTTTAGGGTCAAAATATGTAACAATCCAATGCATTTGGCTAATTATAAGACTTCGGGTTGAATTTGGAGTGTTTACACACCACTTTTACCCATTTTGTCCCAAAATAGGCTAAAACAGAGAAAACTGGCTAAAACCGACAGAAAACATTGATTCGAAGCAGTAAACAGTTATTTACTCTTTCTAGGGTCAAAATATGTAACAATCCAATGCATTTAGCTAATTATAAGAGTTCAGGTTGAATTTGAAGTGTTTAGACACCACTTTTACCCATTTTGTCCCAAAATAGGCTAAAACAGAGAAAACAGGCTAAAACCGAGAGAAAACATTGATTTGAAGCAGTAAACAGCTATATTAATCTTTCTAGGGTAAAAATATGCAATAATCCAATATATTTGACTAATTATAAGAGTTCGGGTTGAATTTGGAGTGTTCTGATACCACTTTTACCCATTTTGTCCCGAAACAGGCTAAAACAAAGAAAACATTGATTCGAAGCAGTAAACAGCTTTGTTACTGTTTATAGGGTCAGAACGTGTGACAATCTAATGCCTTTGACTAACCGTAAGAGTTCGGGATGAATTTGGAGTGTTTAGACAACACTTAAACCCGTTTTATCCCAAAACAGGCTTAAACAGAGAAAACAGGCTAAAACCTAAAGAAAACATTGATTCAAAGGAGTAAACAGCTATGTTACTATTTATAGGGTCAAAATATGTAACAATCAAATGCATTTGGCTAATTATAAGAGTTCGGGTTGAATTTGGAGTGTTTAGACACCACTTTTACCCATTTTGTCCCAAAATAGGCTAAAACAGAGAAAACAGGCTAAAACCAAGAGAAAACATTGATTCGAAGCAGTAAACAGCAATTTACTATTTCTAGGGTCAAAATATGTAACAATCCAATGCATTTGGGTAATTATAAGAGTTCGGGTTGAATTTGAAGTGTTTAGACACCACTTTTACCCATTTTGTCCCAAAATAGGCTAAAACAGAGAAACATTTATTCGAAGCAGAAACAGCTTTATTACTGTTTCTAGGGTCAGAATGTGTGAGAAGACAAATGAATTTGACTAATTGTAAGAGTTCGGGATAAATTTGGAGTGTTTAGACAACACTTAAACCCGTTTTTTCCAAAACAGGCTTAAACAGAGAAAAGAGGCTAAAACCAAGAGAAAACATTGATTCAAAGCAGTAAATAGCTATGTTACTCTTTCTAGGGTAAAAATATGCAATAATCCAATGCATTTGACTATTTATAAGAGTTCGGGTTGAATTTGGAGTGTTTAGACACCATTTTTACCCATTTTTTCCCGAAACAGGCTAAAACAGAGAAAACAGGCTAAATCCGAGAGAAAACATTTATTCGAAGAAGTAAACAGCTATATTACTCTTTATAGGGTCAAAATATGAAACAATCCAATGAATTTGACTAATTATAAGAGTTCGGGTTGAATTTAAAGTGTTTACACACCACTTTTACCATTTTGTCTCGAAACAGGCTAAAACCGAGAAAACATTGATTCGAAGCAGAAACAGCTTTGTTACTGTTTCTAGGGTCAGAATTTGTGAGAATACAAATGCATTTGACTAATTGTAAGAGTTCGGGATGAATTTGGAGTGTTTAGACAACACTTAAACCCGTTTTATCCCAAAACAGGCTTAAACAGAGAAAACAGGCTAAAACCGAGAGAAAACATTGATTCAAAGGAGTAAACAGCTATGTTACTATATATAGGGTCAAAATATGTAACAATCCAATGCATTTGGCTAATTATAAGAGTTCGGGTTGAATTTGGAGTGTTTAGACACCACTTTTACCCATTTTGTCCCAAAATAGGCTAAAACAGAGAAAACAGGCTAAAACCAAGAGAAAACATTTACTCGAAGCAGTAAACAGCTATATTACTCTTTCTAAGGTTAAAATATGTAACAATCCAATGAATTTGACTACTTATAGGAGTTCGGGTTGAATTTGAAGTGTTTACACACCACTTTTACCATTTTGTCTCGAAAGAGGCTAAAACCGAGAAACATTTATTCGAAGCAGAAACAGCTTTATTACTGTTTCTAGGGTCAGAATGTGTGAGAAGACAAATGAATTTGACTAATTGTAAGAGTTCGGGATAAATTTGGAGTGTTTAGACAACACTTAAACCCGTTTTTTCCAAAACAGGCTTAAACAGAGAAAAGAGGCTAAAACCAAGAGAAAACATTGATTCAAAGCAGTAAATAGCTATGTTACTCTTTCTAGGGTAAAAATATGCAATAATCCAATGCATTTGACTATTTATAAGAGTTCGGGTTGAATTTGGAGTGTTTAGACACCATTTTTACCCATTTTTTCTCGAAACAGGCTAAAACAGAGAAAACAGGCTAAAACCGAGAGAAAACATTTATTCGAAGAAGTAAACAGCTATATTACTCTTTATAGGGTCAAAATATGAAACAATCCAATGAATTTGACTAATTATAAGAGTTCGGGTTGAATTTGAAGTGTTTACACACCACTTTTACCCATTTTGTCCCGAAACAGGCTAAAACAGAGAAAACATTGATTCGAAGCAGTAAACAGCTTTGTTACTGTTTATAGGGTCAGAATTTGTGATAATCTAATGCCATTGACAAACTGTAAAAGTTCGGGATGAATTTGGAGTGTTTAGACAACACTTAATCCCGTTTTATCCCAAAACAGGCTTAAACAGAGAAAACAGGCTAAAACCGAGAGAAAACATTGATTCAAAGGAGTAAACAGCTATGTTACTATTTTTAGGGTCAAAATATGTAACAATCTAATGCATTTGGCTAATTATAAGATTTCGGGTTGAATTTGGAGTGTTTACACACCACTTTTACCCATTTTGTCCCAAAATAGGCTAAAATAGAGAAAACTGGCTAAAACCGAGAGAAAACATTGATTCGAAGCAGTAAACAGGTATTTACTCTTTCTAGGGTCAAAATATGTAACAATCCAATGCATTTAGCTAATTATAAGAGTTCAGGTTGAATTTGAAGTGTTTACACACCACTTTTACCATTTTGTCTCGAAACAGGCTAAAACCGAGAAACATTGATTCGAAGCAGAAACAGCTTTATTACTGTTTCTAGGGTCAGAATGTGTGAGAATACAAATGCATTTGACTAACCGTAAGAGTTTGAGATGAATTTGGAGTGTTTAGACAACCCTTAAACCCGTTTTATCCCAAAACAGCTTAAACAGAGAAAACATGCTAAAACCGAGAGAAAACATTGATTCAAAGAAGTAAACAGCTATGTTACTCTTTCTAGGGTCAAAATATGTAACAATCCAATGCATTTGGCTAATTATAAGATTTCGGGTTGAATTTGGAGTGTTTACACACCACTTTTACCCATTTTGTCCCAAAATAGGCTAAAACAGAGAAAACTGGCTAAAACCGAGAGAAAACATTGATTCGAAGCAGTAAACAGCTTTATTACTCTTTATAGGGTCAAAATATGTAACAATCCAATGAATTTGACTAATTATAAGAGTTCGGGTTGAATTTGAAGTGTTTACACACCACTTTTACCCATTTTGTCCCGAAACAGGCTAAAACAGAGAAAACATTGATTCGAAGCAGTAAACAGCTTTGTTACTGTTTATAGGGTCAGAATTTGTGATAATCTAATGCCATTGACTAACTGTAAAAGTTCGGGATGAATTTGGAGTGTTTAGACAACACTTAATCCCGTTTTATCCCAAAACAGGCTTAAACAGAGAAAACAGGCTAAAACCGAGAGAAAACATTGATTCAAAGGAGTAAACAGCTATGTTACTATTTTTAGGGTCAAAATATGTAACAATCCAATGCATTTGGCTAATTATAAGACTTCGGGTTGAATTTGGAGTGTTTACACACCACTTTTACCCATTTTGTCCCAAAATAGGCTAAAACAGAGAAAACTGGCTAAAACCGACAGAAAACATTGATTCGAAGCAGTAAACAGTTATTTACTCTTTCTAGGGTCAAAATATGTAACAATCCAATGCATTTAGCTAATTATAAGAGTTCAGGTTGAATTTGAAGTGTTTAGACACCACTTTTACCCATTTTGTCCCAAAATAGGCTAAAACAGAGAAAACAGGCTAAAACCGAGAGAAAACATTGATTTGAAGCAGTAAACAGCTATATTAATCTTTCTAAGGTCAAAATATGTAGCAATCCAATGCATTTGATTAATTATAAGAGTTCGGGGTTAATTTAGAGTGTTTAGACACCACTTTTATCCATTTTGTCTTGAAACAGGCTAAAACCCAGAAAATATTGATTCGAAGCAGAAACAGCTTTATTACTGTTTCTAGGGTCAGAATGTGTGAGAATACAAATGCATTTGACTAACCGTAAGAGTTTGAGATGAATTTGGAGTGTTTAGACAACCCTTAAACCCGTTTTATCCCAAAACAGCTTAAACAGAGAAAACATGCTAAAACCGAGAGAAAACATTGATTCAAAGGAGTAAACAGCTATGTTACTCTTTCTAGGGTCAAAATATGTAACAATCCAAAGCATTTGGCTAATTATAAGAGTTCGGGTTGAATTTGGAGTGTTAAGACAACACTTTTACCCATTTTGTCCCAAAATAGGCTAAAACAGAGAAAACAGGCTAAAACCGAGAGAAAACAGGCTAAAACCGAGAGAAAACATTGATTCGAAGCAGTAAACAGGTATTTACTCTTTCTAGGTTCAAAATATGTAACAATACAATGCATTTGACTAATTATAAGAGTTCGGGTTGAATTTGAAGTGTTTACACACCACTTTTACCCATTTTGTCTCGAAACAGGCTAAAACCGAGAAAACATTTCTTCGAAGTACAAACATCTTTGTTACTGTTTCTAGGGTAAAATGTGTGAGAAGACAAATGCATTTGACTAATTGTAAGAGTTCGGGTTGAATTTGGAGTGTTTAGACACCACTTTTACCCATTTTGTCCCAAAATAGGCTAAAACAGAGAAAACAGGCTAAAACAGAGAGAAAACATTGATTCAAAGCAGTAAACAGCTATGTTACTATTTCTAGGAACAAAATATGTAATAATCCAATGTATTTGACTAATAATAAGAGTTCGGGTTGAATTTGGAGTGTTTAGACACCAGTTTTACCCATTTTGTCTTCAAATAGGCTAAAACAGAGAAAACAGACTAAAACCGCGAGAAAATATGGATTCGAAGAATTAAACAGCTATATTACTCTTTCTAGGGCCAAAATATGTAACAATCCAATGCATTTGATTAATTATAAGAGTTCGGGTTGAATTTGGAGGGTTTAGACAACACTTAAACCCGTTTTATCCTAAAACAAGCTTAAACAGAGAAAACAGGCTAAAACAGAGAGAAAACATTGATTCAAAGCAGTAAACAACTATGTTACTATTTCTAGGGTCAAAATATGTAATAATCCAATGCATTTGACTAATAATAAGAGTTCGGGTTGAATTTGGAGTGTTTAGACACCACTTTTACCCATTTTGTCTTAAAATAGGCTAAAACAGAGAAAACAGACTAAAACAGCGAGAAAATATTGATTCGAAGAATTAAACAGCTATATTACTCTTTATAGGGTCAAAATATGTAACAATCCAATGCATTTGATTAATTATAAGAGTTCGGGTTGAATTTAGAATGTTTAGACACCACTTTTATCCATTTTGTCTTGAAACAGGCTAAAACCGAGAAAACATTGATTCAAGCAGAAAGAGCTTTATTACTGTTTCTAGGGTCAGAATATGTGTGAATACAAATGCATTTGACTAATTGTAAGAGTTCGGGATGAATTTGGAGTGTTTAGACAAAACTTAAACCCGTTTTATCCCAAAATAGGCTTAAACAGAGAAAACAGGCTAAAACCGAGAGAAAACATTGATTCAAAGGAGTAAACAGATATGTTACTATGTTTAGGGTCAAAATATGTAACAATCCAATGCATTTGAATAATTATAAGAGTTCGGGTTGAATTTGGAGTGTTTAGACACCACTTTTACCCATTTTGTCCCAAAATAGGCTAAAACAGAGAAAACAGGCTAAAACCGAGAGAAACCATTTACTCGAAGCAGTAAACAGCCATATTACTCTTTATAGGGTCAAAATATGTAACAATCCAATGAATTTGACTAATTGTAAGAGTTCGGGATGAATTTGGAGTGTTTAGACAATACTTAAACCCGTTTTATCCCAAAACAGGCTTAAACAGAGAAAAAAGGCTAAAACCGAGAGAAAACATTGATTCAAAGGAGTAAACAGATATGTTACTATGTTTAGGGTCAAAATATGTAACAATCCAATGTATTTGAATAATTATAAGAGTTCGGGTTGAATTTGGAGTGTTTAGACACCACTTTTACCCATTTTGTCCCAAAATAGGCTAAAACAGAGAAAACAGGCTAAAACCGAGAGAAAACATTTACTCGAAGCAGTAAACAGATCTATTAATCTTTATAGGGTCAAAATATGTAACAATCCAATGAATTTGACTAATTATAAGAGTTCGGGTTGAATTTGAAGTGTTTACATACCACTTTTACGCATTTTGTCTCGAAACGGGCTAAAACCGAGAAAACATTGATTCGAAGCACAAACAGCTTTATTACTGTTTCTAGGGTCAGAATGTGTGAGAATACAAATGCATTTGACTAATTGTAAGAGTTTGGGATGAATTTGGAGTGTTTAGACAACACTTAAACCCGTTTTATCCCAAAACAGGCTTAAACGGAGAAAACATGCTAAAACCGAGAGAAAACATTGATTCAAAGGAGTAAACAGCTATGTTACTATTTCTAGGGTCAAAATATGTAACAATCCAATGCATTTGACTAATTATAAGAGTTCGGGTTGAATTTGGAGTGTTTAGACACCACTTTTACCCATTTTGTCCCAAAATAGGCTAAAACAGAGAAAACAGGCTAAAACCGAGAGAAACCATTTACTCGAAGCAGTAAACAGCCATATTACTCTTTATAGGGTCAAAATATGTAACAATCCAATGAATTTGACTAATTATAAGAGTTCGGGTTGAATTTGAAGTGTTTACACACCACTTTTACCCATTTTGTCCCGAAACAGGCTAAAACAGAGAAAACATTGATTCAAAGCAGTAAACAGCTTTGTTACTGTTTATAGGGTCAGAATGTGTGACAATCTAATGCCTTTGACTAACCGTAAGAGTTCGGGATGAATTTGGAGTGTTTAGACAACACTTAAAACCGTTTTATCCCAAAACAGGCTTAAACAGAGAAAACAGGCTAAAACCGAGAGAAAACATTGATTCAAAGGAGTAAACAGCTATGTTACTATTTATAGGGTCAAAATATGTAACAATCCAATGCATTTGGCTAATTATAAGTGTTCGGGTTGAATTTGGACTGTTTAGACACCACTTTTACCCAATTTGTCCCAAAATAGGCTAAAACAGAGAAAACAGGCTAAAACCGAGAGAAAACATTGATTTGAAGCAGTAAACAGCTATTTACTATTTCTAGGGTCAAAATATGTAAAAATTCAATGCATTTGGCTAATTATAAGAGTTCGGGTTGTATTTGGAGTGTTTAGACACCACTTTTACCCATTTTGTCCCGAAACAGGCTAAAACAGAGAAAACGGGCTAAAACCGAGAGAAAACATTTACTCGAAGCAGTAAACAGCTATATTACTCTTTATAGGGTCAAAATATGTAACAATCCAATGAATATGACTAATTATAAGAGTTCGGGTTGAATTTGAAGTGTTTACACACCACTTTTACCCATTTTGTCTAGAAACAGGCTAAAACCGATAAACATTGATTCGAAGCAGAAACAGCTTTATTACTGTTTCTAGGGTCAGAATGTGTGAGAATACAAATGCATTTGACTAATTGTAAGAGTTCACGATGAATTTGGAGTGTTTAGACAACACTTAAACCCATTTTATCCCAAAACAGGCTTAAACAGAGAAAACAGGCTAAAACCGAGAGAAAACATTGATTCAAAGGAGTAAACAGATATGTTACTATTTATAGGGTCAAAATATGTAACAATCCAATGCATTTGGCTAATTATAAGAGTTCGGGTTGAATTTGGAGTGTTTAGACACCACTTTTACCCATTTTGTCCCAAAATAGGCTAAAAAAGAGAAAACAAGCTAAAACCGAGAGAAAACATTGATTTTAAGCAGTAAACAGCTATTTACTATTTCTAGGGTCAAAATATGTAACAATCCAATGCATTTGGCTAATTATAAGAGTTCGGGTTGCATTTGGAGTGTTTAGACACCACTTTTACCCATTTTGTCCCGAAACAGGCTAAAACAGAGAAAACGGGCTAAAACCGAGAGAAAACATTTACTCGAAGCAGTAAACAGCTCTATTACTCTTTTATAGGGTCAAAATATGTAACAATCCAATGAATTTGACTAATTATAAGAGTTCGGGTTGAATTTGAAGTGTTTACACACCTCTTTTACCCATTTTGTCTCGAAACAGGCTAAAACAGAGAAAACATTGATTCGAAGCACTAAACAGCATTGTTACTGTTTATAGGGTCTGAATGTGTGACAATCTAATGCCTTTGACTAACCGTAAGAGTTCGGGATGAATTTGGAGTGTTTAGACAACACTTAAACCCGTTTTATCCCAAAACAAGCTTAGACAGAGAAAACAGGCTAAAACCGAGAGAAAACATTGATTCAAAGGAGTAAACAGCTATGTTACTATTTCTAGGGTCAAAATATGTAACAATCCAATGAATTTGACTAATTATAAGAGTTCGGGTTGAATTTGAAGTGTTTACACACTACTTTTACCCATTTTGTCCCGAAACAGGCTAAAACAGAGAAAACATTTCTTCGAAGCAGTTAACAGCGTTGTTACTGTTTATAGAGTCAGAATGTGTGACAATCTAATGCCTTTGACTAACCGTAAGAGTTCGGGATGAATTTGGAGTGTTTAGACAACACTTAAACCCGTTTTATCCCAAAACAGGCTTAAACAGAGAAACCAGGCTAAAACCGAGAGAAAACATTGATTCAAAGGAGTAAACAGCTATGTTACTATTTCTAGGGTCAAAATATGTAATAATCCAATGTATTTGACTAATAATAAGAGTTCGGGTTGAATTTGGAGTGTTTAGACACCACTTTTACCCATTTTGTCTTAAAATAGGCTAAAACAGAGAAAACAGACTAAAACAGCGAGAAAATATTGATTCGAAGAATTAAAAAGCTATATTACTCTTTCTAGGGTCAAAATATGTAACAATCCAATGCATTTGATTAATTATAAGAGTTCGGGTTGAATTTAGAATGTTTAGACACCACTTTTATCTATTTTGTCTTGAAACAGGCTAAAACCGAGAAAACATTGATTCGAAGCAGAAAGAGCTTTATTACTGTTTCTAGTGTCAGAATATGTGTGAATACAAATGCATTTGACTAATTGTAAGAGTTCGGGATGAATTTGGAGTGTTTAGACAAAACTTAAACCCGTTTTATCCCAAAACAGGCTTAAACAGAGAAAACAGGCTTAAACAGAGAAAACAGGCTAAAACCGAGAGAAAACATTGATTCAAAGGAGTAAACAGATATGTTACTATTTTTAGGGTCAAAATATGTAACAATCCAATGTATTTGAAAAATTATAAGAGTTCGGGTTGAATTTGGAGTGTTTAGACACCACTTTTACCCATTTTGTCCCAAAATAGGCTAAAACAGAGAAAACAGGCTAAAACCGAGAGAAAACATTTACTCGAGGCAGTAAACAGCTATACTACTCTTTATAGGGGCAAAATATGTAACAATCCAATGAATTTGACTAATTATAAGAGTTTGGGTTGAATTTGAACTGTTTACACACCTCTTTTACCCATTTTGTCCCGAAACAGGCTAAAAAAGAGAAAACATTGATTCTGTTGGGATTTATGAGACAAAGCTCATAAGAGAGGGTAGACAAACACTTGGTGAATGAATCCCCCTTTACCCACAACAAACTAACTCATTCTCAAGGGGGAGGAGAGAACATCAACTTGTGATGAACTCCCCATAAACAAGGCTTAGTAAAGAGTAAATAAGAAGACTTTAGGTGAGATTTGGGAAGAGAATAGGCTGCCTTAAGGGCAGCCTCTAACCGTTTACCCCTAGGCTCTCTACATTGCTAATAAGAACATAAACACTTGTGTAGAGAGGAGAAGATGGGAAACGGATTCTCTTAGTATTAGATAATGTTGTGTTGTTGTACATATGAGAGAATTACAGCTTAATATAGAGAAAACAAAGGCATAGAGCCGTTAGGCACACAAGGGATTCAAAGGAGAGATGAAAGGGACAGCTCCTTGTCTTTGGTTGACTCGCTATGCTTCCCAACCAAAGCCACACGTGATTTCCTTCCCTTCCATGCCTTGTGACCGTTAGATCTCCTTCCCTTATGGCCATTGGATCCTTCTTCCCTTCCTTGTGAGATATTTCCTTCTTCTTGGGCTTCTTCTTCTTATAAGGCCTTTGTTCTTCTTATAAGGCCTTTGTTCTTCTTATATTGCACTTATGGCCTTGCTGGCCTCTCTCCTTGCTCACACGGCCCACACTTCCTTACCAGCCTCTCTCATTGTGCTCACGGCCTTACTGGCCGCTCACACACCACTCATGGCCTCACAGCCACTCTTCTTGGTGCACACGGCCTTACCGGCCATCCTTCTTGTGTTGGCAGCCTCACCGGCCACTCCTCTTCATCTTCCATGGCTCGGCCTTACTGGCCTCTCCTCTCTCTTCCTCCTTACTCTCTAATAGATTCGAAGCACTAAACAGCTTTGTTACTATTTCTAGGGTTAGAATGTGTGAGAATACAAATCCATTTGACTAATTGTAAGAGTTCACGATGAATTTGGAGTGTTTAGACAACACTTACACCCGTTTTATCCCAAAACAGGCTTAAACAGAGAAAACAGGCTAAAACCGAGAGAAAACATTGATTCAAAGAAGTAAACAGATATGTCACTATTTATAGGGCCAAAATATGTAACAATCCAATGCATTTGGCTAATTATAAGAGTTCGGGTTGAATTTGGAGTGTTTAGACACCACTTTTACCCATTTTGTCCCAAAATAGGCTAAAAAAGAGAAAACAAGCTAAAACCGAGAGAAAACATTGATTTGAAGCAGTAAACAGCTATTTACTATTTCTAGGGTCAAAATATGTAACAATCCAATGCATTTGGCTAATTATAAGAGTTCGGGTTGCATTTGGAGTGTTTAGACACCACTTTTACCCATTTTGTCCCGAAACAGGCTAAAACAGAGAAAACGGGCTAAAACCGAGAGAAAACATTTACTCGAAGCAGTAAACAGCTCTATTACTCTTTTATAGGGTCAAAATATGTAACAATCCAATGAATTTGACTAATTATAAGAGTTCGGGTTGAATTTGAAGTGTTTACACACCTCTTTTACCCATTTTGTCTCGAAACAGGCTAAAACAGAGAAAACATTGATTCGAAGCACTAAACAGCATTGTTACTGTTTATAGGGTCTGAATGTGTGACAATCTAATGCCTTTGACTAACCGTAAGAGTTCGGGATGAATTTGGAGTGTTTAGACAACACTTAAAACCCGTTTTATCCCAAAACAGGCTTAAACAGAGAAAACAGGCTAAAACCGAGAGAAAACATTGATTCAAACGAGTAAACAGCTATGTTACTATTTCTAGGGTCAAAATATGTAACAATCCAATGCATTTGGCTAATTATAAGAGTTCGGGTTGTATTTTGAGTGTTTAGACACCACTTTTACCCATTTTGTCCCGAAAGAGGCTAAAACAGAGAAAACGGGCTAAAACCGAGAGAAAACATTTACTCGAAGCAGTAAACAGCTCTATTACTCTTTTATAGGGTCAAAATATGTAACAATCCAATGAATTTGACTAATTATAAGAGTTCGGGTTGAATTTGAAGTGTTTACACACCTCTTTTACCCAATTTGTCCCAAAATAGGCTAAAACAGAGAAAACAGGCTAAAACCGAGAGAAAACATTGATTTGAAGCAGTAAACAGCTATTTACTATTTCTAGGGTCAAAATATGTAACAATCCAATGCATTTGGCTAATTATAAGAGTTCGGGTTGTATTTTGAGTGTTTAGACACCACTTTTACCCATTTTGTCCCGAAAGAGGCTAAAACAGAGAAAACAGGCTAAAACCGAGAGAAAACATTTACTCGAGGCAGTAAACAGCTATACTACTCTTTATAGGGGCAAAATATGTAACAATCCAATGAATTTGACTAATTATAAGAGTTTGGGTTGAATTTGAACTGTTTACACACCTCTTTTACCCATTTTGTCCCGAAACAGGCTAAAACAGAGAAAACATTGATTCGAAGCACTAAACAGCTTTGTTACTATTTCTAGGGTTAGAATGTGTGAGAATACAAATCCATTTGACTAATTGTAAGAGTTCACGATGAATTTGGAGTGTTTAGACAACACTTAAACCCGTTTTATCCCAAAACAGGCTTAAACAGAGAAAACAGGCTAAAACCGAGAGAAAACATTGATTCAAAGGAGTAAACAGCTATGTTACTATTTATAGGGTCAAAATATGTAACAATCCAATGCATTTGGCTAATTATAAGTGTTCGGGTTGAATTTGGAGTGTTTAGACACCACTTTTACCCAATTTGTCCCAAAAAAGGCTAAAACAGAGAAAACAGGCTAAAACCGAGAGAAAACATTGATTTGAAGCAGTAAACAGCTATTTACTATTTCTAGGGTCAAAATATGTAACAATCCAATGCATTTGGCTAATTATAAGAGTTCGGGTTGTAGTTTGAGTGTTTAGACACCACTTTTACCCATTTTGTCCCGAAAGAGGCTAAAACAGAGAAAACGGGCTAAAACCGAGAGAAAACATTTACTCGAAGCAGTAAACAGCTCTATTACTCTTTTATAGGGTCAAAATATGTAACAATCCAATGCATTTGGCTAATTATAAGTGTTCGGGTTGAATTTGGAGTGTTTAGACACCACTTTTACCCAATTTGTCCCAAAATAGGCTAAAACAGAGAAAACAGGCTAAAACCGAGAGAAAACATTGATTTGAAGCAGTAAACAGCTATTTACTATTTCTAGGGTCAAAATATGTAACAATCCAATGCATTTGGCTAATTATAAGAGTTCGGGTTGTATTTTGAGTGTTTAGACACCACTTTTACCCATTTTGTCCCGAAAGAGGCTAAAACAGAGAAAACATTGATTCGAAGCAGCTAACAGCTTTGTTACTGTTTATAGTGTCAGAATTTGTGACAATCTAAATCCTTTGACTAACTGTAAGAGTTCAGGATGAATTTGGAGTGTTTAGACAACACTTAAACCCGTTTTATCCCAAAACAGGCTTAAACAGAGAAAACAGGCTAAAACCGAGAGAAAACATTGATTCAAAGGAGTAAACAGCTATGTTACTATTTATAGGGTCAAAATATGTAACAATTCAATGCATTTGGCTAGTTATAAGAGTTCAGGTTGAATTTGGAGTGTTTAGACACCTCTTTTACCCATTTTGTCCCAAAATAGGCTAAAACAGAGAAAACAGGCTAAAACCGAGAGAAAGCATTGATTTGAAGCAGTAAACAGCAATTTACTATTTCTTGGGTCAAAATATGTAACAATCCAATGCATTTGGCTAATTATAAGAGTTCGGGTTGTATTTTGAGTGTTTAGACACCACTTTTACCCATTTTGTCCCGAAAGAGGCTAAAACAGAGAAAACAGGCTAAAACCGAGAGAAAACATTTACTCGAGGCAGGAAACAGCTATACTACTCTTTATAGGGGCAAAATATGTAACAATCCAATGAATTTGACTAATTATAAGAGTTCGGGTTGAATTTGAAGTGTTTACACACCACTTTTACCCATTTTGTCCCGAAACAGGCTAAAACAGAGAAAACATTGATTCGAAGCAGTTAACAGCTTTGTTACTGTTTATAGGGTCAGAATTTGTGACAATCTAAATCCTTTGACTAACTGTAAGAGTTCGGGATGAATTTGGAGTGTTTAGACAACACTTAAACCCGTTTTATCCCAAAACAGGCTTAAACAGAGAAAACAGGCTAAAACCGAGAGAAAACATTGATTCAAAGGAGTAAACAGCTATGTTACTATTTATAGGGTCAAAATATGTAACAATTCAATGCATTTGGCTAGTTATAAGAGTTCAGGTTGAATTTGGAGTGTTTAGACACCACTTTTACCCATGTTGTCCCAAAATAGGCTAAAACAGAGAAAACAGGCTAAAACCGAGAGAAAGCATTGATTTGAAGCAGTAAACAGCAATTTACTATTTATAGGGTCAAAATATGTAACAATCCAATGCATTTGGCTAATTATAAGAGTTCGGGTTGAATTTGGAGTGTTTAGACACCACTTTTACCCATTTTGTCCCAAAATAGGCTAAAACAGAGAAAACAGGCTAAAACCGAGAGAAAACATTTACTCAAAGCAGTAAACAGCTATATTACTCTTTCTAAGGTCAAAATATGTAACAATCCAATGAATTTGACTAATTATAGGAGTTCGAGTTGAATTTGAAGTATTTACACACCACTTTTACCATTTTGTCTCGAAACAGGCTAAAACCGAGAAACATTGTTTCGAAGCAGAAACAACTTTATTACTGTTTCTAGGGTCAGAATATGTGAGAATACAAATGCATTTGACTAATTGTAAGAGTTCGGGATGAATTTGGAGTGTTTAGACAACACTTAAACCCGTTTATCCCAAAACAGGCTTAAACAGAGAAAAGAGGCTAAAACCAAGAGAAAACATTGATTCAAAGCAGTAAATAGCTATGTTACTCTTTCTAGGGTAAAAAAATGCAATAATCCAATGCATTTGACTAATTATAAGAGTTCGGGTTGAATTTGGAGTGTTTAGACACCACTTTTACCCATTTTGTCCCGAAACAGGCTAAAACAGAGAAAACAGGCTAAAACCGAGAGAAAACATATACTCGAAGCAGTAAACAGCAATATTACTCTTTATAGGGTCAAAATATGTAACAATCCAATGGATTTGACTAATTATAAGAGTTCCGGTTGAATTTGAAGTGTTTACAGACCACTTTTACCCATTTTGTCCCGAAACAGGCTAAAACAGAGAAAACATTGATTCGAAGCAGTAAACAGCTTTGTTACTGTTTATAGGGTCAGAATTTGTGACAATCTAATGCCTTTGACTAACCGTAAGAGTTCGGGATGAATTTGGAGTGTTTAGACAACACTTAAACCCGTTTTATCCCAAAACAGGCTTAAACAGAGAAAACAGGCTAAAACCGAGATAAAAAAATTGATTCAAAGGAGTAAACAGCTATGTTACTATTTATAGGTCAAAATATGTAACAATCCAATGCATTTGGCTAATTATAAGAGTTCGGGTTGAATTTGGAGTGTTTAGACACCACTTTTACCCATTTTGTCCCGAAACAGGTAAAACAGAGAAAACAGGCTAAAACCGAGAGAAAACATTTACTCGAAGCAGTAAACAGCTATATTACTCTTTATAGGGTCAAAATATGTAACAATCCAATGAATTTGACTAATTATAAGAGTTCGGGTTGAATTTGAAGTGTTTACACACCACTTTTACCCATTTTGTCCCGAAACAGGCTAAAACAGAGAAAACATCGATTAGAAGCAGTAAACAGCTTTGTTACTGTTTATAGGGTCAGAATGTGTGACAATCTAATGCCTTTGACTAACCGTAAGAGTTCGGGATGAATTTGGAGTGTTTAGACAACACTTAAACCCGTTTTATCCCAAAACAGGCTTAAACAGAGAAAACAGGCTAAAACGAGAGAAAACATTGATTCAAAGAATTAAACAGCTATGTTACTATTTATAGGATTAAAATATGTAACAATCCAATGCATTTGGCTAATTATAAGAGTTCCGGTTGAATTTGGAGTGTTTAGACACCACTTATACCCATTTTGTCCCAAAATAGGCTAAAACAGAGAAAACAGGCTAAAACCGAGAGAAAACATTTACTCGAAGCAGTATACAGTTATATTACTCTTTTTAAGGTCAAAATATGTAATAATCCAATGAATTTGACTAATTATAGGAGTTCGAGTTGAATTTGAAGTATTTACACACCACTTTTACCATTTTGTCTCGAAACAGGCTAAAACCGAGAAACATTGTTTCGAAGCAGAAACAACTTTATTACTGTTTCTAGGGTCAGAATATGTGAGAATACAAATGCATTTGACTAATTGTAAGAGTTCGGGATGAATTTGGAGTGTTTAGACAACACTTAAACCCGTTTATCCCAAAACAGGCTTAAATAGAGAAAAGAGGCTAAAACCAAGAGAAAACATTGATTCAAAGCAGTAAATAGCTATGTTACTCTTTCTAGGGTAAAAATATGCAATAATCCAATGCATTTGACTAATTATAAGAGTTCGGGTTGAATTTGGAGTGTTTAGACACCACTTTTACCCATTTTGTCCCGAAACAGGCTAAAACAGAGAAAACAGACTAAAACCGAGAGAAAACATTTACTCGAAGCGGTAAACAGCTATATTACTCTTTATAGGGTCAAAATATGTAACAATCCAATGAATTTGACTAATTATAAGAGTTCGGGTTGAATTTGAAGTGTTTACACACCACTTTTACCCATTTTGTCCCGAAACAGGCTAAAACAGTGAAAACATTGATTCGAAGCAGTAAACAGCTTTGTTACTGTTTATAGGGTCAGAATTTGTGACAATCTAAATCCTTTGACTAACTGTAAGAGTTCAGGATGAATTTGGAGTGTTTAGACAACACTTAAACCCGTTTTATCCCAAAACAGGCTTAAACAGAGAAAACAGGCTAAAACCGAGAGAAAACATTGATTCAAAGGAGTAAGCAGCTATGTTACTATTTATAGGGTCAAAATATGTAACAATCAAATGCATTTGGCTAATTATAAGAGTTCGGGTTGAATTTGGAGTGTTTAGACACCACTTTTACCCATTTTGTCCCAAAATAGGCTTAAACAGAGAAAACAGGCTAAAACCGAGATAAAAAAATTGATTCAAAGGAGTAAACAGCTATGTTACTATTTATAGGTCAAAATATGTAACAATCCAATGCATTTGGCTAATTATAAGAGTTCGGGTTGAATTTGGAGTGTTTAGACACCACTTTTACCCATTTTGTCCCAAAATAGGCTAAAACAGAGAAAACAGGCTAAAACCGAGAGAAAACATTTACTCGAAGCAATAAACAGCTATATTACTCTTTCTAAGGTCAAAATATGTAACAATCCAATGAATTTGACTAATTATAGGAGTTCGGGTTGAATTTGAAGTGTTTACACACCACTTTTACCATTTTGTCTCGAAACAGGCTAAAACCGAGAAACATTGATTCGAAGCAGTAAACAGCTTTGTTACTGTTTATAGGGTCAGAATTTGTGACAATCTAATGCCTTTGACTAACTGTAAGAGTTTGGGATGAATTTGGAGTGTTTAGACAACACTTAAACCCGTTTTATCCAAAAACAGGCTTAAACAGAGAAAACTAGCTAAAACCGAGAGAAAACATTGATTCAAAGGAGTAAACAGCTATGTTACTATTTATAGGGTCAAAATATGTAACAATCCAAAGCATTTGGCTAATTATAAGAGTTCGGGTTGAATTTGGAGTGTTAAGACACCACTTATACCCATTTTGTCCCAAAATAGGCTAAAACAGAGAAAACAGGCTAAAACCGAGAGAAAACATTTACTCGAAGCAGTATACAGTTATATTACTCTTTCTAAGGTCAAAATATGTAATAATCCAATGAATTTGACTAATTATAGGAGTTCGAGTTGAATTTGAAGTATTTACACACCACTTTTACCATTTTGTCTCGAAACAGGCTAAAACCGAGAAACATTGTTTCGAAGCAGAAACAACTTTATTACTGTTTCTAGGGTCAGAATATGTGAGAATACAAATGCATTTGACTAATTGTAAGAGTTCGGGATGAATTTGGAGTGTTTAGACAACACTTAAACCCGTTTATCCCAAAACAGGCTTAAATAGAGAAAAGAGGCTAAAACCAAGAGAAAACATTGATTCAAAGCAGTAAATAGCTATGTTACTCTTTCTAGGGTAAAAATATGCAATAATCCAATGCATTTGACTAATTATAAGAGTTCGGGTTGAATTTGGAGTGTTTAGACACCACTTTTACCCATTTTGTCCCGAAACAGGCTAAAACAGAGAAAACAGGCTAAAACCGAGAGAAAACATTTACTCGAAGCGGTAAACAGCTATATTACTCTTTATAGGGTCAAAATATGTAACAATCCAATGAATTTGACTAATTATAAGAGTTCGGGTTGAATTTGAAGTGTTTACACACCACTTTTACCCATTTTGTCCCGAAACAGGCTAAAACAGTGAAAACATTGATTTGAAGCAGTAAACAGCTTTGTTACTGTTTATAGGGTCAGAATTTGTGACAATCTAAATCCTTTGACTAACTGTAAGAGTTCAGGATGAATTTGGAGTGTTTAGACAACACTTAAACCCGTTTTATCCCAAAACAGGCTTAAACACAGAAAACAGGCTAAAACCGAGAGAAAACATTGATTCAAAGGAGTAAGCAGCTATGTTACTATTTATAGGGTCAAAATATGTAACAATCAAATGCATTTGGCTAATTATAAGAGTTCGGGTTGAATTTGGAGTGTTTAGACACCACTTTTACCCATTTTGTCCCAAAATAGGCTAAAACAGAGAAAACAAGCTAAAACCGAGAGAAAACATTGATTTGAAGCAGTAAACAGCAATTTACTATTTATAGTGTCAAAATATATAACAATCCAATGCATTTGGCTAATTATAAGAGTTTGGGTTGAATTTGGAGTGTTTAGACACCACTTTTACCCATTTTGTCCCAAAATAGGCTAAAACAGAGAAAACAGGCTAAAACCGAGAGAAAACATTTACTCGAAGCAGTAAACAGCTATATTACTCTTTCTAAGGTCAAAATATGTAACAATCCAATGAATTTGACTAATTATAGGAGTTCGGGTTGAATTAGAAGTGTTTACACACCACTTTTACCATTTTGTCTCGAAACAGGCTAAAACCGAGAAACATTGATTCGAAGCAGTAAACAGCTTTGTTACTGTTTATAGGGTCAGAATTTGTGACAATCTAATGCCTTTGACTAACTGTAAGAGTTTGGGATGAATTTGGAGTGTTTAGACAACACTTAAACCCGTTTTATCCAAAAACAGGCTTAAACAGAGAAAACTAGCTAAAACCGAGAGAAAACATTGATTCAAAGGAGTAAACAGCTATGTTACTATTTATAGGGTCAAAATATGTAACAATCCAAAGCATTTGGCTAATTATAAGAGTTCGGGTTGAATTTGGAGTGTTAAGACACCACTTATACCCATTTTGTCCCAAAATAGGCTAAAACAGAGAAAACAGGCTAAAACCGAGAGAAAACATTTACTCGAAGCAGTATACAGTTATATTACTCTTTCTAAGGTCAAAATATGTAATAATCCAATGAATTTGACTAATTATAGGAGTTCGAGTTGAATTTGAAGTATTTACACACCACTTTTACCATTTTGTCTCGAAACAGGCTAAAACCGAGAAACATTGTTTCGAAGCAGAAACAACTTTATTACTGTTTCTAGGGTCAGAATATGTGAGAATACAAATGCATTTGACTAATTGTAAGAGTTCGGGATGAATTTGGAGTGTTTAGACAACACTTAAACCCGTTTATCCCAAAACAGGCTTAAATAGAGAAAAGAGGCTAAAACCAAGAGAAAACATTGATTCAAAGCAGTAAATAGCTATGTTACTCTTTCTAGGGTAAAAATATGCAATAATCCAATGCATTTGACTAATTATAAGAGTTCGGGTTGAATTTGGAGTGTTTAGACACCACTTTTACCCATTTTGTCCCGAAACAGGCTAAAACAGAGAAAACAGGCTAAAACCGAGAGAAAACATTTACTCGAAGCGGTAAACAGCTATATTACTCTTTATAGGGTCAAAATATTTAACAATCCAATGAATTTGACTAATTATAAGAGTTCGGGTTGAATTTGAAGTGTTTACACACCACTTTTACCCATTTTGTCCCGAAACAGGCTAAAACAGTGAAAACATTGATTCGAAGCAGTAAACAGCTTTGTTACTGTTTATAGGGTCAGAATTTGTGACAATCTAAATCCTTTGACTAACTGTAAGAGTTCAGGATGAATTTGGAGTGTTTAGACAACACTTAAACCCGTTTTATCCCAAAACAGGCTTAAACAGAGAAAACAGGCTAAAACCGAGAGAAAACATTGATTCAAAGGAGTAAGCAGCTATGTTACTATTTATAGGGTCAAAATATGTAACAATCAAATGCATTTGGCTAATTATAAGAGTTCGGGTTGAATTTGGAGTGTTTAGACACCACTTTTACCCATTTTGTCCCAAAATAGGCTAAAACAGAGAAAACAAGCTAAAACCGAGAGAAAACATTGATTTGAAGCAGTAAACAGCAATTTACTATTTATAGTGTCAAAATATATAACAATCCAATGCATTTGGCTAATTATAAGAGTTTGGGTTGAATTTGGAGTGTTTAGACACCACTTTTACCCATTTTGTCCCAAAATAGGCTAAAACAGAGAAAACAGGCTAAAACCGAGAGAAAACATTTACTCGAAGCAGTAAACAGCTATATTACTCTTTCTAAGGTCAAAATATGTAACAATCCAATGAATTTGACTAATTATAGGAGTTCGGGTTGAATTTGAAGTGTTTACACACCACTTTTACCATTTTGTCTCGAAACAGGCTAAAACCGAGAAACATTGATTCGAAGCAGAAACAGCTTTATTACTGTTTCTAGGGTCAGAATGTGTGAGAATACAAATGCATTTGACTAATTGTAAGAGTTCGGGATAAATTTGGAGTGTTTAGACAACACTTAAACCCGTTTATCCCAAAACAGGCTTAAACAGAGAAAAGAGGCTAAAACCAAGAGAAAACATTGATTCAAAGCAGTAAATAACTATGCTACTCTTTCTAGCGTAAAAATATGCAATAATCCAATGCATTTGACTAATTATAAGAGTTCGGGTTGAATTTGGAGTGTTTAGACACCACTTTTACCCATTTTGTCCCGAAATAGGCTAAAACAGAGAAAACAGGCTAAAACCGAGAGAAAACATTTACTCGAAGCAGTAAACAGCTATATTACTCTTTATAGGGTCAAAATAAGTAATAATCCAATGAATTTGACTAATTATAAGAGTTCGGGTTGAATTTGAAGTGTTTACACACCACTTTTACCCATTTTGTCCCGAAAGAGGCTAAAACAGAGAAAACATTGATTCGAAGCAGTAAACAGCTTTGTTACTGTTTATAGGGTCAGAATTTGTGACAATCTAATGCCTTTGACTAACTGTAAGAGTTTGGGATGAATTTGGAGTGTTTAGACAACACTTAAACCCGTTTTATCCAAAAACAGGCTTAAACAGAGAAAACTAGCTAAAACCGAGAGAAAACATTGATTCAAAGGAGTAAACAGCTATGTTACTATTTATAGGGTCAAAATATGTAACAATCCAAAGCATTTGGCTAATTATAAGAGTTCGGGTTGAATTTGGAGTGTTAAGACACCACTTTTACCCATTTTGTCCCAAAATAGGCTAAAATAGAGAAAACAGGCTAAAACCGAGAGAAAACATTGATTTGAAGCAGTAAACAGGTATTTACTCTTTCTAGGGTCAAAATATGTAACAATCCAATGCATTTGACTAATTATAAGAGTTCGGGTTGAATTTGAAGTGTTTACACACCACTTTTACCCATTTTGTCTCGAAACAGGCTAAAACCGAGAAAACATTTCTTCGAAGTACAAACATCTTTGTTACTGTTTCTAGGGTCAAATGTGTGAGGAGACAAATGCATTTGAGTAATTGTAAGAGTTCAGGATGAATTTGGAGTGTTTAGACAACACTTAAACCCGTTTATCCCAAAACAGGCTTAAACATAGAAAACTAGCTAAAACCGAGAGAAAACATTGATTCAAAGGAGTAAACAGCTATGTTACTATTTATAGGGTCAAAATATGTAACAATCAAATGCATTTGGCTAATTATAAGAGTTCGGGTTGAATTTGGAGTGTTTAGACACCACTTTTACCCATTTTGTCCCAAAATAGGCTAAAACAGAGAAAACAAGCTAAAACCGAGAGAAAACATTGATTTGAAGCAGTAAACAGCAATTTACTATTTATAGGGTCAAAATATATAACAATCCAATGCATTTGGCTAATTATAAGAGTTTGGGTTGAATTTGGAGTGTTTAGACACCACTTTTACCCATTTTGTCCCAAAATAGGCTAAAACAGAGAAAACAGACTAAAACCGAGAGAAAACATTTACTCGAAGCAGTAAACAGCTATATTACTCTTTCTAAGGTCAAAATATGTAACAATCCAATGAATTTGACTAATTATAGGAGTTCGGGTTGAATTTGAAGTGTTTACACACCACTTTTACCATTTTGTCTCGAAACAGGCTAAAACCGAGAAACATTGATTCGAAGCAGAAACAGCTTTATTACTGTTTCTAGGGTCAGAATGTGTGAGAATACAAATGGATTTGACTAATTGTAAGAGTTCGGGATAAATTTGGAGTGTTTAGACAACACTTAAACCCGTTTATCCCAAAACAGGCTTAAACAGAGAAAAGAGGCTAAAACCAAGAGAAAACATTGATTCAAAGCAGTAAATAGCTATGCTACTCTTTCTAGCGTAAAAATATGCAATAATCCAATGCATTTGACTAATTATAAGAGTTCGGGTTGAATTTGGAGTGTTTAGACACCACTTTTACCCATTTTGTCCCGAAACAGGCTAAAACAGAGAAAACAGGCTAAAACCGAGAGAAAACATTTACTCGAAGCAGTAAACAGCTATATTACTCTTTATAGGGTCAAAATATGTAATAATCCAATGAATTTGACTAATTATAAGAGTTCGGGTTGAATTTGAAGTGTTTACACACCACTTTTACCCATTTTGTCTCGAAACAAGCTAAAACCGAGAAAACATTTCTTCGAAGTACAAACATCTTTGTTACTGTTTCTAGGGTCAAATGTGTGAGGAGACAAATGCATTTGAGTAATTGTAAGAGTTCAGGATGAATTTGGAGTGTTTAGACAACACTTAAACCCGTTTATCCCAAAACAGGCTTAAACAGAGAAAAGAGGCTAAAACCAAGAGAAAACATTGATTCAAAGCAGTAAATAGCTATGTTACTCTTTCTAGGGTAAAAAAAATGCAATAATCCAATGCATTTGACTAATTATAAGAGTTCGGGTTGAATTTGGAGTGTTTAGACACCACTTTTACCCATTTTGTCCCGAAACAGGCTAAAACAGAGAAAACAGGCTAAAACTGAGAGAAAACATTTACTCGAAGCAGTAAGCAGATATATTCCTCTTTATAGGGTCAAAATATGTAACAATCCAATAAATTTGACTAATTATAAGAGTTCGGGTTGAAGTTGAAGTGTTTACACACCAGTTTTACCCATTTTGTCTCGAAACAGGCTAAAACCGAGAAACATTGTTTCGAAGCAGAAACAACTTTATTACTGTTTTTAGGGTCAGAATATGTGAGAATACAAATGCATTTGACTAATTGTAAGAGTTCGGTATGAATTTAGAGTGTTTAGACAACACTTAAACCTGTTTATCCCAAAAAAGGCTTAAATAGAGAAAAAAGGCTAAAACCAAGAGAAAACATTGATTCAAAGCAGTAAATAGCTATGTTACTCTTTCTAGGGTAAAAATATGCAATAATCCAATGCATTTGACTAATTATAAGAGTTCGGGTTGAATTTGGAGTGTTTAGACACCACTTTTACCCATTTTGTCCCGAAACAGGCTAAAACAGAGAAAACATTGATTTGAAGCAGAAAACAGCTTTTTTACTGTTTATAGGGTCAGAATGTGTGACAATCTAATGCCTTTGATTAACCGTAATAGTTCGGGATGAATTTGGAGTGTTTAGACAACACTTAAACCCGTTTTATCCCAAAACAGGCTTAAACAGAGAAAACAGGCTAAAACCGAGAGAAAACATTGATTCAAAGGAGTAAGCAGCTATGTTACTATTTATAGGGTCAAAATATGTAACAATCAAATGCATTTGGCTAATTATAAGAGTTCGGGTTGAATTTGGAGTGTTTAGACACCACTTTTACCCATTTTGTCCCAAAATAGGCTAAAACAAAGAAAACAAGCTAAAACCGAGAGAAAACATTGATTTGAAGCAGTAAACAGCAATTTACTATTTATAGGGTCAAAATATATAACAATCCAATGCATTTGGCTAATTATAAGAGTTTGGGTTGAATTTGGAGTGTTTAGACACCACTTTTACCCATTTTGTCCCAAAATAGGCTAAAACAGAGAAAACAGGCTAAAACCGAGAGAAAACATTTACTCGAAGCAGTAAACAGCTATATTACTCTTTCTAAGGTCAAAATATGTAACAATCCAATGAATTTGACTAATTATAGGAGTTCGGGTTGAATTTGAAGTGTTTACACACCACTTTTACCATTTTGTCTCGAAACAGGCTAAAACCGAGAAACATTGATTCGAAGCAGAAACAGCTTTATTACTGTTTCTAGGGTCAGAATGTGTGAGAATACAAATGCATTTGACTAATTGTAAGAGTTCGGGATAAATTTGGAGTGTTTAGACAACACTTAAACCCGTTTATCCCAAAACAGGCTTAAACAGAGAAAAGAGGCTAAAACCAAGAGAAAACATTGATTCAAAGCAGTAAATAGCTATGCTACTCTTTCTAGCGTAAAAATATGCAATAATCCAATGCATTTGACTAATTATAAGAGTTCGGGTTGAATTTGGAGTGTTTAGACACCACTTTTACCCATTTTGTCCCGAAACAGGCTAAAACAGAGAAAACAGGCTAAAACCGAGAGAAAACATTTACTCGAAGCAGTAAACAGCTATATTACTCTTTATAGGGTCAAAATAAGTAATAATCCAATGAATTTGACTAATTATAAGAGTTCGGGTTGAATTTGAAGTGTTTACACACCACTTTTACCCATTTTGTCCCGAAAGAGGCTAAAACAGAGAAAACATTGATTCGAAGCAGTAAACAGCTTTGTTACTGTTTATAGGGTCAGAATTTGTGACAATCTAATGCCTTTGACTAACTGTAAGAGTTCGGGATGAATTTGGAGTGTTTAGACAACACTTAAACCCGTTTTATCCAAAAACAGGCTTAAACAGAGAAAACTAGCTAAAACCGAGAGAAAACATTGATTCAAAGGAGTAAACAGCTATGTTACTATTTATAGGGTCAAAATATGTAACAATCCAAATCATTTGGCTAATTATAAGAGTTCGGGTTGAATTTGGAATGTTAAGACACCACTTTTACCCATTTTGTCCCAAAATAGGCTAAAACAGAGAAAACAGGCTAAAACCGAGAGAAAACATTGATTTGAAGCAGTAAACAGGTATTTACTCTTTCTAGGGTCAAAATATGTAACAATCCAATGCATTTGACTAATTATAAGAGTTCGGGTTGAATTTGAAGTGTTTACACACCACTTTTACCCATTTTGTCTCGAAACAGGCTAAAACCGAGAAAACATTTCTTCGAAGTACAAACATCTTTGTTACTGTTTCTAGGGTCAAATGTGTGAGGAGACAAATGCATTTGAGTAATTGTAAGAGTTCAGGATGAATTTGGAGTGTTTAGACAACACTTAAACCCGTTTATCCCAAAACAGGCTTAAACAGAGAAAAGAGGCTAAAACCAAGAGAAAACATTGATTCAAAGCAGTAAATAGCTATGTTATACAATAATCCAATGCATTTGACTAATTATAAGAGTTCGGGTTGAATTTGGAGTGTTTGACACCACTTTTACCCATTTTGTCCCGAAACAGGCTAAAACAGAGAAAACAGGCTAAAACCGAGAGAAAACATTTACTCGAAGCAGTAAACAGCTATATTACTCTTTATAGGGTCAAAATATGTAATAATCCAATGAATTTGACTAATTATAAGAGTTCGGGTTGAATTTGAAGTGTTTACACACCAGTTTTACCCATTTTGTCTCGAAACAGGCTAAAACCGAGAAACATTGTTTCGAAGCAGAAACAACTTTATTACTGTTTTTAGGGTCAGAATATGTGAGAATACAAATGCATTTGACTAATTGTAAGAGTTCGGGATGAATTTAGAGTGTTTAGACAACACTTAAACCTGTTTATCCCAAAACAGAGAAAACTAGCTAAAACCGAGAGAAAACATTGATTCAAAGGAGTAAACAGCTATGTTACTATTTATAGGGTCAAAATATGTAACAATCCAAAGCATTTGGCTAATTATAAGAGTTCGGGTTGAATTTGGAGTGTTAAGACACCACTTATACCCATTTTGTCCCAAAATAGGCTAAAACAGAGAAAACAGGCTAAAACCGAGAGAAAACATTTACTCGAAGCAGTATACAGTTATATTACTCTTTCTAAGGTCAAAATATGTAATAATCCAATGAATTTGACTAATTATAGGAGTTCGAGTTGAATTTGAAGTATTTACACACCACTTTTACCATTTTGTCTCGAAACAGGCTAAAACCGAGAAACATTGTTTCGAAGCAGAAACAACTTTATTACTGTTTCTAGGGTCAGAATATGTGAGAATACAAATGCATTTGACTAATTGTAAGAGTTCGGGATGAATTTGGAGTGTTTAGACAACACTTAAACCCGTTTATCCCAAAACAGGCTTAAATAGAGAAAAGAGGCTAAAACCAAGAGAAAACATTGATTCAAAGCAGTAAATAGCTATGTTACTCTTTCTAGGGTAAAAATATGCAATAATCCAATGCATTTGACTAATTATAAGAGTTCGGGTTGAATTTGGAGTGTTTAGACACCACTTTTACCCATTTTGTCCCGAAACAGGCTAAAACAGAGAAAACAGGCTAAAACCGAGAGAAAACATTTACTCGAAGCGGTAAACAGCTATATTACTCTTTATAGGGTCAAAATATGTAACAATCCAATGAATTTGACTAATTATAAGAGTTCGGGTTGAATTTGAAGTGTTTACACACCACTTTTACCCATTTTGTCCCGAAACAGGCTAAAACAGTGAAAACATTGATTCGAAGCAGTAAACAGCTTTGTTACTGTTTATAGGGTCAGAATTTGTGACAATCTAAATCCTTTGACTAACTGTAAGAGTTCAGTATGAATTTGGAGTGTTTAGACAACACTTAAACCCGTTTTATCCCAAAACAGGCTTAAACACAGAAAACAGGCTAAAACCGAGAGAAAACATTGATTCAAAGGAGTAAGCAGCTATGTTACTATTTATAGGGTCAAAATATGTAACAATCAAATGCATTTGGCTAATTATAAGAGTTCGGGTTGAATTTGGAGTGTTTAGACACCACTTTTACCCATTTTGTCCCAAAATAGGCTAAAACAGAGAAAACAAGCTAAAACCGAGAGAAAACATTGATTTGAAGCAGTAAACAGCAATTTACTATTTATAGTGTCAAAATATATAACAATCCAATGCATTTGGCTAATTATAAGAGTTTGGGTTGAATTTGGAGTGTTTAGACACCACTTTTACCCATTTTGTCCCAAAATAGGCTAAAACAGAGAAAACAGGCTAAAACCGAGAGAAAACATTTACTCGAAGCAGTAAACAGCTATATTACTCTTTCTAAGGTCAAAATATGTAACAATCCAATGAATTTGACTAATTATAGGAGTTCGGGTTGAATTTGAAGTGTTTACACACCACTTTTACCATTTTGTCTCGAAACAGGCTAAAACCGAGAAACATTGATTCGAAGCAGTAAACAGCTTTGTTACTGTTTATAGGGTCAGAATTTGTGACAATCTAATGCCTTTGACTAACTGTAAGAGTTTGGGATGAATTTGGAGTGTTTAGACAACACTTAAACCCGTTTTATCCAAAAACAGGCTTAAACAGAGAAAACTAGCTAAAACCGAGAGAAAACATTGATTCAAAGGAGTAAACAGCTATGTTACTATTTATAGGGTCAAAATATGTAACAATCCAAAGCATTTGGCTAATTATAAGAGTTCGGGTTGAATTTGGAGTGTTAAGACACCACTTATACCCATTTTGTCCCAAAATAGGCTAAAACAGAGAAAACAGGCTAAAACCGAGAGAAAACATTTACTCGAAGCAGTATACAGTTATATTACTCTTTCTAAGGTCAAAATATGTAATAATCCAATGAATTTGACTAATTATAGGAGTTCGAGTTGAATTTGAAGTATTTACACACCACTTTTACCATTTTGTCTCGAAACAGGCTAAAACCGAGAAACATTGTTTCGAAGCAGAAACAACTTTATTACTGTTTCTAGGGTCAGAATATGTGAGAATACAAATGCATTTGACTAATTGTAAGAGTTCGGGATGAATTTGGAGTGTTTAGACAACACTTAAACCCGTTTATCCCAAAACAGGCTTAAATAGAGAAAAGAGGCTAAAACCAAGAGAAAACATTGATTCAAAGCAGTAAATAGCTATGTTACTCTTTCTAGGGTAAAAATATGCAATAATCCAATGCATTTGACTAATTATAAGAGTTCGGGTTGAATTTGGAGTGTTTAGACACCACTTTTACCCATTTTGTCCCGAAACAGGCTAAAACAGAGAAAACAGGCTAAAACCGAGAGAAAACATTTACTCGAAGCGGTAAACAGCTATATTACTCTTTATAGGGTCAAAATATTTAACAATCCAATGAATTTGACTAATTATAAGAGTTCGGGTTGAATTTGAAGTGTTTACACACCACTTTTACCCATTTTGTCCCGAAACAGGCTAAAACAGTGAAAACATTGATTCGAAGCAGTAAACAGCTTTGTTACTGTTTATAGGGTCAGAATTTGTGACAATCTAAATCCTTTGACTAACTGTAAGAGTTCAGGATGAATTTGGAGTGTTTAGACAACACTTAAACCCGTTTTATCCCAAAACAGGCTTAAACAGAGAAAACAGGCTAAAACCGAGAGAAAACATTGATTCAAAGGAGTAAGCAGCTATGTTACTATTTATAGGGTCAAAATATGTAACAATCAAATGCATTTGGCTAATTATAAGAGTTCGGGTTGAATTTGGAGTGTTTAGACACCACTTTTACCCATTTTGTCCCAAAATAGGCTAAAACAGAGAAAACAAGCTAAAACCGAGAGAAAACATTGATTTGAAGCAGTAAACAGCAATTTACTATTTATAGTGTCAAAATATATAACAATCCAATGCATTTGGCTAATTATAAGAGTTTGGGTTGAATTTGGAGTGTTTAGACACCACTTTTACCCATTTTGTCCCAAAATAGGCTAAAACAGAGAAAACAGGCTAAAACCGAGAGAAAACATTTACTCGAAGCAGTAAACAGCTATATTACTCTTTCTAAGGTCAAAATATGTAACAATCCAATGAATTTGACTAATTATAGGAGTTCGGGTTGAATTTGAAGTGTTTACACACCACTTTTACCATTTTGTCTCGAAACAGGCTAAAACCGAGAAACATTGATTCGAAGCAGAAACAGCTTTATTACTGTTTCTAGGGTCAGAATGTGTGAGAATACAAATGCATTTGACTAATTGTAAGAGTTCGGGATAAATTTGGAGTGTTTAGACAACACTTAAACCCGTTTATCCCAAAACAGGCTTAAACAGAGAAAAGAGGCTAAAACCAAGAGAAAACATTGATTCAAAGCAGTAAATAACTATGCTACTCTTTCTAGCGTAAAAATATGCAATAATCCAATGCATTTGACTAATTATAAGAGTTCGGGTTGAATTTGGAGTGTTTAGACACCACTTTTACCCATTTTGTCCCGAAATAGGCTAAAACAGAGAAAACAGGCTAAAACCGAGAGAAAACATTTACTCGAAGCAGTAAACAGCTATATTACTCTTTATAGGGTCAAAATAAGTAATAATCCAATGAATTTGACTAATTATAAGAGTTCGGGTTGAATTTGAAGTGTTTACACACCACTTTTACCCATTTTGTCCCGAAAGAGGCTAAAACAGAGAAAACATTGATTCGAAGCAGTAAACAGCTTTGTTACTGTTTATAGGGTCAGAATTTGTGACAATCTAATGCCTTTGACTAACTGTAAGAGTTTGGGATGAATTTGGAGTGTTTAGACAACACTTAAACCCGTTTTATCCAAAAACAGGCTTAAACAGAGAAAACTAGCTAAAACCGAGAGAAAACATTGATTCAAAGGAGTAAACAGCTATGTTACTATTTATAGGGTCAAAATATGTAACAATCCAAAGCATTTGGCTAATTATAAGAGTTCGGGTTGAATTTGGAGTGTTAAGACACCACTTTTACCCATTTTGTCCCAAAATAGGCTAAAACAGAGAAAACAGGCTAAAACCGAGAGAAAACATTGATTTGAAGCAGTAAACAGGTATTTACTCTTTCTAGGGTCAAAATATGTAACAATCCAATGCATTTGACTAATTATAAGAGTTCGGGTTGAATTTGAAGTGTTTACACACCACTTTTACCCATTTTGTCTCGAAACAGGCTAAAACCGAGAAAACATTTCTTCGAAGTACAAACATCTTTGTTACTGTTTCTAGGGTCAAATGTGTGAGGAGACAAATGCATTTGAGTAATTGTAAGAGTTCAGGATGAATTTGGAGTGTTTAGACAACACTTAAACCCGTTTATCCCAAAACAGGCTTAAACATAGAAAACTAGCTAAAACCGAGAGAAAACATTGATTCAAAGGAGTAAACAGCTATGTTACTATTTATAGGGTCAAAATATGTAACAATCAAATGCATTTGGCTAATTATAAGAGTTCGGGTTGAATTTGGAGTGTTTAGACACCACTTTTACCCATTTTGTCCCAAAATAGGCTAAAACAGAGAAAACAAGCTAAAACCGAGAGAAAACATTGATTTGAAGCAGTAAACAGCAATTTACTATTTATAGGGTCAAAATATATAACAATCCAATGCATTTGGCTAATTATAAGAGTTTGGGTTGAATTTGGAGTGTTTAGACACCACTTTTACCCATTTTGTCCCAAAATAGGCTAAAACAGAGAAAACAGACTAAAACCGAGAGAAAACATTTACTCGAAGCAGTAAACAGCTATATTACTCTTTCTAAGGTCAAAATATGTAACAATCCAATGAATTTGACTAATTATAGGAGTTCGGGTTGAATTTGAAGTGTTTACACACCACTTTTACCATTTTGTCTCGAAACAGGCTAAAACCGAGAAACATTGATTCGAAGCAGAAACAGCTTTATTACTGTTTCTAGGGTCAGAATGTGTGAGAATACAAATGGATTTGACTAATTGTAAGAGTTCGGGATAAATTTGGAGTGTTTAGACAACACTTAAACCCGTTTATCCCAAAACAGGCTTAAACAGAGAAAAGAGGCTAAAACCAAGAGAAAACATTGATTCAAAGCAGTAAATAGCTATGCTACTCTTTCTAGCGTAAAAGTATGCAATAATCCAATGCATTTGACTAATTATAAGAGTTCGGGTTGAATTTGGAGTGTTTAGACACCACTTTTACCCATTTTGTCCCGAAACAGGCTAAAACAGAGAAAACAGGCTAAAACCGAGAGAAAACATTTACTCGAAGCAGTAAACAGCTATATTACTCTTTATAGGGTCAAAATATGTAATAATCCAATGAATTTGACTAATTATAAGAGTTCGGGTTGAATTTGAAGTGTTTACACACCACTTTTACCCATTTTGTCTCGAAACAAGCTAAAACCGAGAAAACATTTCTTCGAAGTACAAACATCTTTGTTACTGTTTCTAGGGTCAAATGTGTGAGGAGACAAATGCATTTGAGTAATTGTAAGAGTTCAGGATGAATTTGGAGTGTTTAGACAACACTTAAACCCGTTTATCCCAAAACAGGCTTAAACAGAGAAAAGAGGCTAAAACCAAGAGAAAACATTGATTCAAAGCAGTAAATAGCTATGTTACTCTTTCTAGGGTAAAAAAAATGCAATAATCCAATGCATTTGACTAATTATAAGAGTTCGGGTTGAATTTGGAGTGTTTAGACACCACTTTTACCCATTTTGTCCCGAAACAGGCTAAAACAGAGAAAACAGGCTAAAACTGAGAGAAAACATTTACTCGAAGCAGTAAGCAGATATATTCCTCTTTATAGGGTCAAAATATGTAACAATCCAATAAATTTGACTAATTATAAGAGTTCGGGTTGAAGTTGAAGTGTTTACACACCAGTTTTACCCATTTTGTCTCGAAACAGGCTAAAACCGAGAAACATTGTTTCGAAGCAGAAACAACTTTATTACTGTTTTTAGGGTCAGAATATGTGAGAATACAAATGCATTTGACTAATTGTAAGAGTTCGGTATGAATTTAGAGTGTTTAGACAACACTTAAACCTGTTTATCCCAAAAAAGGCTTAAATAGAGAAAAAAGGCTAAAACCAAGAGAAAACATTGATTCAAAGCAGTAAATAGCTATGTTACTCTTTCTAGGGTAAAAATATGCAATAATCCAATGCATTTGACTAATTATAAGAGTTCGGGTTGAATTTGGAGTGTTTAGACACCACTTTTACCCATTTTGTCCCGAAACAGGCTAAAACAGAGAAAACATTGATTTGAAGCAGAAAACAGCTTTTTTACTGTTTATAGGGTCAGAATGTGTGACAATCTAATGCCTTTGATTAACCGTAATAGTTCGGGATGAATTTGGAGTGTTTAGACAACACTTAAACCCGTTTTATCCCAAAACAGGCTTAAACAGAGAAAACAGGCTAAAACCGAGAGAAAACATTGATTCAAAGGAGTAAGCAGCTATGTTACTATTTATAGGGTCAAAATATGTAACAATCAAATGCATTTGGCTAATTATAAGAGTTCGGGTTGAATTTGGAGTGTTTAGACACCACTTTTACCCATTTTGTCCCAAAATAGGCTAAAACAAAGAAAACAAGCTAAAACCGAGAGAAAACATTGATTTGAAGCAGTAAACAGCAATTTACTATTTATAGGGTCAAAATATATAACAATCCAATGCATTTGGCTAATTATAAGAGTTTGGGTTGAATTTGGAGTGTTTAGACACCACTTTTACCCATTTTGTCCCAAAATAGGCTAAAACAGAGAAAACAGGCTAAAACCGAGAGAAAACATTTACTCGAAGCAGTAAACAGCTATATTACTCTTTCTAAGGTCAAAATATGTAACAATCCAATGAATTTGACTAATTATAGGAGTTCGGGTTGAATTTGAAGTGTTTACACACCACTTTTACCATTTTGTCTCGAAACAGGCTAAAACCGAGAAACATTGATTCGAAGCAGAAACAGCTTTATTACTGTTTCTAGGGTCAGAATGTGTGAGAATACAAATGCATTTGACTAATTGTAAGAGTTCGGGATAAATTTGGAGTGTTTAGACAACACTTAAACCCGTTTATCCCAAAACAGGCTTAAACAGAGAAAAGAGGCTAAAACCAAGAGAAAACATTGATTCAAAGCAGTAAATAGCTATGCTACTCTTTCTAGCGTAAAAATATGCAATAATCCAATGCATTTGACTAATTATAAGAGTTCGGGTTGAATTTGGAGTGTTTAGACACCACTTTTACCCATTTTGTCCCGAAACAGGCTAAAACAGAGAAAACAGGCTAAAACCGAGAGAAAACATTTACTCGAAGCAGTAAACAGCTATATTACTCTTTATAGGGTCAAAATAAGTAATAATCCAATGAATTTGACTAATTATAAGAGTTCGGGTTGAATTTGAAGTGTTTACACACCACTTTTACCCATTTTGTCCCGAAAGAGGCTAAAACAGAGAAAACATTGATTCGAAGCAGTAAACAGCTTTGTTACTGTTTATAGGGTCAGAATTTGTGACAATCTAATGCCTTTGACTAACTGTAAGAGTTCGGGATGAATTTGGAGTGTTTAGACAACACTTAAACCCGTTTTATCCAAAAACAGGCTTAAACAGAGAAAACTAGCTAAAACCGAGAGAAAACATTGATTCAAAGGAGTAAACAGCTATGTTACTATTTATAGGGTCAAAATATGTAACAATCCAAATCATTTGGCTAATTATAAGAGTTCGGGTTGAATTTGGAATGTTAAGACACCACTTTTACCCATTTTGTCCCAAAATAGGCTAAAACAGAGAAAACAGGCTAAAACCGAGAGAAAACATTGATTTGAAGCAGTAAACAGGTATTTACTCTTTCTAGGGTCAAAATATGTAACAATCCAATGCATTTGACTAATTATAAGAGTTCGGGTTGAATTTGAAGTGTTTACACACCACTTTTACCCATTTTGTCTCGAAACAGGCTAAAACCGAGAAAACATTTCTTCGAAGTACAAACATCTTTGTTACTGTTTCTAGGGTCAAATGTGTGAGGAGACAAATGCATTTGAGTAATTGTAAGAGTTCAGGATGAATTTGGAGTGTTTAGACAACACTTAAACCCGTTTATCCCAAAACAGGCTTAAACAGAGAAAAGAGGCTAAAACCAAGAGAAAACATTGATTCAAAGCAGTAAATAGCTATGTTATACAATAATCCAATGCATTTGACTAATTATAAGAGTTCGGGTTGAATTTGGAGTGTTTAGACACCACTTTTACCCATTTTGTCCCGAAACAGGCTAAAACAGAGAAAACAGGCTAAAACCGAGAGAAAACATTTACTCGAAGCAGTAAACAGCTATATTACTCTTTATAGGGTCAAAATATGTAATAATCCAATGAATTTGACTAATTATAAGAGTTCGGGTTGAATTTGAAGTGTTTACACACCAGTTTTACCCATTTTGTCTCGAAACAGGCTAAAACCGAGAAACATTGTTTCGAAGCAGAAACAACTTTATTACTGTTTTTAGGGTCAGAATATGTGAGAATACAAATGCATTTGACTAATTGTAAGAGTTCGGGATGAATTTAGAGTGTTTAGACAACACTTAAACCTGTTTATCCCAAAAAAGGCTTAAATAGAGAAAAAAGGCTAAAACCAAGAGAAAACATTGATTCAAAGCAGTAAATAGCTATGTTACTCTTTCTAGGGTAAAAATATGCAATAATCCAATGCATTTGACTAATTATAAGAGTTCGGGTTGAATTTGGAGTGTTTAGACACCACTTTTACCCATTTTGTCCCGAAACAGGCTAAAACAGAGAAAACATTGATTTGAAGCAGAAAACAGCTTTTTTACTGTTTATAGGGTCAGAATAAGTGACAATCTAATGCCTTTGATTAACCGTAATAGTTCGGGATGAATTTGGAGTGTTTAGACAACACTTAAACCCGTTTTATCCCAAAACAGGCTTAAACAGAGAAAACAGGCTAAAACCGAGAGAAAACATTGATTCAAAGGAGTAAGCAGCTATGTTACTATTTATAGGGTCAAAATATGTAACAATCAAATGCATTTGGCTAATTATAAGAGTTCGGGTTGAATTTGGAGTGTTTAGACACTACTTTTACCCATTTTGTCCCAAAATAGGCTAAAACAAAGAAAACAAGCTAAAACCGAGAGAAAACATTGATTTGAAGCAGTAAACAGCAATTTACTATTTATAGGGTCAAAATATATAACAATCCAATGCATTTGGCTAATTATAAGAGTTTGGGTTGAATTTGGAGTGTTTAGACACCACTTTTACCCATTTTGTCCCAAAATAGGCTAAAACAGAGAAAACAGGCTAAAACCGAGAGAAAACATTTACTCGAAGCAGTAAACAGCTATATTACTCTTTCTAAGGTCAAAATATGTAACAATCCAATGAATTTGACTAATTATAGGAGTTCGGGTTGAATTTGAAGTGTTTACACACCACTTTTACCATTTTGTCTCGAAACAGGCTAAAACCGAGAAACATTGATTCGAAGCAGAAACAGCTTTATTACTGTTTCTAGGGTCAGAATGTGTGAGAATACAAATGCATTTGACTAATTGTAAGAGTTCGGGATAAATTTGGAGTGTTTAGACAACACTTAAACCCGTTTATCCCAAAACAGGCTTAAACAGAGAAAAGAGGCTAAAACCAAGAGAAAACATTGATTCAAAGCAGTAAATAGCTATGCTACTCTTTCTAGCGTAAAAATATGCAATAATCCAATGCATTTGACTAATTATAAGAGTTCGGGTTGAATTTGGAGTGTTTAGACACCACTTTTACCCATTTTGTCCCGAAACAGGCTAAAACAGAGAAAACAGGCTAAAACCGAGAGAAAACATTTACTCGAAGCAGTAAACAGCTATATTACTCTTTATAGGGTCAAAATAAGTAATAATCCAATGAATTTGACTAATTATAAGAGTTCGGGTTGAATTTGAAGTGTTTACACACCACTTTTACCCATTTTGTCCCGAAAGAGGCTAAAACAGAGAAAACATTGATTCGAAGCAGTAAACAGCTTTGTTACTGTTTATAGGGTCAGAATTTGTGACAATCTAATGCCTTTGACTAACTGTAAGAGTTCGGGATGAATTTGGAGTGTTTAGACAACACTTAAACCCGTTTTATCCAAAAACAGGCTTAAACAGAGAAAACTAGCTAAAACCGAGAGAAAACATTGATTCAAAGGAGTAAACAGCTATGTTACTATTTATAGGGTCAAAATATGTAACAATCCAAATCATTTGGCTAATTATAAGAGTTCGGGTTGAATTTGGAATGTTAAGACACCACTTTTACCCATTTTGTCCCAAAATAGGCTAAAACAGAGAAAACAGGCTAAAACCGAGAGAAAACATTGATTTGAAGCAGTAAACAGGTATTTACTCTTTCTAGGGTCAAAATATGTAACAATCCAATGCATTTGACTAATTATAAGAGTTCGGGTTGAATTTGAAGTGTTTACACACCACTTTTACCCATTTTGTCTCGAAACAGGCTAAAACCGAGAAAACATTTCTTCGAAGTACAAACATCTTTGTTACTGTTTCTAGGGTCAAATGTGTGAGGAGACAAATGCATTTGAGTAATTGTAAGAGTTCAGGATGAATTTGGAGTGTTTAGACAACACTTAAACCCGTTTATCCCAAAACAGGCTTAAACAGAGAAAAGAGGCTAAAACCAAGAGAAAACATTGATTCAAAGCAGTAAATAGCTATGTTATACAATAATCCAATGCATTTGACTAATTATAAGAGTTCGGGTTGAATTTGGAGTGTTTAGACACCACTTTTACCCATTTTGTCCCGAAACAGGCTAAAACAGAGAAAACAGGCTAAAACCGAGAGAAAACATTTACTCGAAGCAGTAAACAGCTATATTACTCTTTATAGGGTCAAAATATGTAATAATCCAATGAATTTGACTAATTATAAGAGTTCGGGTTGAATTTGAAGTGTTTACACACCAGTTTTACCCATTTTGTCTCGAAACAGGCTAAAACCGAGAAACATTGTTTCGAAGCAGAAACAACTTTATTACTGTTTTTAGGGTCAGAATATGTGAGAATACAAATGCATTTGACTAATTGTAAGAGTTCGGGATGAATTTAGAGTGTTTAGACAACACTTAAACCTGTTTATCCCAAAAAAGGCTTAAATAGAGAAAAAAGGCTAAAACCAAGAGAAAACATTGATTCAAAGCAGTAAATAGCTATGTTACTCTTTCTAGGGTAAAAATATGCAATAATCCAATGCATTTGACTAATTATAAGAGTTCGGGTTGAATTTGGAGTGTTTAGACACCACTTTTACCCATTTTGTCCCGAAACAGGCTAAAACAGAGAAAACATTGATTTGAAGCAGAAAACAGCTTTTTTACTGTTTATAGGGTCAGAATGTGTGACAATCTAATGCCTTTGATTAACCGTAATAGTTCGGGATGAATTTGGAGTGTTTAGACAACACTTAAACCCGTTTTATCCCAAAACAGGCTTAAACAGAGAAAACAGGCTAAAACCGAGAGAAAACATTGATTCAAAGGAGTAAGCAGCTATGTTACTATTTATAGGGTCAAAATATGTAACAATCAAATGCATTTGGCTAATTATAAGAGTTCGGGTTGAATTTGGAGTGTTTAGACACCACTTTTACCCATTTTGTCCCAAAATAGGCTAAAACAAAGAAAACAAGCTAAAACCGAGAGAAAACATTGATTTGAAGCAGTAAACAGCAATTTACTATTTATAGGGTCAAAATATATAACAATCCAATGCATTTGGCTAATTATAAGAGTTTGGGTTGAATTTGGAGTGTTTAGACACCACTTTTACCCATTTTGTCCCAAAATAGGCTAAAACAGAGAAAACAGGCTAAAACCGAGAGAAAACATTTACTCGAAGCAGTAAACAGCTATATTACTCTTTCTAAGGTCAAAATATGTAACAATCCAATGAATTTGACTAATTATAGGAGTTCGGGTTGAATTTGAAGTGTTTACACACCACTTTTACCATTTTGTCTCGAAACAGGCTAAAACCGAGAAACATTGATTCGAAGCAGAAACAGCTTTATTACTGTTTCTAGGGTCAGAATGTGTGAGAATACAAATGCATTTGACTAATTGTAAGAGTTCGGAATAAATTTGGAGTGTTTAGACAACACTTAAACCCGTTTATCCCAAAACAGGCTTAAACAGAGAAAAGAGGCTAAAACCAAGAGAAAACATTGATTCAAAGCAGTAAATAGCTATGCTACTCTTTCTAGCGTAAAAATATGCAATAATCCAATGCATTTGACTAATTATAAGAGTTCGGGTTGAATTTGGAGTGTTTAGACACCACTTTTACCCATTTTGTCCCGAAACAGGCTAAAACAGAGAAAACAGGCTAAAACCGAGAGAAAACATTTACTCGAAGCAGTAAACAGCTATATTACTCTTTATAGGGTCAAAATAAGTAATAATCCAATGAATTTGACTAATTATAAGAGTTCGGGTTGAATTTGAAGTGTTTACACACCACTTTTACCCATTTTGTCCCGAAAGAGGCTAAAACAGAGAAAACATTGATTCGAAGCAGTAAACAGCTTTGTTACTGTTTATAGGGTCAGAATTTGTGACAATCTAATGCCTTTGACTAACTGTAAGAGTTCGGGATGAATTTGGAGTGTTTAGACAACACTTAAACCCGTTTTATCCAAAAACAGGCTTAAACAGAGAAAACTAGCTAAAACCGAGAGAAAACATTGATTCAAAGGAGTAAACAGCTATGTTACTATTTATAGGGTCAAAATATGTAACAATCCAAATCATTTGGCTAATTATAAGAGTTCGGGTTGAATTTGGAATGTTAAGACACCACTTTTACCCATTTTGTCCCAAAATAGGCTAAAACAGAGAAAACAGGCTAAAACCGAGAGAAAACATTGATTTGAAGCAGTAAACAGGTATTTACTCTTTCTAGGGTCAAAATATGTAACAATCCAATGCATTTGACTAATTATAAGAGTTCGGGTTGAATTTGAAGTGTTTACACACCACTTTTACCCATTTTGTCTCGAAACAGGCTAAAACCGAGAAAACATTTCTTCGAAGTACAAACATCTTTGTTACTGTTTCTAGGGTCAAATGTGTGAGGAGACAAATGCATTTGAGTAATTGTAAGAGTTCAGGATGAATTTGGAGTGTTTAGACAACACTTAAACCCGTTTATCCCAAAACAGGCTTAAACAGAGAAAAGAGGCTAAAACCAAGAGAAAACATTGATTCAAAGCAGTAAATAGCTATGTTATACAATAATCCAATGCATTTGACTAATTATAAGAGTTCGGGTTGAATTTGGAGTGTTTAGACACCACTTTTACCCATTTTGTCCCGAAACAGGCTAAAACAGAGAAAACAGGCTAAAACCGAGAGAAAACATTTACTCGAAGCAGTAAACAGCTATATTACTCTTTATAGGGTCAAAATATGTAATAATCCAATGAATTTGACTAATTATAAGAGTTCGGGTTGAATTTGAAGTGTTTACACACCACTTTTACCCATTTTGTCCCGAAACAGGCTAAAACAGAGAAAACATTGATTCGAAGCAATAAACAGCTTTGTTACTGTTTATAGGGTCAGAATTTGTGACAATCTAATGCCTTTGACTAACTGTAAGAGTTCGGGATTAATTTGGAGTGTTTAGACAACACTTAAACCCGTTTTATCCCAAAACAGGCTTAAACAGAGAAAACTAGCTAAAACCGAGAGAAAACATTGATTCAAAGGAGTAAACAGCTATGTTACTATTTATAGGGTCAAAATATGTAACAATCAAATGCATTTGGCTAATTATAAGAGTTCGGGTTGAATTTGGAGTGTTTAGACACCACTTTTACCCATTTTGTCCCAAAATAGGCTAAAACAGAGAAAACAAGCTAAAACCGAGAGAAAACATTGATTTGAAGCAGTAAACAGCAATTTACTATTTATAGGGTCAAAATATATAACAATCCAATGCATTTGGCTAATTATAAGAGTTTGGGTTGAATTTGGAATGTTTAGACACCACTTTTACCCATTTTGTCCCAAAATAGGCGAAAACAGAGAAAACAGGCTAAAACCGAGAGAAAACATTTACTCGAAGCAGTAAACAGCTATATTACTCTTTCTAAGGTCAAAATATGTAACAATCCAATTAATTTGACTAATTATAGGAGTTCGGGTTGAATTTGAAGTGTTTACACACCACTTTTACCATTTTGTCTCGAAACAGGCTAAAACCGAGAAACATTGATTCGAAGCAGAAACAGCTTTATTACTGTTTCTAGGGTCAGAATGTGTGAGAATACAAATGCATTTGACTAATTGTAAGAGTTCGGATAAATTTGGAGTGTTTAGACAACACTTAAACCCGTTTATCCCAAAACAGGCTTAAACAGAGAAAAGAGGCTAAAACCAAGAGAAAACATTGATTCAAAGCAGTAAATAGCTATGCTACTCTTTCTAGCGTAAAAATATGCAATAATCCAATGCATTTGACTAATTATAAGAGTTCGGGTTGAATTTGGAGTGTTTAGACACCACTTTTACCCATTTTGTCCCGAAACAGGCTAAAACAGAGAAAACAGGCTAAAACCGAGAGAAAACATTTACTCGAAGCAATAAACAGCTATATTACTCTTTATAGGGTCAAAATAAGTAATAATCCAATGAATTTGACTAATTATAAGAGTTCGGGTTGAATTTGAAGTGTTTACACACCACTTTTACCCATTTTGTCCCGAAAGAGGCTAAAACAGAGAAAACATTGATTCGAAGCAGTAAACAGCTTTGTTACTGTTTATAGGGTCAGAATTTGTGACAATCTAATGCCTTTGACTAACTGTAAGAGTTCGGGATGAATTTGGAGTGTTTAGACAACACTTAAACCCGTTTTATCCAAAAACAGGCTTAAACAGAGAAAACTAGCTAAAACCGAGAGAAAACATTGATTCAAAGGAGTAAACAGCTATGTTACTATTTATAGGGTCAAAATATGTAACAATCCAAAGCATTTGGCTAATTATAAGAGTTCGGGTTGAATTTGGAGTGTTAAGACACCACTTTTACCCATTTTGTCCCAAAATAGGCTAAAACAGAGAAAACAGGCTAAAACCGAGAGAAAACATTGATTTGAAGCAGTAAACAGGTATTTACTCTTTCTAGGGTCAAAATATGTAACAATCCAATGCATTTGACTAATTATAAGAGTTCGGGTTGAATTTGAAGTGTTTACACACCACTTTTACCCATTTTGTCTCGAAACAGGCTAAAACCGAGAAAACATTTCTTCGAAGTACAAACATCTTTGTTACTGTTTCTAGGGTCAAATGTGTGAGGAGACAAATGCATTTGAGTAATTGTAAGAGTTCAGGATGAATTTGGAGTGTTTAGACAACACTTAAACCCGTTTATCCCAAAACAGGCTTAAACAGAGAAAAGAGGCTAAAACCAAGAAAAAAATTGATTCAAAGCAGTAAATAGCTATGTTACTCTTTCTAGGGTAAAAAAATACAATAATCAAATGCATTTGACTAATTATAAGAGTTCGGGTTGAATTTGGAGTGTTTAGACACCACTTTTACCCATTTTGTCCCGAAACAGGCTAAAACAGAGAAATAAGGCTAAAACCGAGAGAAAACATTTACTCGAAGCAGTAAACAGCTATATTACTCTTTATAGGGTCAAAATATGTAATAATCCAATGAATTTGACTAATTATAAGAGTTCGGGTTGAATTTGAAGTGTTTACACACCACTTTTACCCATTTTGTCCCGAAACAGGCTAAAACAGAGAAAATTGATTCGAAGCAATAAACAGCTTTGTTACTGTTTATAGGGTCAGAATTTGTGACAATCTAATGCCTTTGACTAACTGTAAGAGTTCGGGATGAATTTGGAGTGTTTAGACAACACTTAAACCCGTTTTATCCCAAAACAGGCTTAAACAGAGAAAACTAGCTAAAACCGAGAGAAAACATTGATTCAAAGCAGTAAACAGCTATGTTACTATTTATAGGGTCAAAATATGTAACAATCAAATGCATTTGGCTAATTATAAGAGTTCGGGTTGAATTTGGAGTGTTTAGACACCACTTTTACCCATTTTGTCCCGAAACAGGCTAAAACAGAGAAAATAGGCTAAAACCGAGAGAAAACATTTACTCGAAGCAGTAAACAGCTATATTACTCTTTATAGGGTCAAAATATGTAATAATCCAATGAATTTGACTAATTATAAGAGTTCGGGTTGAATTTGAAGTGTTTACACACCACTTTTACCCATTTTGTCCCGAAACAGGCTAAAACAGAGAAAACATTGATTCGAAGCAATAAACAGCTTTGTTACTGTTTATAGGGTCAGAATTTGTGACAATCTAATGCCTTTGACTAACTGTAAGAGTTCGGGATGAATTTGGAGTGTTTAGACAACACTTAAACCCGTTTTATCCCAAAACAGGCTTAAACAGAGAAAACTAGCTAAAACCGAGAGAAAACATTGATTCAAAGGAGTAAACAGCTATGTTACTATTTATAGGGTCAAAATATGTAACAATCAAATGCATTTGGCTAATTATAAGAGTTCGGGTTGAATTTGGAGTGTTTAGACACCACTTTTACCCATTTTGTCCTAAAATAGGCTAAAACAGAGAAAACAAGCTAAAACCGAGAGAAAACATTGATTTGAAGCAGTAAACAGCAATTTACTATTTATAGGGTCAAAATATATAACAATCCAATGCATTTGGCTAATTATAAGAGTTTGGGTTGAATTTGGAGTGTTTAGACACCACTTTTACCCATTTTGTCCCAAAATAGGCTAAAACAGAGAAAACAGGCTAAAACCGAGAGAAAACATTTACTCGAAGCAGTAAACAGCTATATTACTCTTTCTAAGGTCAAAATATGTAACAATCCAATGAATTTGACTAATTATAGGAGTTCGGGTTGAATTTGAAGTGTTTACACACCACTTTTACCATTTTGTCTCGAAACAGGCTAAAACCGAGAAACATTGATTCGAAGCAGAAACAGCTTTATTACTGTTTCTAGGGTCAGAATGTGTGAGAATACAAATGCATTTGACTAATTGTAAGAGTTCGGGATAAATTTGGAGTGTTTAGACAACACTTAAACCCGTTTATCCCAAAACAGGCTTAAACAGAGAAAAGAGGCTAAAACCAAGAGAAAACATTGATTCAAAGCAGTAAATAGGTATGCTACTCTTTCTAGCGTAAAAATATGCAATAATCCAATGCATTTGACTAATTATAAGAGTTCGGGTTGAATTTGGAGTGTTTAGACACCACTTTTACCCATTTTGTCCCGAAACAGGCTAAAACAGAGAAAACAGGCTAAAACCGAGAGAAAACATTTACTCGAAGCAGTAAACAGCTATATTACTCTTTATAGGGTCAAAATAAGTAATAATCCAACGAATTTGACTAATTATAAGAGTTCGGGTTGAATTTGAAGTGTTTACACACCACTTTTACCCATTTTGTCCCGAAAGAGGCTAAAACAGAGAAAACATTGATTCGAAGCAGTAAACAGCTTTGTTACTGTTTATAGGGTCAGAATTTGTGACAATCTAATGCCTTTGACTAACTGTAAGAGTTCGGGAAGAATTTGGAGTGTTTAGACAACACTTAAACCCGTTTTATCCAAAAACAGGCTTAAACAGAGAAAACTAGCTAAAACCGAGAGAAAACATTGATTCAAAGGAGTAAACAGCTATGTTACTATTTATAGGGTCAAAATATGTAACAATCAAATGCATTTGGCTAATTATAAGAGTTCGGGTTGAATTTGGAGTGTTTAGACACCACTTTTACCCATTTTGTCCCGAAACAGGCTAAAACAGAGAAAATAGGCTAAAACCGAGAGAAAACATTTACTCGAAGCAGTAAACAGCTATATTACTCTTTATAGGGTCAAAATATGTAATAATCCAATGAATTTGACTAATTATAAGAGTTCGGGTTGAATTTGAAGTGTTTACACACCACTTTTACCCATTTTGTCCCGAAACAGGCTAAAACAGAGAAAACATTGATTCGAAGCAATAAACAGCTTTGTTACTGTTTATAGGGTCAGAATTTGTGACAATCTAATGCCTTTGACTAACTGTAAGAGTTCGGGATGAATTTGGAGTGTTTAGACAACACTTAAACCCGTTTTATCCAAAAACAGGCTTAAACAGAGAAAACTAGCTAAAACCGAGAGAAAACATTGATTCAAAGGAGTAAACAGCTATGTTACTATTTATAGGGTCAAAATATGTAACAATCCAAAGCATTTGGCTAATTATAAGAGTTCGGGTTGAATTTGGAGTGTTAAGACACCACTTTTACCCATTTTGTCCCAAAATAGGCTAAAACAGAGAAAACAGGCTAAAACCGAGAGAAAACATTGATTTGAAGCAGTAAACAGGTATTTACTCTTTCTAGGGTCAAAATATGTAACAATCCAATGCATTTGACTAATTATAAGAGTTCGGGTTGAATTTGAAGTGTTTACACACCACTTTTACCCATTTTGTCTCGAAACAGGCTAAAACCGAGAAAACATTTCTTCGAAGTACAAACATCTTTGTTACTGTTTCTAGGGTCAAATGTGTGAGGAGACAAATGCATTTGAGTAATTGTAAGAGTTCAGGATGAATTTGGAGTGTTTAGACAACACTTAAACCCGTTTATCCCAAAACAGGCTTAAACAGAGAAAAGAGGCTAAAACCAAGAGAAAACATTGATTCAAAGCAGTAAATAGCTATGTTACTCTTTCTAGGGTAAAAAAATGCAATAATCCAATGCATTTGACTAATTATAAGAGTTCGGGTTGAATTTGGAGTGTTTAGACACCACTTTTACCCATTTTGTCCCGAAACAGGCTAAAACAGAGAAAACAGGCTAAAACCGAGAGAAAACATTTACTCGAAGCAGTAAACAGCTATATTACTCTTTATAGGGTCAAAATATGTAATAATCCAATGAATTTGACTAATTATAAGAGTTCGGGTTGAATTTGAAGTGTTTACACACCACTTTTACCCATTTTGTCCCGAAACAGGCTAAAACAGAGAAAACATTGATTCGAAGCAGTAAACAGCTTTGTTACTGTTTATAGGGTCAGAATTTGTGACAATCTAATGCCTTTGACTAACTGTAAGAGTTCGGGATGAATTTGGAGTGTTTAGACAACACTTAAACCCGTTTTATCCCAAAACAGGCTTAAACAGAGAAAACTAGCTAAAACCGAGAGAAAACATTGATTCAAAGGAGTAAACAGCTATGTTACTATTTATAGGGTCAAAATATGTAACAATCCAATGCATTTGGCTAATTATAAGAGTTCGGGTTGAATTTGGAGTGTTTAGACACCACTTTTACCCATTTTGTCCCAAAATAGGCTAAAACAGGGAAAACAGGCTAAAACCGAGAGAAAACATTGATTTGAAGCAGTAAACAGCAATTTACTATTTATAGGGTCAAAATATGTAACAATTCAATGCATTTGGCTAGTTATAAGAGTTCGGGTTGAATTTGGAGTGTTTAGACACCACTTTTACCCATTTTGTCCCAAAATAGGCTAAAACAGAGAAAACAGGCCAAAACCGAGAGAAAACATTTACTCGAAGCAGTAAACATCTATATTATTCTTTCTAAGGTTAAAATATGTAACAATCCAATGAATTTGACTAATTATAGGAGTTTGGGTTGAATTTGAAGTGTTTACACACCACTTTTACCATTTTGTCTCGAAACAGGCTAAAACCGAGAAACATTGATTCGAATCAGAAACAGCTTTATTACTGTTTCTAGGGTCAGAATGTGTGAGAATACAAATGCATTGTTCTAATTGTAAGAGTTCGGGATAAATTTGGAGTGTTTAGACAACACTTAAACCCGTTTATCTCAAAACAGGCTTAAACAGAGAAAAGAGGCTAAAACCAAGAGAAAACATTGATTCAAAGCAGTAAATACCTATGTTACTCTTCCTATGCAAAAAATCTGCAATAATCCAATGCATTTGACTAATTATAAGAGTTCGGGTTGAATTTGGAGTGTTTAGACACCACTTTTACCCATTTTGTCCCGAAACAGGCTAAAACAGAGAAAACAGGCTAAAACCGAGAGAGAACATTTACTCGAAGCAGTAAACAGCTATATTACTCTTTATAGGGTCAAAATATGTAACAATCCAATGAATTTGACTAATTATAAGAGTTCCGGTTGAATTTGGAGTGTTTAGACACCACTTTTACCCATTTTGTCCCGAAACAGGCTAAAACAGAGAAAACATTGATTTGAAGCAGTAAACAGCTTTTTTACTGTTTATAGGGTCAGAATGTGTGACAATCTAATGCCTTTGATTAACCGTAAGAGTTCGGGATGAATTTGGAGTGTTTAGACAACACTTAAACCCGTTTTATCCCAAAACAGGCTTAAACAAAGAAAACAGGCTAAAACCGAGAGAAAACATTGATTCAAAGGAGTAAGCAGCTATGTTACTATTTATAGGGTCAAAATATGTAACAATCAAATGCATTTGGCTAATTATAAGAGTTCGGGTTGAATTTGGAGTGTAAAGACACCACTTTTACCCATTTTGTCCCAAAATAGGCTAAAACAGAGAAAACAGGCTAAAACCGAGAGAAAACATTGATTTGAAGCAGTAAACAGGTATTTACTCTTTCTAGGGTCAAAATATGTAACAATCCAATGCATTTGACTAATTATAAGAGTTCGGGTTGAATTTGGAGTGTTTAGACACCACTTTTACCCATTTTGTCCCAAAATAGGCTAAAACAGAGAAAACAAGCTAAAACCGAGAGAAAACATTGATTTGAAGCAGTAAACAGCAATTTACTATTTATAGGGTCAAAATATATAACAATCCAATGCATTTGGCTAATTATAAGAGTTTGGGTTGAATTTGGAGTGTTTAGACACCACTTTTACCCATTTTGTCCCGAAACAGGCTAAAACAGAGAAAACAGGCTAAAACCGAGAGAAAACATTTACTCGAAGCAGTAAACAGCTATATTACTCTTTATAGGGTCAAAATATGTAATAATCCAATGAATTTGACTAATTATAAGAGTTCGGGTTGAATTTGAAGTGTTTACACATCACTTTTACCCATTTTGTCCCGAAACAGGCTAAAACAGAGAAAACATTGATTTGAAGCAGTAAACAGCTTTGTTACTGTTTATAGGGTCAGAATTTGTGACAATCTAATGCCTTTGACTAACCGTAAGAGTTCGGAATGAATTTGGAGTGTTTAGACAACACTTAAACCCGTTTTATCCCAAAACAGGCTTAAACAGAGAAAACAGGCTAAAACCGAGAGAAAACATTGATTCAAAGGAGTAAACAGCTATGTTACTATTTATAGGGTCAAAATATGTAACAATCCAATGCATTTGGCTAATTATAAGAGTTCGGGTTGAATTTGGAGTGTTTAGACACCACTTTTACCCATTTTGTCCCAAAATAGGCTAAAACAGGGAAAACAGGCTAAAACCGAGAGAAAACATTGATTTGAAGCAGTAAACAGCAATTTACTTTTTATAGGGTCAAAATATGTAACAATTCAATGCATTTGGCTAATTATAAGAGTTCGAGTTGAATTTGGAGTGTTTAGACACCACTTTTACCCATTTTGTCCCAAAATAGGCTAAAACAGAGAAAACAGGCTAAAACCGAGAGAAAACATTTACTCGAAGCAGTAAACATCTATATTATTCTATCTAAGGTTAAAATATGTAACAATCCAATGAATTTAACTAATTATAGGAGTTTGGGTTGAATTTGAAGTGTTTACACACCACTTTTACCATTTTGTCTCGAAACAGGCTAAAACCGAGAAACATTGATTCGAATCAGAAACAGCTTTATTACTGTTTCTAGGGCCAGAATGTGTGAGAATACAAATGCATTGTTCTAATTGTAAGAGTTCGGGATAAATTTGGAGTGTTTAGACAACACTTAAACCCGTTTATCCCAAAACAGGCTTAAACAGAGAAAAGAGGCTAAAACCAAGAGAAAACATTGATTCAAAGCAGTAAATACCTATGTTACTCTTTCTATGCAAAAAATCTGCAATAATCCAATGCATTTGACTAATTATAAGAGTTCGGGTTGAATTTGGAGTGTTTAGACACCACTTTTACCCATTTTGTCCCGAAACAGGCTAAAACAGAGAAAACAGGCTAAAACCGAGAGAGAACATTTACTCGAAGCAGTAAACAGCTATATTACTCTTTATAGGGTCAAAATATGTAACAATCCAATGAATTTGACTAATTATAAGAGTTCCGGTTGAATTTGGAGTGTTTAGACACCACTTTTACCCATTTTGTACCGAAACAGGCTAAAACAGAGAAAACATTGATTTGAAGCAGTAAACAGCTTTTTTACTGTTTATAGGGTCAGAATGTGTGACAATCTAATGCCTTTGATTAACCGTAAGAGTTCGGGATGAATTTGGAGTGTTTAGACAACACTTAAACCCGTTTTATCCCAAAACAGGCTTAAACAAAGAAAACAGGCTAAAACCGAGAGAAAACATTGATTCAAAGGAGTAAGCAGCTATGTTACTATTTATAGGGTCAAAATATGTAACAATCAAATGCATTTGGCTAATTATAAGAGTTCGGGTTGAATTTGGAGTGTTTAGACACCACTTTTGCCCATTTTGTCCCAAAATAGGCTAAAACAGAGAAAACAGGCTAAAACCGAGAGAAAACATTTACTCGAAGCAGTAAACATCTATATTATTCTTTCTAAGGTTAAAATATGTAACAATCCAATGAATTTGACTAATTATAGGAGTTTGGGTTGAATTTGAAGTGTTTACACACCACTTTTACCATTTTGTCTCGAAACAGGCTAAAACCGAGAAACATTGATTCGAATCAGAAACAGCTTTATTACTGTTTCTAGGGTCAGAATGTGTGAGAATACAAATGCATTGTTCAAATTGTAAGAGTTCGGGATAAATTTGGAGTGTTTAGACAACACTAAAACTCGTTTATCCCAAAACAGGCTTAAACAGAGAAAAGAGGCTAAAACCAAGAGAAAACATTGATTCAAAGCAGTAAATACCTATGTTACTCTTTCTATGCAAAAAATCTGCAATAATCCAATGCATTTGACTAATTATAAGAGTTCGGGTTGAATTTGGAGTGTTTAGACACCACTTTTACCCATTTTGTCCCGAAACAGGCTAAAACAGAGAAAACAGGCTAAAACCGAGAGAGAACATTTACTCGAAGCAGTAAACAGCTATATTACTCTTTATAGGGTCAAAATATGTAACAATCCAATGAATTTGACTAATTATAAGAGTTCCGGTTGAATTTGGAGTGTTTAGACAACACTTAAACCCGTTTTATCCCAAAACAGGCTAAAACAGAGAAAACATTGATTTGAAGCAGTAAACAGCTTTTTTACTGTTTATAGGGTCAGAATGTGTGACAATCTAATGCCTTTGATTAACCGTAAGAGTTCGGGATGAATTTGGAGTGTTTAGACAACACTTAAACCCGTTTTATCCCAAAACAGGCTTAAACAAAGAAAACAGGCTAAAACCGAGAGAAAACATTGATTCAAAGGAGTAAGCAGCTATGTTACTATTTATAGGGTCAAAATATGTAACAATCAAATGCATTTGGCTAATTATAAGAGTTCGGGTTGAATTTGGAGTGTTTAGACACCACTTTTACCCATTTTGTCCCAAAATAGGCTAAAACAGAGAAAACAAGCTAAAACCGAGAGAAAACATTGATTTGAAGCAGTAAACAACAATTTACTATTTATAGGGTCAAAATATATAACAATCCTATGCATTTGGCTAATTATAAGAGTTTGGGTTGAATTTGGAGTGTTTAGACACCACTTTTACCCATTTTGTCCCGAAACAGGCTAAAACAGAGAAAACAGGCTAAAACCGAGAGAAAACATTTACTCGAAGCAGTAAACAGCTATATTACTCTTTATAGGGTCAAAATATGTAATAATCCAATGAATTTGACTAATTATAAGAGTTCGGGTTGAATTTGAAGTGTTTACACACCACTTTTACCCATTTTGTCCCGAAACAGGCTAAAACAGAGAAAACATTGATTCGAAGCAGTAAACAGCTTTGTTACTGTTTATAGGGTCAGAATTTGTGACAATCTAATGCCTTTGACTAACCGTAAGAGTTCGGAATGAATTTGGAGTGTTTAGACAACACTTAAACCCGTTTTATCCCAAAACAGGCTTAAACAGAGAAAACAGGCTAAAACCGAGAGAAAACATTGATTCAAAGGAGTAAACAGCTATGTTACTATTTATAGGGTCAAAATTTGTAACAATCCAATGCATTTGGCTAATTATAAGAGTTCGGGTTGAATTTGGAGTGTTTAGACACCACTTTTACCCATTTTGTCCCAAAATAGGCTAAAACAGGGAAAACAGGCTAAAACCGAGAGAAAACATTGATTTGAAGCAGTAAACAGCAATTTACTATTTATAGGGTCAAAATATGTAACAATTCAATGCATTTGGCTAATTATAAGAGTTCGAGTTGAATTTGGAGTGTTTAGACACCACTTTTACCCATTTTGTCCCAAAATAGGCTAAAACAGAGAAAACAGGCTAAAACCGATAGAAAACATTTACTCGAAGCAGTAAACATCTATATTATTCTTTCTAAGGTTAAAATATGTAACAATCCAATGAATTTGACTAATTATAGGAGTTTGGGTTGAATTTGAAGTGTTTACACACCACTTTTACCATTTTGTCTCGAAACAGGCTAAAACCGAGAAACATTGATTCGAATCAGAAACAGCTTTATTACTGTTTCTAGGGTCAGAATGTGTGAGAATACAAATGCATTGTTCTAATTATAAGAGTTCGGGATAAATTTGGAGTGTTTAGACAACACTTAAACCCGTTTATCCCAAAACAGGCTTAAACAGAGAAAAGAGGCTAAAACCAAGAGAAAACATTGATTCAAAGCAGTAAATACCTATGTTACTCTTTCTATGCAAAAAATCTGCAATAATCCAATGCATTTGACTAATTATAAGAGTTCGGGTTGAATTTGGAGTGTTTAGACACCACTTTTACCCATTTTGTCCCGAAACAGGCTAAAACAGAGAAAACAGGCTAAAACCGAGAGAGAACATTTACTCGAAGCAGTAAACAGCTATATTACTCTTTATAGGGTCAAAATATGTAACAATCCAATGAATTTGACTAATGATAAGAGTTCTGGTTGAATTTGAAGTGTTTACAGACTACTTTTACCCGTTTTGTCCCGAAACAGGCTAAAACAGAGAAAACAGGCTAAAACCGAGAGAAAACATTTACTCGAAGCAGTAAACAGCTATATTACACTTTATAGGGTCAAAATATGTAACAATCCAATGAATTTGACTAATTATAAGAGTTCGGGTTGAATTTGAAGTGTTTACACACCACTTTTACCCATTTTGTCTCGAAATAGGCTAAAATAGAGAAAACATTGATTCGAAGCAGTAAACAGCTTTGTTACTGTTTATAGGGTCAGAATTTGTGACAATCTAATGCCTTTGACTAACCGTAAGAGTTCGGAATGAATTTGGAGTGTTTAGACAACACTTAAACCCGTTTTATCCCAAAACAGGCTTAAACAGAGAAAACAGGCTAAAACCGAGAGAAAACATTGATTCAAAGGAGTAAACAGCTATGTTACTATTTATAGGGTCAAAATATGTAACAGTCCAATGCATTTGGCTAATTATAAGAGTTCGGGTTGAATTTGGAGTGTTTAGACACCACTTTTACCCATTTTGTCCCAAAATAGGCTAAAACAGGGAAAACAGGCTAAAACCGAGAGAAAACATTGATTTGAAGCAGTAAACAGCAATTTACTATTTATAGGGTCAAAATATGTAACAATTCAATGCATTTGGCTAATTATAAGAGTTCGAGTTGAATTTGGAGTGTTTAGACACCACTTTTACCCATTTTGTCCCAAAATAGGCTAAAACAGAGAAAACAGGCTAAAACCGAGAGAAAACATTTACTCGAAGCAGTAAACATCTATATTATTCTTTCTAAGGTTAAAATATGTAACAATCCAATGAATTTGACTAATTATAGGAGTTTGGGTTGAATTTGAAGTGTTTACACACCACTTTTACCATTTTGTCTCGAAACAGGCTAAAACCGAGAAACATTGATTCGAATCAGAAACAGCTTTATTACTGTTTCTAGGGTCAGAATGTGTGAGAATACAAATGCATTGTTCTAATTGTAAGAGTTCGGGATAAATTTGGAGTGTTTAGACAACACTTAAACCCGTTTATCCCAAAACAGGCTTAAACAGAGAAAAGAGGCTAAAACCAAGAGAAAACATTGATTCAAAGCAGTAAATACCTATGTTACTCTTTCTATGCAAAAAATCTGCAATAATCCAATGCATTTGACTAATTATAAGAGTTCGGGTTGAATTTGGAGTGTTTAGACACCACTTTTACCCATTTTGTCCCGAAACAGGCTAAAACAGAGAAAATAGGCTAAAACCGAGAGAGAACATTTACTCGAAGCAGTAAACAGCTATATTACTCTTTATAGGGTCAAAATATGTAACAATCAAATGAATTTGACTAATTATAATAGTTCCGGTTGAATTTGAAGTGTTTACAGACTACTTTTACCCGTTTTGTCCCGAAACAGGCTAAAACAGAGAAAACAGGCTAAAACCGAGAGAAAACATTTACTCGAAGCAGTAAACAGCTATATTACACTTTATAGGGTCAAAATATGTAACAATCCAATGAATTTGACTAATTATAAGAGTTCGGGTTGAATTTGAAGTGTTTACACACCACTTTTACCCATTTTGTCCCGAAATAGGCTAAAACAGAGAAAACATTGATTCGAAGCAGTAAACAGCTTTGTTACTGTTTATAGGGTCAGAATTTGTGACAATCTAATGCCTTTGACTAACTGTAAGAGTTCAAGATGAATTTGGAGTGTTTAGACAACACTTAAACCCGTTTTATCCAAAAACAGGCTTAAACAGAGAAAACTGGCTAAAACCGAGAGAAAACATTGATTCAAAGGAGTAAACAGCTATGTTACTATTTATAGGGTCAAAATATGTAACAATCCAAAGCATTTGGCTAATTATAAGAGTTCGGGTTGAATTTGGAGTGTAAAGACACCACTTTTACCCATTTTGTCCCAAAATAGGCTAAAACAGAGAAAACAGGCTAAAACCGAGAGAAAACATTGATTTGAAGCAGTAAACAGGTATTTACTCTTTCTAGGGTCAAAATATGTAACAATCCAATGCATTTGACTAATTATAAGAGTTTGGGTTGAATTTGAAGTGTTTACACACCACTTTTACCCATTTTGTCTCGAAACAGGCTAAAACCAAGAAAACATTTCTTCGAAGTACAAACATCTTTGTTACTGTTTCTAGGGTCAAATGTGTGAGGAGACAAACGCATTTGACTAACTGTAAGAGTTCCGGATGAATTTGGAGTGTTTAGACAACACTTAAACCCGTTTTATCCAAAAACAGGCTTAAACAGAGAAAACTGGCTAAAACTGAGAGAAAACATTGATTCAAAGGAGTAAACAGCTATGTTACTATTTATAGGGTCAAAATATGTAACAATCCAAAGCATTTGGCTAATTATAAGAGTTCGGGTTGAATTTGGAGTGTTAAGACACCACTTTTACCCATTTTGTCCCAAAATAGGCTAAAACAGAGAAAACAGGCTAAAACCGAGAGAAAACATTGATTTGAAGCAGTAAACAGGTATTTACTCTTTCTAGGGTCAAAATATGTAACAATCCAATGCATTTGACTAATTATAAGAGTTCGGGTTGAATTTGAAGTGTTTACACACCACTTTTACCCATTTTGTCTCGAAACAGGCTAAAACCGAGAAAACATTTCTTCGAAGTACAAACATCTTTGTTACTGTTTCTAGGGTCAAATGTGTGAGGAGACAAATGCATTTGAGTAATTGTAAGAGTTCAGGATGAATTTGGAGTGTTTAGACAACACTTAAACCCGTTTATCCCAAAACAGGCTTAAACAGAGAAAAGAGGCTAAAACCAAGAGAAAACATTGATTCAAAGCAGTAAATAGCTACGTTACTCTTTCTAGGGTAAAAAAATGCAATAATCCAATGCATTTGACTAATTATAAGAGTTCGGGTTGAATTTGGAGTGTTTAGACACCACTTTTACCCATTTTGTCCCGAAACAGGCTAAAACAGAGAAAACAGGCTAAAACCGAGAGAAAACATTTACTCGAAGCAGTAAACAGCTATATTACACTTTATAGGGTCAAAATATGTAACAATCCAATGAATTTGACTAATTATAAGAGTTCGGGTTAAATTTGAAGTGTTTACACACCACTTTTACCCATTTTGTCCCGAAACAGGCTAAAACAGAGAAAACATTGATTCGAAGCAGTAAACAGCTTTGTTACTGTTTATAGGGTCAGAATTTGTGACAATGTAATGCCTTTGACTAACCGTAAGAGTTCGGGATGAATTTGGAGTGTTTAGACAACACTTAAACCCGTTTTATCCCAAAACAGGCCTAAACAGAGAAAACAGGCTGAAACCGAGAGAAAACATTGATTCAAAGGAGTAAACAGCTATGTTACTATTTATAGGGTCAAAATATGTAACAATCCAATGCATTTGGCTAATTATAAGAGTTCGGGTTGAATTTGGAGTGTTTAGACACCACCTTTACCCATTTTGTCCCAAAATAGGCTAAAACAGAGAAAACAAGCTAAAACCGAGAGTAAACATTGATTTGAAGCAGTAAACAGCAATTTACTATTTATAGGGTCAAAATATGTAACAATCCATTGCATTTGGCTAATTATAAGAGTTTGGGTTGAATTTGGAGTGTTTAGACACCACTTTTACTCATTTTGTCCCGAAACAGGCTAAAACAGAGAAAACAGGCTAAAACCGAGAGAAAACATTTACTCGAAGCAGTAAACAGCTATATTACTCTTTCTAAGGTCAAAATATGTAACAATCCAATGAATTTGACTAATTATAGGAGTTCGGGTTGAATTTGAAGTGTTTACACACCACTTTTACCATTTTGTCAAAATAACAGGCTAAAACCGAGAAACATTGATTCGAAGCAGAAACAGCTTTATTACAGTTTCTATTGATCAAGGTGACCGTACGGACAAGGTGACCGTACGGACATAGGACCGTACCGTACGGACACCGGACCACACTCAATGTCACATGGGCCAAAATAACGAGACAAGAGGAGTGTGTGTGTGCTCGGCCCATACAAGAGGTCTAGAATCATCTATTCTAGCCGTTGGAGTGAGAAGAGGAAGAAGTCACATGTTCTCTTAAGCCAACGGATGGGTCACTATCACCTTGGTCGCATACACCTCTCTCCTAATGTCACTATCACTTGTTTCTATTCTTGTCTTAGGAAGGTTGCCCTACTTCTAGTGTCTATTTAAAGGTTGTAAAACCACAATTGTATGATTCTATTCTAGTGGAACCGATTCTTCTTCTTCTTATTCTATTTGTTCACCTAATCTCTCTATCTCAACTCTTCTAAACTCTCAAGTCTTTCGCTAATTCTAACATGGTATCAGAGCAAGGTTGTTGTTCTTGACAATCCAGTTCCACTATTCTCTTATTCTCTAACTCGTCTTACTCTACCTCTCATCCTTACCGTTCTTATTCTCCAGGTAAACGCTTTATCCAACGGTCCATAGCATCCAAGCCATGGAAAACGCTAAACCTATTGTTACACCGGTTGTTCTTAAGGGAACAAACTACTTGCTGTGGACAAGAACCACAAGAACCGCCCTTGGAGGTCGTGGACTTTGGAGTCATGTCACAACCGACTATGTTTCAAAGCAAAACCTCAAAGGAGAAGATGAAGGCGCTTCTGAAGGGGAAGTAGAGGAAGAGAACGAGAGAAAGGCCAAGTGGTTTCAAGAAGACCAAGTTGTCCTGTCTGTTCTCCAGAACTCCCTAGATACGCCAATCCTTGAAGCCTACTCCTACTGCGAGATGGCCAAGGAGCTTTGGGAAACGCTTAAAAGCGTGTATGGTAATGTCTCTAACTTGACTCGAGTCTTTGAAGTTAAGAGAGCCATCAACAGTCTGAGCCAAGATGACTTGGAGTTCACTAAGCACCTTGGTAAGTTCAGGGCCCTTTGGTCGGAGCTTGAGGCCTTACGGCCAAGTTCCCTAGATCCGACGGTTCTTAATGAGAGGAAAGAGCAAGACAAGATCTTTGGTCTCCTACTCACACTCAACCCAGCCTTTAACGACCTCATGAAGCACATTCTAAGAGGAGACAAGCTTCCTAGCTTTGAAGAAGTGTGTTCCCAAGTTCAAAAGGAACAAGGATCACTCGATCTATTTAGTGGTAAGGGGGAGCTAGTCACGGCAAATAAGGACGTGTACAGGCAGGAAGATAGGAAGGTGTGGGTGTGTGACCACTGCAAGAAGAAGGGTCACATGAAGGACAAATGCTGGATTCTTCACCCCCATCTTAGACCAGCAAAGTTCAAAGCAAATCTCTCCAAGGAAGCGGTAGGTGAAAAAGGGGCCGGGCCATCAAGGCAAGGAGAAGAAACGGCCATGACTGCGTCCTATGGAGAGGTGGTGAGGAAGTCAGATATAGAGGCCCTTATTCGTTCCATTGCCTCACTCAAAGAATCTGGTAACTCGTTTCTTGCTTCTAAACCAAGTAGGTCTCTTGTTGTTGACTCGGGTGCTTCTCACCACATGATCAGTAACCCTAGTCTAATTAACAACATAAAACCGACTTTAGGGAGTGTTATTATTGCTAATGGAGAACACATACCTGTGAAAGGAGTAGGGGACTTGAAATTGTTTGATAAATACTCAAAAGCTTTCTTTATGCCTACCTTCACTTCTAATCTTTTATCGGTTAAGAGGGCCACTAATGATTTGAATTGCTATGCTATCTTCGGTCCTAATAGTGTTCATTTTCAGGATATTGAGACTGGGAAAGTTCTTGGAGAAGGACAAGGGAGTGGAGATCTCTATGTCCTAGAGAAAACTTCACCAAACTTAGATACATCTATTAAATCTTGTTTTGTTGTTAATTCGAATATGGTGTGGCATGCTAGGCTAGGTCATCCACATTCTCGTGCACTTGGTTTAATGTTTCCTAGTGTTTCTTTTGATAACTCAAGTTGTGAGTCTTGTATCCTTGGAAAACATTGCAAGTCTATTTTTCCAAAGTCAACTACTATTTATGAACATTGCTTTGATTTAGTTCATTCGGATGTCTGGACATCACCATGCCTATCTAGGGATAATAACAAGTATTTTGTGACATTTATTGATGAGAAATCGAAATACACTTGGGTCACATTATTACCATCTAAAGATAGGGTGTTTGATGCCTTTGTTAATTTTCAAAATTATGTTACTAATCACTTCAATGCTAAAATTAAGGTGCTAAGGTCGGATAATGGTGGGGAATACACAAGTCACAAGTTCAAAGAACATCTCTCTAGGCATGGTATTCTCCAACAAACTAGTTGTCCCTATACACCCCAACAAAATGGTGTGGCCGAAAGGAAGAACCGACACCTCATGGAAGTTGCGCGATCAATGATGTTTCACTCACATGTTACAAAGAGATATTGGGGGGATGCTGTGATGACCGCATGTTACTTGATCAACCGGATACCAACCAAAGTTCTAAATGATCTGTCACCATTTGAGGTATTAAACAAATTTAAACCATCTCTTGATCACTTACGCGTCTTTGGTTGTGTTTGCTTTGTGTTAGTGCCTGGAGAGCAGCGTAGCAAACTGGATGCGAAAAGCACAAAATGTATGTTCATCGGTTATTCAACGACTCAAAAGGGGTACAAGTGCTATGACCCAACCACAAGCCGGTTATATGTCTCTAGAGATGTTCGGTTCATGGAGAATATTGGCTACTTTGATAATAAGGATTGGGACAGCCTTAAGGACCTCTCCCACTCACCAAATGACCGGGCCTCCAGCTTAAAGTTTCTTCTCGATCATCTTGGTCAACCGTCTCCACCAACAGGTCCTATCCGGTCCGCGCCTCGTCCGCCATCTACAGCAGGAAGGCAGGATCATGATACTGTCCCTGAGGGTGACTTCTCCTCAGATCACACTATTCCTGAGCCAAGCCCACCCGTAGCCGGCAGCCATGGTGACCCTGCCCCCATGCCACCTACCGCAGCACCCTTGGCCGATACCGGAGGTCACTCGGATGGGGCCACTACGGACGAAGGCAGTATTGAATCCTCTAGTGTCGTTCTGCCTATGCAACCGGTCCTACGAAGGAGTGACCGTGTTAAATCTCATCCGTCCACTTGGAGAGATAAGTGCGTCTACTACAACAGCCAAGCCGTTGCCCATCCTATCCAGGCGGTCTGTTCACTTGAGCTGCTCCCAAGAGATCACCAAGCATTCTTTGGCCAAGTTGATGCTCACTGGGTCCCTCAAACCTATGACGAGGCTAAGAACCACAAGGAATGGTTAGCGGTTGTCCATGACGAAACTGGTGCCATGATCCGGAACCACACGTGGGACGAAGCCGACCTTCCCAAAGGCAAAAAGGCCGTGAGCTCCAAATGGGTTTTCACCATCAAGTTCCTAAGCACCGGTGCCATTGAACGTCACAAAGCCTGGCTGGTTGCACGCGGCTTCACCCAAACGTATGGTGCTGACTACACGGAGACGTTTGCACCGGTAGCCAAACTCCACACGGTTCGGGTCGTCCTTTCCATTGCCGTCAACCTCTCATGGGATTTATGGCAGATGGATGTCAAGAACGCGTTTCTTCAAGGAGAATTAGACGAAGAAGTTTATATGACGCCTCCTCCGGGCCTTGAAGACCTGGTCGCTCCCGGGAAAGTCTTGAGGCTCCGTAAGGCCATCTATGGCCTCAAACAGTCCCCGCGTGCCTGGTATCACAAACTGAGCTCTACCCTCAAGACTCAAGGTTTTTGCCGATCGGAGGCCGATCACACTCTGTTTACACTTCAAACATCTCTTGGTCGTGTGGTGGTGCTTATCTATGTCGACGACATCATTGTGACTGGCGACGATAAGGCTGGCATTAAGGACACCAAACAGCACCTCAAATCTGCCTTTGATATTAAGGACCTAGGGGAACTCAAATACTTCCTTGGCATTGAAATCTGTCGATCTCCGGAGGGGCTCTTCCTCTCTCAACGCAAATATACCCTTGATTTGTTGGCTGAAACGGGCAAGCTTGGCGCGTCTCCGGCTCCTACACCACTTGATGAGGACTACCAGCTCAAGCGAAAGGGGGAGAGCATTCGGGCACAAGAAGGCCAACCACGGGCACCCATGGATGAGCCGTTCCCGGATGTCACACGCTACCGCCGGCTTGTAGGTAAGTTGATATATCTTACCATTACGCGCCCTGACATATGTTATGCTGTGAACCAGGTCAGTCAACACATGCAAGCTCCAACCAAGTATCAATGGAGCATGGTCGAGCGGATTCTCAGCTATCTCAAGGGGAGTCCGGGTCAAGGCATCTGGATGGGCAAGAACGATAACACTGAGATAGTGGGCTACTGTGATGCGGACTACAATGGAGATACCTTGGATAGGAGGTCAACCACTGGATATTGTACCTTCATTGGTGGAAATCTAGTTACATGGAAGTCTAAGAAGCAAAAGGTGGTATCTTGTTCAAGCGCGGAGGCCGAGTATAGAGCAATGCGGAAGCTAACAAACGAGTTGACTTGGTTAAAGGGGCTGCTCAAGGATCTTGGTATTGACTCAAAGCAACCGATCACTATGCATTGTGATAATGAGGCTGCAATCCACATAGCCACCAATTCTGTTTTCCATGAGAGAACTAAACACATTGAAAGCGATTGCCACAAGGTTCGGGAGAAGATTGAGGAAGGTGTGGTATTACCGTGTCATACTCGGAGTCAAGATCAATTGGCTGATATATTCACCAAGTCTGCGAGTCCTAAAGTTTGTGACTATATTCATAACAAACTAGGACTTGTAGACATCACAAGACCTTGATCATCTTCTCTAATCTGTGGACAACACACTCTTTTTCCCTTGACTTAGTTTTGTCCCATGAGGTTTTCTAAGTCAAGGTTTTTAATGAGGTGCTGCTTCACGGGTTCCAAGCTTAGCCAGTGCATTTGGCTAAGCTTGAGGGGGAGTATTGATCAAGGTGACCGTACGGACAAGGTGACCGTACGGACATAGGACCGTACCGTACGGACACCGGACCACACTCAATGTCACATGGGCCAAAATAACGAGACAAGAGGAGTGTGTGTGTGCTCGGCCCATACAAGAGGTCTAGAATCATCTATTCTAGCCGTTGGAGTGAAAAGAGGAAGAAGTCACATGTTCTCTTAAGCCAACGGATGGGTCACTATCACCTTGGTCGCATACACCTCTCTCCTAATGTCACTATCACTTGTTTCTATTCTTGTCTTAGGAAGGTTGCCCTACTTCTAGTGTCTATTTAAAGGTTGTAAAACCACAATTGTATGATTCTATTCTAGTGGAACCGATTCTTCTTCTTCTTATTCTATTTGTTCACCTAATCTCTCTATCTCAACTCTTCTAAACTCTCAAGTCTTTCGCTAATTCTAACAGTTTCCAGGGTCAGAATGTGTGAGAATACAAATGCATTTGACTAATTGTAAGAGTTTGGGATAAATTTGGAGTGTTTAGACAACACTTAAACCCGTTTTTCCCAAAACAGGCTTAAACAGAGAAAAGAGGCTAAAACCAAGAGTAAACATTGATTCAAAGCAGTAAATAGCTATGTTACTCTTTCTAGGGTAAAAATATGCAATAATCCAATGCATTTGACTAATTATAAGAGTTCGGGTTGAATTTGGAGTGTTTAGACACTACTTTTACTCATTTTGTCCAGAAACAGGCTAAAACAGAGAAAACAGGCTAAAACCGAGAGAAAACATTTACTTGAAGCAGTAAACAGCTATATTACTCTTTATAGGGTCAAAATATGTAAAAATCCAATGAATTTGACTAATTATAAGAGTTCGGGTTAAATTTGAAGTGTCTACACACCACTTTTACCCATTTTGTCCCGAAACAGGCTAAAACAGAGAAAACATTGATTCGAAGCAGTAAACAGCTTTGTTACTGTTTATAGGGTCAGAATTTGTGACAATGTAATGCCTTTGATTAACTGTAAGAGTTCGGGATGAATTTGGAGTGTTTAGACAACACTTAAACCCGTTTTATCCCAAAACAGGCTTAAACAGAGAAAACTGGCTAAAACCGAGAGAAAACATTGATTCAAAGGAGTAAACAGCTATGTTACTATTTATAGGGTCAAAATATGTAACAATCCAAAGCATTTGGCTAATTATAAGAGTTCGGGTTGAATTTGGAGTGTTAAGACACCACTTTTACCCATTTTGTCCCAAAATAGGCTAAAAAAGAGAAAACAAGCTAAAACCGAGAGAAAACATTGATTCGAAGCAGTAAACAGGTATTTACTCTTTCTAGGGTCAAAATCTGTAAAAATCCAAAGCATTTGACTAATTATAAGAGTTCGGATTGAATTTGAAGTGTTTACACACCACTTTTACCCATTTTGTCTCGAAACAGGCTAAAACCGAGAAAACATTTCTTCGAAGTACAAACATCTTTTTTACTGTTTCTAGGGTCAAATGTGTGAGGAGACAAATGCATTTGACTAATTGTAAGAGTTCAGGATGAATTTGGAGTGTTTAGACAACATTTAAACCCGTTTTATCCCAAAACAAGCTTAAACAGAGAAAACAGGCTAAAACAGAGAGAAAACATTGATTCAAAGCAGTAAACAGCTATGTTACTATTTCTAGGGTCAAAATATGTAATAATCCAATGCATTTGACTAATAATAAGAGTTCGGGTTGAATTTGGAGTGTTTAGACACCACTTTTACCCATTTGGTCTTAAAATAGGCTAAAACAGAGAAAACAGACTAAAACCGTGAGAAAATATTGATTCGAAGAATTAAACAGCTATATTACTCTTTCTAGGGTCAAAATATGTAACAATCCAATGCATTTGATTAATTATAAGAGTTCGGGGTGAATTTGGAGTGTTTAGACACCACTTTTACCCATTTTGTCCCAAAATAGGCTAAAACAGAGAAAACAGGCTAAAACCGAGAGAAAACATTTACTCGAAGCAGTAAACAGCTATATTACTCTTTCTAAGGTCAAAATATGTAACAATCCAATGAATTTGACTAATTATAGGAGTTCGGGTTGAATTTGAAGTGTTTACACACCACTTTTACCATTTTGTCAAAATAACAGGCTAAAACCGAGAAACATTGATTCGAAGCAGAAACAGCTTTATTACAGTTTCTAGGGTCAGAATGTGTGAGAATACAAATGTATTTGACTAATTATAAGAGTTCGGGATAAATTTGGAGTGTTTAGACAACACTTAAACCCGTTTTTCCTAAAACAGGCTTAAACAGAGAAAAGAGGCTAAAACCAAGAGTAAACATTGATTCAAAGCAGTAAATAGCTATGTTACTCTTTCTAGGGTAAAAATATGCAATAATCCAATGCATTTGACTAATTATAAGAGTTCGGGTTGAATTTGGAGTGTTTAGACACCATTTTTACACATTTTGTCCCGAAACAGGCTAAAACAGAGAAAACAGGCTAAAACCGAGAGAAAACATTTACTCGAAGCAGTAAACAGCTATATTACTCTTTATAGGGTCAAAATATGTAACAATCCAATGAATTTGACTAATTATAAGAGTTCGGGTTAAATTTGAAGTGTTTACACACCACTTTTACCCATTTTGTCCCGAAACAGGCTAAAACAGAGAAAACATTGATTCGAAGCAGTAAACAGCTTTGTTACTGTTTATAGGGTCAGAATTTGTGACAATGTAATGCCTTTGATTAACTGTAAGAGTTCGGGATGAATTTGGAGTGTTTAGACAACACTTAAACCCGTTTTATCCCAAAACAGGCTTAAACAGAGAAAACTGGCTAAAACCGAGAGAAAACATTGATTCAAAGGAGTAAACAGCTATGTTACTATTTATAGGGTCAAAATATGTAACAATCCAAAGCATTTGGCTAATTATAAGAGTTCGGGTTGAATTTGGAGTGTTAAGACACCACTTTTACCCATTTTGTCCCAAAATAGGCAAAAAAAGAGAAAACAGGCTAAAACCGAGAGAAAACATTGATTCGAAGCAGTAAACAGGTATTTACTCTTTCTAGGCTCAAAATCTGTAACAATCCAATGCATTTGACTAATTATAAGAGTTCGGGTTGAATTTGAAGTGTTTACACACCACTTTTACCCATTTTGTCTCGAAACAGGCTAAAACCGAGAAAACATTTCTTCGAAGTACAAACATCTTTTTTACTGTTACTAGGGTCAAATGTGTGAGGAGACAAATGCATTTGACTAATTGTAAGAGTTCAGGATGAATTTGGAGTGTTTAAACAACATTTAAACCCGTTTTATCCCAAAAGAAGCTTAAACAGAGAAAACAGGCTAAAACAGAGAGAAAACATTGATTCAAAGCAGTAAACAACTATGTTACTATTTCTAGGGTCAAAATATGTAATAATCCAATGCATTTGACTAATAATAAGAGTTCGGGTTGAATTTGGAGTGTTTAGACACCACTTTTACCCATTTGGTCTTAAAATAGGCTAAAACAGAGAAAATAGACTAAAACCGTGAGAAAATATTGATTCGAAGAATTAAACAGCTATATTACTCTTTCTAGGGTCAAAATATGTAACAATCCAATGCATTTGATAAATTATAAGAGTTCGGGTTGAATTTGGAGTGTTTAGACACCACTTTTACCCATTTTGTCCCAAAATAGGCTAAAACAGAGAAAACAGGCTAAAACCGAGAGAAAACATTTACTCGAAGCAGTAAACAGCTATATTACTCTTTCTAAGGTCAAAATATGTAACAATCCAATGAATTTGACTAATTATAGGAGTTCGGGTTGAATTTGAAGTGTTTACACACCACTTTTACCATTTTGTCAAAATAACAGGCTAAAACCGAGAAACATTGATTCGAAGCAGAAACAGCTTTATTACTGTTTCTAGGGTCAGAATGTGTGAGAATACAAATGCATTTGACTAATTGTAAGAGTTTGGGATGAATTTGGAGTGTTTAGACAACACTTAAACCCATTTTATCCCAAAACAGGCTTAAACGGAGAAAACATGCTAAAACCGAGAGAAAACATTGATTCAAAGGAGTAAACAGCTATGTTACTATTTCTAGGGTCAAAATATGTAACAATCCAATGCATTTGACTAATTATAAGAGTTCGGGTTGAATTTGGAGTGTTTAGACACCACTTTTACCCATTTTGTCCCAAAATAGGCTAAAACAGAGAAAACAGGCTAAAACCGAGAGAAACCATTTACTCGAAGCAGTAAACAGCCATATTACTCTTTATAGGGTCAAAATATGTAACAATCCAATGAATTTGACTAATTATAAGAGTTCGGGTTAAATTTGAAGTGTTTACACACCACTTTTACCCATTTTGTCCCGAAACAGGCTAAAACAGAGAAAACATTGATTCGAAGCAGTAAACAGCTTTGTTACTGTTTATAGGGTCAGAATTTGTGACAATGTAATGCCTTTGATTAACTGTAAGAGTTCGGGATGAATTTGGAGTGTTTAGACAACACTTAAACCCGTTTTATCCCAAAACAGGCTTAAACAAAGAAAACAGGCTAAAACCGAGAGAAAACATTGATTCAAAGGAGTAAACAGCTATGTTACTATTTATAGGGTCAAAATATGTAACAATCCAATTCATTTGGCTAATTATAAGAGTTCGGGTTGAATTTGGAGTGTTAAGACACCACTTTTACCCATTTTGTCCTAAAATAGGCTAAAACAGAGAAAACTGGCTGAAACCGAGAGAAAACATTTATTCGAAGCAGTAAACAGGTATTTACTCTTTCTAGGGTCAAAATATGTAACAATCCAATGCATTAGACTAATTATAAGAGTTCGGTTTGAATTTGGAGTGTTTAGACACCACTTTTACCCATTTTGTCCCAAAATAGGCTAAAACAGAGAAAACAGGCTAAAACCAAGAGAAAACATTTACTCGAAGCAGTAAACAGCTATATTACTCTTTCTAAGGTTAAAATATGTAACAATCCAATGAATTTGACTAATTATAAGAGTTCGGGTTGAATTTGAAGTGTTTACACACCACTTTTACCATTTTGTCTCGAAACAGGCTAAAACCTAGAAACATTGATTCGAAGCAGAAACAGCTTTATTACTGTTTCTAGGGTCAGAATGTGTGAGAATACAAATGCATTTGACTAATTGTAAGAGTTCGGGATGAATTTGGAGTGTTTAGACAACACTTAAACCCGTTTATCCCAAAACAGGCTTAAACAGAGAAAAGAGGCTAAAACCAAGAGAAAACATTGATTCAAAGCAGTAAATAGCTACGTTACTCTTTCTAGGGTAAAAATATGCAATAATCCAATGCATTTGACTAATTACAAGAGTTCGGGTTGAATTTGGAGTGTTTAGACACCACTTTTACCAATTTTGTCCCGAAACAGGCTAAAACAGAGAAAACATTGATTCGAAGCAGTAAACAGCTTTGTTACTGTTTATAGGGTCAGAATGTGTGACAATCTAATGCCTTTGACTAACCGTAAGAGTTCGGGATGAATTTGGAGTGTTTAGACAACACTTAAACCCGTTTTATCCCAAAACAGGCTTGAACAGAGAAAACAGGCTAAAACCGAGAGAAAACATTGATTCAAAGGAGTAAACATCTATGTTACTATTTATAGGGTCAAAATATGTAACAATCCAATGCATTTGGCTAATTATAAGAGTTCGGGTTGAATTTGGAGTGTTTAGACACCACTTTTACCCATTTTGTCCCAAATTAGGCTAAAACAGAGAAAACAGGCTAAAACCGAGAGAAAACATTGATTCGAAGCAGTAAACAGCAATTTACTATTTCTAGGGTCAAAATATGTAACAATCCAATGCATTTGGCTAATTATAAGAGTTCGGGTTGAATTTGGAGTGTTTAGACACCACTTTTACCCATTTTGTCCCAAAATAGGCTAAAACAGAGAAAACAGGCTAAAACCGAGAGAAAACATTTACTCGAAGCAGTAAACAGCTATATTACTCTTTCTATGGTTAAAATATGTAACAATCCAATGAATTTGACTAATTATAGGAGTTCGGGTTGAATTTGAAGTGTTTACACACCACTTTTACCATTTTGTCTCGAAACAGGCTAAAACCGAGAAACATTGATTCGAAGCAGAAACAGCTTTATTACTGTTTCTAGGGACAGAACGTGTGAGAATACAAATGCATTTGACTAATTGTAAGAGTTCGGGATGAATTTGGAGTGTTTAGACAACACTTAAACCCGTTTATCCCAAAACAGGCTTAAACAGAGAAAAGAGGCTAAAACCAAGAGAAAACATTGATTCAAAGCAGTAAATAGCTATGTTACTCTTTCTAGGGTAAAAATATGAAATAATCCAATGCATTTGACTAATTATAAGAGTTCGGGTTGAATTTGGAGTGTTTAGACACCACTTTTACCCATTTTGTCCCAAAATAGGCTAAAACAGAGAAAACAGGCTAAAACCGAGAGAAAACATTTACTCGAAGCAGTAAACAGATATATTACTCTTTCTAAGGTTAAAATATGTAACAATCCAATGAATTTGACTAATTATACGAGTTCGGGTTGAATTTAAAGTGTTTACACACCACTTTTACCATTTTGTCTCGAAACAGGCTAAAACCGAGAAAACATTGATTCGAAGCAGAAACAGCTTTATTACTGTTTCTAGGGTCAGAATTTGTGAGAATACAAATGCATTTGACTAATTGTAAGAGTTCGGGATGAATTTGGAGTGTTTAGACAACACTTAAACCCGTTTTATCCCAAAACAGGCTTAAACAGAGAAAACAGGCTAAAACCGAGAGAAAACATTGATTCAAAGGAGTAAACAGCTATGTTACTATATATAGGGTCAAAATATGTAACAATCCAATGCATTTGGCTAATTATAAGAGTTCGGGTTGAATTTGGAGTGTTTAGACACCACTTTTACCCATTTTGTCCCAAAATAGGCTAAAACAGAGAAAACAGGCTAAAACCAAGAGAAAACATTTACTCGAAGCAGTAAACAGCTATATTACTCTTTCTAAGGTTAAAATATGTAACAATCCAATGAATTTGACTACTTATAGGAGTTCGGGTTGAATTTGAAGTGTTTACACACCACTTTTACCATTTTGTCTCGAAAGAGGCTAAAACCGAGAAACATTTATTCGAAGCAGAAACAGCTTTATTACTGTTTCTAGGGTCAGAATGTGTGAGAATACAAATGAATTTGACTAATTGTAAGAGTTCGGGATGAATTTGGAGTGTTTAGACAACACTTAAACCCGTTTTATCCCAAAACAGGCTTAAACAGAGAAAACAGGCTAAAACCGAGAGAAAACATTGATTCAAAGGAGTAAACAGCTATGTTACTATATATAGGGTCAAAATATGTAACAATCCAATGCATTTGGCTAATTATAAGAGTTCGGGTTGAATTTGGAGTGTTTAGACACCACTTTTACCATTTTGTCCCAAAATAGGCTAAAACAGAGAAAACAGGCTAAAACCAAGAGAAAACATTTACTCGAAGCAGTAAACAGCTATATTACTCTTTCTAAGGTTAAAATATGTAACAATACAATGAATTTGACTACTTATAGGAGTTCGGGTTGAATTTGAAGTGTTTACACACCACTTTTACCATTTTGTCTCGAAAGAGGCTAAAACCGAGAAACATTTATTCGAAGCAGAAACAGCTTTATTACTGTTTCTAGGGTCAGAATGTGTGAGAATACAAATGAATTTGACTAATTGTAAGAGTTCGGGATAAATTTGGAGTGTTTAGACAACACTTAAACCCGTTTTTTCCAAAACAGGCTTAAACAGAGAAAAGAGGCTAAAACCAAGAGAAAACATTGATTCAAAGCAGTAAATAGCTATGTTACTCTTTCTAGGGTAAAAATATGCAATAATCCAATGCATTTGACTATTTATAAGAGTTCGGGTTGAATTTGGAGTGTTTAGACACCACTTTTACCCATTTTTTCCCGAAACAGGCTAAAACAGAGAAAACAGGCTAAAACCGAGAGAAAACATTTATTCGAAGAAGTAAACAGCTATATTACTCTTTATAGGGTCAAAATATGAAACAATCCAATGAATTTGACTAATTATAAGAGTTCGGGTTGAATTTGAAGTGTTTACACACCACTTTTACCCATTTTGTCCTGAAACAGGCTAAAACAGAGAAAACATTGATTCGAAGCAGTAAACAGCTTTGTTACTGTTTATAGGGTCAGAATTTGTGATAATCTAATGCCATTGACTAACTGTAAAAGTTCGGGATGAATTTGGAGTGTTTAGACAACACTTAATCCTGTTTTATCACAAAACAGGCTTAAACAGAGAAAACAGGCTACAACCGAGAGAAAACATTGATTCAAAGGAGTAAACAGCTATGTTACTATTTTTAGGGTCAAAATATGTAACAATCCAATGCATTTGGCTAATTATAAGATTTCGGGTTGAATTTGGAGTGTTTACACACCACTTTTACCCATTTTGTCCCAAAATAGGCTAAAACAGAGAAAACTGGCTAAAACCGAGAGAAAACATTGATTCGAAGCAGTAAACAGGTATTTACTCTTTCTAGGGTCAAAATATGTAACAATCCAATGCATTTAGCTAATTATAAGAGTTCAGGTTGAATTTGAAGTGTTTACACACCACTTTTACCCATTTTGTCCCAAAATAGGCTAAAACAGAGAAAACAGGCTAAAACCGAGAGAAAACATTGATTTGAAGCAGTAAACAGCTATATTAATCTTTCTAAGGTCAAAATATGTAACAATCCAATGTATTTGATTAATTATAAGAGTTCGGGGTTAATTTAGAGTGTTTAGACACCACTTTTATCCATTTTGTCTTGAAACAGGCTAAAACCCAGAAAACATTGATTCGAAGCAGAAACAGCTTTATTACTGTTTCTAGGGTCAGAATGTGTGAGAATACAAATTCATTTGACTAACCGTAAGAGTTTGAGATGAATTTGGAGTGTTTAGACAACCCTTAAACCCGTTTTATCCCAAAACAGCTTAAACAGAGAAAACATGCTAAAACCGAGAGAAAACATTGATTCAAAGGAGTAAACAGCTATGTTACTCTTTCTAGGGTCAAAATATGTAACAATCCAAAGCATTTGGCTAATTATAAGAGTTCGGGTTGAATTTGGAGTGTTAAGACAACACTTTTACCCATTTTGTCCCAAAATAGGCTAAAACAGAGAAAACAGGCTAAAACCGAGAGAAAACAGGCTAAAACCGAGAGAAAACATTGATTCGAAGCAGTAAACAGGTATTTACTCTTTCTAGGTTCAAAATATGTAACAATACAATGCATTTGACTAATTATAAGAGTTCGGGTTGAATTTGAAGTGTTTACACACCACTTTTACCCATTTTGTCTCGAAACAGGCTAAAACCGAGAAAACATTTCTTCGAAGTACAAACATCTTTGTTACTGTTTCTAGGGTAAAATGTGTGAGAAGACAAATGCATTTGACTAATTGTAAGAGTTCGGGTTGAATTTGGAGTGTTTAGACACCACTTTTACCCATTTTGTCCCAAAATAGGCTAAAACAGAGAAAACAGGCTAAAACAGAGAGAAAACATTGATTCAAAGCAGTAAACAGCTATGTTACTATTTCTAGGAACAAAATATGAAATAATCCAATGTATTTGACTAATAATAAGAGTTCGGGTTGAATTTGGAGTGTTTAGACACCACTTTTACCCATTTTGTCTTCAAATAGGCTAAAACAGAGAAAACAGACTAAAACCGCGAGAAAATATGGATTCGAAGAATTAAACAGCTATATTACTCTTTCTAGGGCCAAAATATGTAACAATCCAATGCATTTGATTAATTATAAGAGTTCGGGTTGAATTTGGAGTGTTTAGACAACACTTAAACCCGTTTTATCCTAAAACAAGCTTAAACAGAGAAAACAGGCTAAAACAGAGAGAAAACATTGATTCAAAGCAGTAAACAGCTATGTTACTATTTCTAGGGTCAAAATATGTAATAATCCTATGCATTTGACTAATAATAAGAGTTCGGGTTGAATTTGGAGTGTTTAGACACCACTTTTACCCATTTTGTCTTAAAATAGGCTAAAACAGAGAAAACAGACTAAAACAGCGAGAAAATATTGATTCGAAGAATTAAACAGCTATATTACTCTTTATAGGGTCAAAATATGTAACAATCCAATGCATTTGATTAATTATAAGAGTTCGGGTTGAATTTAGAATGTTTAGACACCACTTTTATCCATTTTGTCTTGAAACAGGCTAAAACCGAGAAAACATTGATTCGAAGCAGAAAGAGCTTTATTACTGTTTCTAGGGTCAGAATATGTGTGAATTCAAATGCATTTGACTAATTGTAAGAGTTCGGGATGAATTTGGAGTGTTTAGACAAAACTTAAACCCGTTTTATCCCAAAACAGGCTTAAACAGAGAAAACAGGCTAAAACCGAGAGAAAACATTGATTCAAAGGAGTAAACAGATATGTTACTATGTTTAGGGTCAAAATATGTAACAATCCAATGTATTTGAATAATTATAAGAGTTCGGGTTGAATTTGGAGTGTTTAGACACCACTTTTACCCATTTTGTCCCAAAATAGGCTAAAACAGAGAAAACAGGCTAAAACCGAGAGAAAACATTTACTCGAAGCAGTAAACAGATATATTACTCTTTATAGGGTCAAAATATGTAACAATCCAATGAATTTGACTAATTATAAGAGTTCGGGTTGAATTTGAAGTGTTTACACACCACTTTTACCCATTTTGTCTTGAAACGGGCTAAAACCGAGAAAACATTGATTCGAAGCACAAACAGCTTTATTACTGTTTCTAGGGTCAGAATGTGTGAGAATACAAATGCATTTGACTAATTGTAAGAGTTTGGGATGAATTTGGAGTGTTTAGACAACACTTAAACCCGTTTTATCCCAAAACAGGCTTAAACAGAGAAAACAGGCTAAACCGAGAGAAAACATTGATTCAAAGGAGTAAACAGCTATGTTACTATTTCTAGGGTAAAAATATGTAACAATCCAATGCATTTGACTAATTATAAGAGTTTGGGTTTAATTTGGAGTGTTTAGACACCACTTTTACCCATTTTGTCCCAAAATAGGCTAAAACAGAGAAAACAGGCTAAAACCGAGAGAAACCATTTACTCGAAGCAGTAAACAGCCATATTACTCTTTATAGGGTCAAAATATGTAACAATCCAATGAATTTGACTAATTATAAGAGTTCGGGTTGAATTTGAAGTGTTTACACACCACTTTTACCCATTTTGTCCCGAAACAGGCTAAAACAGAGAAAACATTTCTTCGAAGCAGTAAACAGCTTTGTTACTGTTTACAGGGTCAGAATGTGTGACAATCTAATGCCTTTGACTAACCGTAAGGGTTCGGGATGAATTTGGAGTGTTTAGACAACACTTAAACCCGTTTTATCCCAAAATAGGCTTAAACAGAGAAAACAGGCTAAAACCGAGAGAAAACATTGATTCAAAGGAGTAAACAGCTATGTTACTATTTATAGGGTCAAAATATGTAACAATCCATTGCATTTGGCTAATTATAAGTGTTCGGGTTGAATCTGGACTGTTTAGACACCACTTTTACCCAATTTGTCCCAAAATAGGCTAAAACAGAGAAAACAGGCTAAAACCGAGAGAAAACATTGATTTGAAGCAGTAAACAGCTATTTACTATTTCTAGGGTCAAAATATGTAACAATCCAATGCATTTGACTAATTATAAGAGTTCGGGTTGAATTTGGAGTGTTTAGACACCACTTTTACCCATTTTGTCCCAAAATAGGCTAAAACAGAGAAATCAGGCTAAACCCGAGAGAAACCATTTACTCGAAGCAGTAAACAGCCATATTACTCTTTATAGGGTCAAAATATGTAACAATCCAATGAATTTGACTAATTATAAGAGTTCGGGTTGAATTTGAAGTGTTTACACACTACTTTTACCCATTTTGTCCCGAAACAGGCTAAAACAGAGAAAACATTTCTTCGAAGTAGTAAACAGCGTTGTTACTGTTTATAGAGTCAGAATGTGTGACAATCTAATGCCTTTGACTAACCGTAAGAGTTCGGGATGAATTTGGAGTGTTTAGACAACACTTAAACCCGTTTTATCCCAAAACAGGCTTAAACGGAGAAAACATGCTAAAACCGAGAGAAAACATTGATTCAAAGGATTAAACAGCTATGTTACTATTTCTAGGGTCAAAATATGTAACAATCCAATGCATTTGACTAATTATAAGAGTTCGGGTTGAATTTGGAGTGTTTAGACACCACTTTTACCCATTTTGTCTTAAAATAGGCTAAAACAGAGAAAACAGACTAAAACAGCGAGAAAATATTGATTCGAAGAATTAAACAGCTATATTACTCTTTCTAGGGTCAAAATATGTAACAATCCAATGCGTTTGATTAATTATAAGAGTTCGGGTTGAATTTAGAATGTTTAGACACCACTTTTATCCATTTTGTCTTGAAACAGGCTAAAACCGAGAAAACATTGATTCGAAGCAGAAAGAGCTTTATTAATGTTTCTAGGGTCAGAATATGTGTGAATACAAATGCATTTGACTAATTGTAAGAGTTCGGGATGAATTTGGAGTGTTTAGACAATACTTAAACCCGTTTTATCCCAAAACAGGCTTAAACAGAGAAAACAGGCTAAAACCGAGAGAAAACATTGATTCAAAGGAGTAAACAGCTATGTTACTATTTATAGGGTCAAAATATGTAACAATCCATTGCATTTGGCTAATTATAAGTGTTCGGGTTGAATCTGGACTGTTTAGACACCACTTTTACCCAATTTGTCCCAAAATAGGCTAAAACAGAGAAAACAGGCTAAAACCGAGAGAAAACATTGATTTGAAGCAGTAAACAGCTATTTACTATTTCTAGGGTCAAAATATGTAACAATCCAATGCATTTGGCTAATTATAAGAGTTCGGGTTGTATTTGGAGTGTTTAGACACCACTTTTACCCATTTTGTCCCGAAACAGGCTAAAACAGAGAAAACGGGCTAAAACCGAGAGAAAACATTTACTCGAAGCAGTAAACAGCTATATTACTCTTTATAGGGTCAAAATATGTAACAATCCAATGAATATGACTAATTATAAGAGTTCGGATTGAATTTGAAGTGTTTACACACCACTTTTACCCATTTTGTCTCGAAACAGGCTAAAACCGAGAAACATTGATTCGAAGCAGAAACAGCTTTATTACTGTTTCTAGGGTCAGAATGTGTGGGAATACAAATGCATTTGACTAATTGTAAGAGTTCGCGATGAATTTGGAGTATTTTAGACAACACTTAAACCCGTTTTATCCCAAAACAGGCTTAAACAGAGAAAACAGGCTAAACCGAGAGAAAACATTGATTCAAAGGAGTAAACAGCTATGTTATTATTTCTAGGGTAATAATATGTAACAATCCAATGCATTTGACTAATTATAAGAGTTTGGGTTTAATTTGGAGTGTTTAGACACCACTTTTACCCATTTTATCCCAAAATAGGCTAAAACAGAGAAAACAGGCTAAAACCGAGAGAAAACATTTACTCGAAGCAGTAAACAGCTATATTACTCTTTATAGGGTCAAAATATGTAACAATCCAATGAATTTGACTAAATATAAGAGTTCGGGTTGAATTTGAAGTGTTTACACACCACTTTTACCCATTTTGTCTCGAAAGAGGCTAAAACCGAGAAAACATTGATTCGAAGCACAAACAGCTTTATTACTGTTTCTAGGGTCAGAATGTGTGAGAATACAAATTCATTTGACTAATTGTAAGAGTTTGGGATGAATTTGGAGTGTTTAGACAAAACTTAAACCCGTTTTATCCCAAAACAGGCTTAAACGGAGAAAACATGCTAAAACCGAGAGAAAACATTGATTCAAAGGAGTAAACAGCTATGTTACTATTTCTAGGGTCAAAATATGTAACAATCCAATGCATTTGACTAATTATAAGAGTTCGGGTTGAATTTGGAGTGTTTAGACACCACTTTTACCCATTTTGTCCCAAAATAGGCTAAAACAGAGAAATCAGGCTAAAACCGAGAGAAACCATTTACTCGAAGCAGTAAACAGCCATATTACTCTTTATAGGGTCAAATATGTAACAATCCAATGAATTTGACTAATTATAAGAGTTCGGGTTGAATTTGAAGTGTTTACACACTACTTTTACCCATTTTGTCCCGAAACAGGCTAAAACAGAGAAAACATTTCTTCGAAGTAGTAAACAGCGTTGTTACTGTTTATAGAGTCAGAATGTGTGACAATCTAATGCCTTTGACTAACCGTAAGAGTTCGGGATGAATTTGGAGTGTTTAGACAACACTTAAACCCGTTTTATCCCAAAACAGGCTTAAACAGAGAAAACAGGCTAAAACCGAGAGAAAACATTGATTCAAAGGAGTAAACAGCTATGTTACTATTTATAGGGTCAAAATATGTAATAATCCAATGCATTTGACTAATAATAAGAGTTCGGGTTGAATTTGGAGTGTTTAGACACCACTTTTACCCATTTTGTCTTAAAATAGGCTAAAACAGAGAAAACAGACTAAAACAGCGAGAAAATATTGATTCGAAGAATTAAACAGCTATATTACTCTTTCTAGGGTCAAAATATGTAACAATCCAATGAATTTGACTAATTATAAGAGTTCGGGTTGAATTTGAAGTGTTTACACACCACTTTTACGCATTTTGTCTCGAAACGGGCTAAAACCGAGAAAACATTGATTCGAAGCACAAACAGCTTTATTACTGTTTCTAGGGTCAGAATGTGTGAGAATACAAATGCATTTGACTAATTGTAAGAGTTTGGGATGAATTTGGAGTGTTTAGACAACACTTAAACCCGTTTTATCCCAAAACAGGCTTAAACGGAGAAAACATGCTAAAACCGAGAGAAAACATTGATTCAAAGGAGTAAACAGCTATGTTACTATTTCTAGGGTCAAAATATGTAACAATCCAATGCATTTGACTAATTATAAGAGTTCGGGTTGAATTTGGAGTGTTTAGACACCACTTTTACCCATTTTGTCCCAAAATAGGCTAAAACAGAGAAAACAGGCTAAAACCGAGAGAAACCATTTACTCGAAGCAGTAAACAGCCATATTACTCTTTATAGGGTCAAAATATGTAACAATCCAATGAATTTGACTAATTATAAGAGTTCGGGTTGAATTTGAAGTGTTTACACACCACTTTTACCCATTTTGTCCTGAAACAGGCTAAAACAGAGAAAATATTTCTTCGAAGCAGTAAACAGCTTTGTTACTGTTTACAGGGTCAGAATGTGTGACAATCTAATGCCTTTGACTAACCGTAAGAGTTCGGGATGAATTTGGAGTGTTTAGACAACACTTAAACCCGTTTTATCCCAAAACAGGCTTAAACAGAGAAAACAGGCTAAAACCGAGAGAAAACATTGATTCAAAGGAGTAAACAGCTATGTTACTATTTATAGGGTCAAAATATGTAACAATCCAATGCATTTGGCTAATTATAAGTGTTCGGGTTGAATTTGGACTGTTTAGACACCACTTTTACCCAATTTGTCCCAAAATAGGCTAAAACAGAGAAAACAGGCTAAAACCGAGAGAAAACATTGATTTGAAGCAGTAAACAGCTATTTACTATTTCTAGGGTCAAAATATGTAACAATCCAATGAATTTGGCTAATTATAAGAGTTCGGGTTGTATTTGGAGTGTTTAGACACCACTTTTACCCATTTTGTCCCGAAACAGGCTAAAACAGAGAAAACGGGCTAAAACCGAGAGAAAACATTTACTCGAAGCAGTTAACAGCTATATTACTCTTTATAGGGTCAAAATATGTAACAATCCAATGAATATGACTAATTATAAGAGTTCGGGTTGAATTTGAAGTGTTTACACACCACTTTTACCCATTTTGTCTCGAAACAGGCTAAAACCGAGAAACATTGATTCGAAGCAGAAACAGCTTTATTACTGTTTCTAGGGTCAGAATGTGTGAGAATACAAATGCATTTGACTAATTGTAAGAGTTCGCGATGAATTTGGAGTGTTTAGACAACACTTAAACCCGTTTTATCCCAAAACAGGCTTAAACAGAGAAAACAGGCTAAACCGAGAGAAAAAATTGATTCAAAGGAGTAAACAGCTATGTTACTATTTCTAGGGTAAAAATATGTAACAATCCAATGCATTTGACTAATTATAAGAGTTTGGGTTTAATTTGGAGTGTTTAGACACCACTTTTACCCATTTTATCCCAAAATAGGCTAAAACAGAGAAAACAGGCTAAAACCGAGAGAAAACATTTACTCGAAGCAGTAAACAGCTATATTACTCTTTATAGGGTCAAAATATGTAACAATCCAATGAATTTGACTAAATATAAGAGTTCGGGTTGAATTTGAAGTGTTTACACACCACTTTTACCCATTTTGTCTTAAAATAGGGTAAAACAGAGAAAACATTGATTCAAAGCACTAAACAGCTTTGTTACTGTTTATAGGGTCTGAATGTGTGACAATCTAATGCCTTTGACTAACCGTAAGAGTTCGGGATGAATTTGGAGTGTTTAGACAACACTTAAACCCGTTTTATCCCAAAACAAGCTTAAACAGAGAAAATAGGCTAAAACCGAGAGAAAACATTGATTCAAAGGAGTAAACAACTATGTTACTATTTCTAGGGTCAAAATATGTAACAATCCAATGCATTTGACTAATTAGAAGAGTTCGGGTTGAATTTGGAGTGTTTAGACACCACTTTTACCCATTTTGTCTTAAAATAGGCTAAAACAGAGAAAACAGACTAAAACCGCGAGAAAATATTGATTCGAAGAATTAAACAGCTATATTACTCTTTCTAGGGTCAAAATATGTAACAATCCAATGCATTTGATTAATTATAAGAGTTCGGGTTGAATTTGAAGTGTTTACACACCACTTTTACCCATTTTGTCTCGAAACAGGCTAAAACCGAGAAAACATTGATTCGAAGCACAAACAGCTTTATTACTGTTTCTAGGGTCAGAATGTGTGAGAATACAAATGCATTTGACTAATTGTAAGAGTTCGCGATGAATTTGGAATGTTTAGACAACACTTAAACCCGTTTTATCCCAAAACAGGCTTAAACAGAGAAAACAGGCTAAAACCGAGAGAAAACATTGATTCAAAGGAGTAAACAGATATGTTACTATTTATAGGGTCAAAATATGTAACAATCCAATGCATTTGGCTAATTATAAGAGTTCGGGTTGAATTTGGAGTGTTTAGACACCACTTTTACCCATTTTGTCCCAAAATAGGCTAAAAAAGAGAAAACAAGCTAAAACCGAGAGAAAACATTGATTTTAAGCAGTAAACAGCTATTTACTATTTCTAGGGTCAAAATATGTAACAATCCAATGCATTTGACTAATTATAAGAGTTCTGGTTGAATTTGGAGTGTTTAGACACCACTTTTACCCATTTTGTCCCAAAATAGGCTAAAACAGAGAAAACAGGCTAAAACCGAGAGAAAACATTTACTCGAGGCAGTAAACAGCTATACTACTCTTTATAGGGGCAAAATATGTAACAATCCAATGAATTTGACTAATTATAAGAGTTTGGGTTGAATTTGAACTGTTTACACACCTCTTTTACCCATTTTGTCCCGAAACAGGCTAAAACAGAGAAAACATTGATTCGAAGCACTAAACAGCTTTGTTACTATTTCTAGGGTTAGAATGTGTGAGAATACAAATCCATTTGACTAATTGTAAGAGTTCACGATGAATTTGGAGTGTTTAGACAACACTTAAACCCGTTTTATCCCAAAACAGGCTTAAACAGAGAAAACAGGCTAAAACCGAGAGAAAACATTGATTCAAAGGAGTAAACAGATATGTTACTATTTATAGGGTCAAAATATGTAACAATCCAATGCATTTGGCTAATTATAAGAGTTCGGGTTGAATTTGGAGTGTTTAGACACCACTTTTACCCATTTTGTCCCAAAATAGGCTAAAAAAGAGAAAACAAGCTAAAACCGAGAGAAAACATTGATTTTAAGCAGTAAACAGCTATTTACTATTTCTAGGGTCAAAATATGTAACAATCCAATGCATTTGGCTAATTATAAGAGTTCGGGTTGCATTTGGAGTGTTTACACACCTCTTTTACCCATTTTGTCTCGAAACAGGCTAAAACAGAGAAAACATTGATTCGAAGCACTAAACAGCATTGTTACTGTTTATAGGGTCTGAATGTGTGACAATCTAATGCCTTTGACTAACCGTAAGAGTTCGGGATGAATTTGGAGTGTTTAGACAACACTTAAACCCGTTTTATCCCAAAACAAGCTTAGACAGAGAAAACAGGCTAAAACCGAGAGAAAACATTGATTCAAAGGAGTAAACAACTATGTTACTATTTCTAGGGTCAAAATATGTAACAATCCAATGCATTTGACTAATTAGAAGAGTTCGGGTTGAATTTGGAGTGTTTAGACACCACTTTTACCCATTTTGTCTTAAAATAGGCTAAAACAGAGAAAACAGACTAAAACCGCGAGAAAATATTGATTCGAAGAATTAAACAGCTATATTACTCTTTCTAGGGTCAAAATATGTAACAATCCAATGCATTTGATTAATTATAAGAGTTCGGGTTGAATTTGAAGTGTTTACACACCACTTTTACCCATTTTGTCTCGAAACAGGCTAAAACCGAGAAAACATTGATTCGAAGCACAAACAGCTTTATTACTGTTTCTAGGGTCAGAATGTGTGAGAATACAAATTCATTTGACTAATTGTAAGAGTTTGGGATGAATTTGGAGTGTTTAGACAACACTTAAACCCGTTTTATCCCAAAACAGGCTTAAACGGAGAAAACATGCTAAAACCGAGAGAAAACATTGATTCAAAGGAGTAAACAGCTATGTTACTATTTCTAGGGTCAAAATATGTAACAATCCAATGCATTTGACTAATTATAAGAGTTCGGGTTGAATTTGGAGTGTTTAGACACCACTTTTACCCATTTTGTCCCAAAATAGGCTAAAACAGAGAAATCAGGCTAAAACCGAGAGAAACCATTTACTCGAAGCAGTAAACAGCCATATTACTCTTTATAGGGTCAAATATGTAACAATCCAATGAATTTGACTAATTATAAGAGTTCGGGTTGAATTTGAAGTGTTTACACACTACTTTTACCCATTTTGTCCCGAAACAGGCTAAAACAGAGAAAACATTTCTTCGAAGTAGTAAACAGCGTTGTTACTGTTTATAGAGTCAGAATGTGTGACAATCTAATGCCTTTGACTAACCGTAAGAGTTCGGGATGAATTTGGAGTGTTTAGACAACACTTAAACCCGTTTTATCCCAAAACAGGCTTAAACAGAGAAAACAGGCTAAAACCGAGAGAAAACATTGATTCAAAGGAGTAAACAGCTATGTTACTATTTATAGGGTCAAAATATGTAATAATCCAATGCATTTGACTAATAATAAGAGTTCGGGTTGAATTTGGAGTGTTTAGACACCACTTTTACCCATTTTGTCTTAAAATAGGCTAAAACAGAGAAAACAGACTAAAACAGCGAGAAAATATTGATTCGAAGAATTAAACAGCTATATTACTCTTTCTAGGGTCAAAATATGTAACAATCCAATGAATTTGACTAATTATAAGAGTTCGGGTTGAATTTGAAGTGTTTACACACCACTTTTACGCATTTTGTCTCGAAACGGGCTAAAACCGAGAAAACATTGATTCGAAGCACAAACAGCTTTATTACTGTTTCTAGGGTCAGAATGTGTGAGAATACAAATGCATTTGACTAATTGTAAGAGTTTGGGATGAATTTGGAGTGTTTAGACAACACTTAAACCCGTTTTATCCCAAAACAGGCTTAAACGGAGAAAACATGCTAAAACCGAGAGAAAACATTGATTCAAAGGAGTAAACAGCTATGTTACTATTTCTAGGGTCAAAATATGTAACAATCCAATGCATTTGACTAATTATAAGAGTTCGGGTTGAATTTGGAGTGTTTAGACACCACTTTTACCCATTTTGTCCCAAAATAGGCTAAAACAGAGAAAACAGGCTAAAACCGAGAGAAACCATTTACTCGAAGCAGTAAACAGCCATATTACTCTTTATAGGGTCAAAATATGTAACAATCCAATGAATTTGACTAATTATAAGAGTTCGGGTTGAATTTGAAGTGTTTACACACCACTTTTACCCATTTTGTCCCGAAACAGGCTAAAACAGAGAAAATATTTCTTCGAAGCAGTAAACAGCTTTGTTACTGTTTACAGGGTCAGAATGTGTGACAATCTAATGCCTTTGACTAACCGTAAGAGTTCGGGATGAATTTGGAGTGTTTAGACAACACTTAAACCCGTTTTATCCCAAAACAGGCTTAAACAGAGAAAACAGGCTAAAACCGAGAGAAAACATTGATTCAAAGGAGTAAACAGCTATGTTACTATTTATAGGGTCAAAATATGTAACAATCCAATGCATTTGGCTAATTATAAGTGTTCGGGTTGAATTTGGACTGTTTAGACACCACTTTTACCCAATTTGTCCCAAAATAGGCTAAAACAGAGAAAACAGGCTAAAACCGAGAGAAAACATTGATTTGAAGCAGTAAACAGCTATTTACTATTTCTAGGGTCAAAATATGTAACAATCCAATGCATTTGGCTAATTAAAAGAGTTCGGGTTGTATTTGGAGTGTTTAGACACCACTTTTACCCATTTTGTCCCGAAACAGGCTAAAACAGAGAAAACGGGCTAAAACCGAGAGAAAACATTTACTCGAAGCAGTAAACAGCTATATTACTCTTTATAGGGTCAAAATATGTAAGAATCCAATGAATATGACTAATTATAAGAGTTCGGGTTGAATTTGAAGTGTTTACACACCACTTTTACCCATTTTGTCTCGAAACAGGCTAAAACCGAGAAACATTGATTCGAAGCAGAAACAGCTTTATTACAGTTTCTAGGGTCAGAATGTGTGAGAATACAAATGCATTTGACTAATTGTAAGAGTTCGCGATGAATTTGGAGTGTTTAGACAACACTTAAACCCGTTTTATCCCAAAACAGGCTTAAACAGAGAAAACAGGCTAAACCGAGAGAAAACATTGATTCAAAGGAGTAAACAGCTATGTTACTATTTCTAGGGTAAAAATATGTAACAATCCAATGCATTTGACTAATTATAAGAGTTTGGGTTTAATTTGGAGTGTTTAGACACCACTTTTACCCATTTTATCCCAAAATAGGCTAAAACAGAGAAAACAGGCTAAAACCGAGAGAAAACATTTACTCGAAGCAGTAAACAGCTATATTACTCTTTATAGGGTCAAAATATGTAACAATCCAATGAATTTGACTAAATATAAGAGTTCGGGTTGAATTTGAAGTGTTTACACACCACTTTTACCCATTTTGTCTTAAAATAGGGTAAAACAGAGAAAACATTGATTCAAAGCACTAAACAGCTTTGTTACTGTTTATAGGGTATGAATGTGTGACAATCTAATGCCTTTGACTAACCGTAAGAGTTCGGGATGAATTTGGAGTGTTTAGACAACACTTAAACCCGTTTTATCCCAAAACAAGCTTAAACAGAGAAAACAGGCTAAAACCGAGAGAAAACATTGATTCAAAGGAGTAAACAACTATGTTACTATTTCTAGGGTCAAAATATGTAACAATCCAATGCATTTGACTAATTAGAAGAGTTCAGGTTGAATTTGGAGTGTTTAGACACCACTTTTACCCATTTTGTCTTAAAATAGGCTAAAACAGAGAAAACAGACTAAAACCGCGAGAAAATATTGATTCGAAGAATTAAACAGCTATATTACTCTTTCTAGGGTCAAAATATGTAACAATCCAATGCATTTGATTAATTATAAGAGTTCGGGTTGAATTTGAAGTGTTTACACACCACTTTTACCCATTTTGTCTCGAAACAGGCTAAAACCGAGAAAACATTGATTCGAAGCACAAACAGCTTTATTACTATTTCTAGGGTCAGAATGTGTGAGAATACAAATGCATTTGATTAATTGTAAGAGTTCGCGATGAATTTGGAATGTTTAGACAACACTTAAACCCGTTTTATCCCAAAACAGGCTTAAACAGAGAAAACAGGCTAAAACCGAGAGAAAACATTGATTCAAAGGAGTAAACAGCTATGTTACTATTTCTAGGGTCAAAATATGTAACAATCCAATGCATTTGACTAATTATAAGAGTTCTGGTTGAATTTGGAGTGTTTAGACACCACTTTTACCCATTTTGTCCCAAAATAGGCTAAAACAGAGAAAACAGGCTAAAACCGAGAGAAAACATTTACTCGAGGCAGTAAACAGCTATACTACTCTTTATAGGGGCAAAATATGTAACAATCCAATGAATTTGACTAATTATAAGAGTTTGGGTTGAATTTGAACTGTTTACACACCTCTTTTACCCATTTTGTCCCGAAACAGGCTAAAACAGAGAAAACATTGATTCGAAGCACTAAACAGCTTTGTTACTATTTCTAGGGTTAGAATGTGTGAGAATACAAATCCATTTGACTAATTGTAAGAGTTCACGATGAATTTGGAGTGTTTAGACAACACTTAAACCCGTTTTATCCCAAAACAGGCTTAAACAGAGAAAACAGGCTAAAACCGAGAGAAAACATTGATTCAAAGGAGTAAACAGATATGTTACTATTTATAGGGTCAAAATATGTAACAATCCAATGCATTTGGCTAATTATAAGAGTTCGGGTTGAATTTGGAGTGTTTAGACACCACTTTTACCCATTTTGTCCCAAAATAGGCTAAAAAAGAGAAAACAAGCTAAAACCGAGAGAAAACATTGATTTTAAGCAGTAAACAGCTATTTACTATTTCTAGGGTCAAAATATGTAACAATCCAATGCATTTGGCTAATTATAAGAGTTCAGGTTGTATTTGGAGTGTTTAGACACCACTTTTACCCATTTTGTCCCGAAACAGGCTAAAACAGAGAAAACGGGCTAAAACCGAGAGAAAACATTTACTCGAAGCAGTTAACAGCTATATTACTCTTTATAGGGTCAAAATATGTAACAATCCAATGAATATGACTAATTATAAGAGTTCGGGTTGAATTTGAAGTGTTTACACACCACTTTTACCCATTTTGTCTCGAAACAGGCTAAAACCGAGAAACATTGATTCGAAGCAGAAACAGCTTTATTACTGTTTCTAGGGTCAGAATGTGTGAGAATACAAATGCATTTGACTAATTGTAAGAGTTCGCGATGAATTTGGAGTGTTTAGACAACACTTAAACCCGTTTTATCCCAAAACAGGCTTAAACAGAGAAAACAGGCTAAACCGAGAGAAAACATTGATTCAAAGGAGTAAACAGCTATGTTACTATTTCTAGGGTAAAAATATGTAACAATCCAATGCATTTGACTAATTATAAGAGTTTGGGTTTAATTTGGAGTGTTTAGACACCACTTTTACCCATTTTATCCCAAAATAGGCTAAAACAGAGAAAACAGGCTAAAACCGAGAGAAAACATTTACTCGAAGCAGTAAACAGCTATATTACTCTTTATAGGGTCAAAATATGTAACAATCCAATGAATTTGACTAAATATAAGAGTTCGGGTTGAATTTGAAGTGTTTACACACCACTTTTACCCATTTTGTCTTAAAATAGGGTAAAACAGAGAAAACATTGATTCGAAGCACTAAACAGCTTTGTTACTGTTTATAGGGTCTGAATGTGTGACAATCTAATGCCTTTGACAAACCGTAAGAGTTCGGGATGAATTTGGAGTGTTTAGACAACACTTAAACCCGTTTTATCCCAAAACAAGCTTAAACAGAGAAAACAGGCTAAAACCGAGAGAAAACATTGATTCAAAGGAGTAAACAACTATGTTACTATTTCTAGGGTCAAAATATGTAACAATCCAATGCATTTGACTAATTAGAAGAGTTCGGGTTGAATTTGGAGTGTTTAGACACCACTTTTACCCATTTTGTCTTAAAATAGGCTAAAACAGAGAAAACAGACTAAAACCGCGAGAAAATATTGATTCGAAGAATTAAACAGCTATATTACTCTTTCTAGGGTCAAAATATGTAACAATCCAATGCATTTGATTAATTATAAGAGTTCGGGTTGAATTTGAAGTGTTTACACACCACTTTTACCCATTTTGTCTCGAAACAGGCTAAAACCGAGAAAACATAGATTCGAAGCACAAACAGCTTTATTACTGTTTCTAGGGTCAGAATGTGTGAGAATACAAATGCATTTGACTAATTGTAAGAGTTCGCGATGAATTTGGAATGTTTAGACAACACTTAAACCCGTTTTATCCCAAAACAGGCTTAAACAGAGAAAACAGGCTAAAACCGAGAGAAAACATTGATTCAAAGGAGTAAACAGCTATGTTACTATTTCTAGGGTCAAAATATGTAACAATCCAATGCATTTGACTAATTATAAGAGTTCTGGTTGAATTTGGAGTGTTTAGACACCACTTTTACCCATTTTGTCCCAAAATAGGCTAAAACAGAGAAAACAGGCTAAAACCGAGAGAAAACATTTACTCGAGGCAGTAAACAGCTATACTACTCTTTATAGGGGCAAAATATGTAACAATCCAATGAATTTGACTAATTATAAGAGTTTGGGTTGAATTTGAACTGTTTACACACCTCTTTTACCCATTTTGTCCCGAAACAGGCTAAAACAGAGAAAACATTGATTCGAAGCACTAAACAGCTTTGTTACTATTTCTAGGGTTAGAATGTGTGAGAATACAAATCCATTTGACTAATTGTAAGAGTTCACGATGAATTTGGAGTGTTTAGACAACACTTAAACCCGTTTTATCCCAAAACAGGCTTAAACAGAGAAAACAGGCTAAAACCGAGAGAAAACATTGATTCAAAGGAGTAAACAGATATGTTACTATTTATAGGGTCAAAATATGTAACAATCCAATGCATTTGGCTAATTATAAGAGTTCGGGTTGAATTTGGAGTGTTTAGACACCACTTTTACCCATTTTGTCCCAAAATAGGCTAAAAAAGAGAAAACAAGCTAAAACCGAGAGAAAACATTGATTTTAAGCAGTAAACAGCTATTTACTATTTCTAGGGTCAAAATATGTAACAATCCAATGCATTTGGCTAATTATAAGAGTTCGGGTTGTATTTGGAGTGTTTAGACACCACTTTTACCCATTTTGTCCCGAAACAGGCTAAAACAGAGAAAACGGGCTAAAACCGAGAGAAAACATTTACTCGAAGCAGTTAACAGCTATATTACTCTTTATAGGGTCAAAATATGTAACAATCCAATGAATATGACTAATTATAAGAGTTCGGGTTGAATTTGAAGTGTTTACACACCACTTTTACCCATTTTGTCTCGAAACAGGCTAAAACCGAGAAACATTGATTCGAAGCAGAAACAGCTTTATTACTGTTTCTAGGGTCAGAATGTGTGAGAATACAAATGCATTTGACTAATTGTAAGAGTTCGCGATGAATTTGGAGTGTTTAGACAACACTTAAACCCGTTTTATCCCAAAACAGGCTTAAACAGAGAAAACAGGCTAAACCGAGAGAAAACATTGATTCAAAGGAGTAAACAGCTATGTTACTATTTCTAGGGTAAAAATATGTAACAATCCAATGCATTTGACTAATTATAAGAGTTTGGGTTTAATTTGGAGTGTTTAGACACCACTTTTACCCATTTTATCCCAAAATAGGCTAAAACAGAGAAAACAGGCTAAAACCGAGAGAAAACATTTACTCGAAGCAGTAAACAGCTATATTACTCTTTATAGGGTCAAAATATGTAACAATCCAATGAATTTGACTAAATATAAGAGTTCGGGTTGAATTTGAAGTGTTTACACACCACTTTTACCCATTTTGTCTTAAAATAGGGTAAAACAGAGAAAACATTGATTCGAAGCACTAAACAGCTTTGTTACTGTTTATAGGGTCTGAATGTGTGACAATCTAATGCCTTTGACAAACCGTAAGAGTTCGGGATGAATTTGGAGTGTTTAGACAACACTTAAACCCGTTTTATCCCAAAACAAGCTTAAACAGAGAAAACAGGCTAAAACCGAGAGAAAACATTGATTCAAAGGAGTAAACAACTATGTTACTATTTCTAGGGTCAAAATATGTAACAATCCAATGCATTTGACTAATTAGAAGAGTTCGGGTTGAATTTGGAGTGTTTAGACACCACTTTTACCCATTTTGTCTTAAAATAGGCTAAAACAGAGAAAACAGACTAAAACCGCGAGAAAATATTGATTCGAAGAATTAAACAGCTATATTACTCTTTCTAGGGTCAAAATATGTAACAATCCAATGCATTTGATTAATTATAAGAGTTCGGGTTGAATTTGAAGTGTTTACACACCACTTTTACCCATTTTGTCTCGAAACAGGCTAAAACCGAGAAAACATTGATTCGAAGCACAAACAGCTTTATTACTGTTTCTAGGGTCAGAATGTGTGAGAATACAAATGCATTTGACTAATTGTAAGAGTTCGCGATGAATTTGGAATGTTTAGACAACACTTAAACCCGTTTTATCCCAAAACAGGCTTAAACAGAGAAAACAGGCTAAAACCGAGAGAAAACATTGATTCAAAGGAGTAAACAGCTATGTTACTATTTCTAGGGTCAAAATATGTAACAATCCAATGCATTTGACTAATTATAAGAGTTCTGGTTGAATTTGGAGTGTTTAGACACCACTTTTACCCATTTTGTCCCAAAATAGGCTAAAACAGAGAAAACAGGCTAAAACCGAGAGAAAACATTTACTCGAGGCAGTAAACAGCTATACTACTCTTTATAGGGGCAAAATATGTAACAATCCAATGAATTTGACTAATTATAAGAGTTTGGGTTGAATTTGAACTGTTTACACACCTCTTTTACCCATTTTGTCCCGAAACAGGCTAAAACAGAGAAAACATTGATTCGAAGCACTAAACAGCTTTGTTACTATTTCTAGGGTTAGAATGTGTGAGAATACAAATCCATTTGACTAATTGTAAGAGTTCACGATGAATTTGGAGTGTTTAGACAACACTTAAACCCGTTTTATCCCAAAACAGGCTTAAACAGAGAAAACAGGCTAAAACCGAGAGAAAACATTGATTCAAAGGAGTAAACAGATATGTTACTATTTATAGGGTCAAAATATGTAACAATCCAATGCATTTGGCTAATTATAAGAGTTCGGGTTGAATTTGGAGTGTTTAGACACCACTTTTACCCATTTTGTCCCAAAATAGGCTAAAAAAGAGAAAACAAGCTAAAACCGAGAGAAAACATTGATTTTAAGCAGTAAACAGCTATTTACTATTTCTAGGGTCAAAATATGTAACAATCCAATGCATTTGGCTAATTATAAGAGTTCGGGTTGCATTTGGAGTGTTTACACACCTCTTTTACCCATTTTGTCTCGAAACAGGCTAAAACAGAGAAAACATTGATTCGAAGCACTAAACAGCATTGTTACTGTTTATAGGGTCTGAATGTGTGACAATCTAATGCCTTTGACTAACCGTAAGAGTTCGGGATGAATTTGGAGTGTTTAGACAACACTTAAACCCGTTTTATCCCAAAACAAGCTTAGACAGAGAAAACAGGCTAAAACCGAGAGAAAACATTGATTCAAAGGAGTAAACAACTATGTTACTATTTCTAGGGTCAAAATATGTAACAATCCAATGCATTTGGCTAATTATAAGAGTTCGGGTTGAATTTGGAGTGTTTAGACACCACTTTTACCCATTTTGTCCCAAAATAGGCTAAAAAAGAGAAAACAAGCTAAAACCGAGAGAAAACATTGATTTTAAGCAGTAAACAGCTATTTACTATTTCTAGGGTCAAAATATGTAACAATCCAATGCATTTGGCTAATTATAAGAGTTCGGGTTGCATTTGGAGTGTTTACACACCACTTTTACCCATTTTGTCTCGAAACAGGCTAAAACTGAGAAAACATTGATTCGAAGCACAAACAGCTTTATTACTGTTTCTAGGGTCAGAATGTGTGAGAATACAAATGCATTTGACTAATTGTAAGAGTTCGCGATGAATTTGGAATGTTTAGACAACACTTAAACCCGTTTTATCCCAAAACATGCTTAAACAGAGAAAACAGGCAAAAACCGAGAGAAAACATTGATTCAAAGGAGTAAACAGCTATGTTACTATTTCTAGGGTCAAAATATGTAACAATCCAATGCATTTGACTAATTATAAGAGTTCTGGTTGAATTTGGAGTGTTTAGACACCACTTTTACCCATTTTGTCCCAAAATAGGCTAAAACAGAGAAAACAGGCTAAAACAGAGAAAACAGGCTAAAACCGAGAGAAAACATTTACTCGAGGCAGTAAACAGCTATACTACTCTTTATAGGGGCAAAATATGTAACAATCCAATGAATTTGACTAATTATAAGAGTTTGGGTTGAATTTGAACTGTTTACACACCTCTTTTACCCATTTTGTCCCGAAACAGGCTAAAACAGAGAAAACATTGATTCGAAGCACTAAACAGCTTTGTTACTATTTCTAGGGTTAGAATGTGTGAGAATACAAATCCATTTGACTAATTGTAAGAGTTCACGATGAATTTGGAGTGTTTAGACAACACTTAAACCCGTTTTTATTAGGGAGTAAGGAGGAAGAGAGAGGAGAGGCCGGTAAGGCCGAGCCTTGGAAGAAGAGAAGAAAGGCCGGAAAGGCCATGTAAAGGCCGGTAAGGCCATGACCGTGTCCGTGAACGGACCCATGTCCGGTGAGCGGCCAGTTAGGCCGTGAACACGATGAAGAGAAGGCCCGTCCGTACAGGCCCGTCCGTACAGGCCCGTCCGTACAGGCCCGTCCGTACAGGCCCGTCCGTACGATGAAGAGAAGGCCCGTCCGTACGATGAAGAGAAGGCCCGTCCGTACGGTCTCGGCCCTTAGGCCTGCGCTCGGTCCAGTAGATAGAGAGGCCGAGTTTGAGAGGAGGAAAGCGAGGCCCTACAAGAGAGAGAGGCTTATGGGAAGATCACATGTGCCCTTGGTTGGTGAAGGAAGGAAAGGTCACTCTCACCAACACCAAATCGAGAATGTCACTTTCATCACTCTCTTCTTCTCTCTAACGGTCATATGACCTTGTATTCTCCTATATTAAGCTTTGTATTTCACCTCATATAAAACACATCACAATATTATCTAATAGAAGAGAAACCGTTTTCCCTCTCTACTTGTGTTCTTGTTCATATCAACAATGTAGAGTGTTTAGGAGATTAGCGGTTAGAGGCTGCCCTTAAGGCAGCCTATTCTCTTCTCAAATCCACCTAAACTCTTCTTATTTACTGCTTTACTTAGCCTAGATTACTGATTCTTAATCCTCCTTCTCCTAAGTACACAAACTCTAAGTGTTGTGATACTAGAAGAGGATAAGTCTCAAACTAGTGCTTCTCCTAGTTAGGATCCGCTTACTCTCTAGTATTTGGGTTCTATCTAGCTTGTTTATGGGGAGTTCATCACAAGTTGATGTTCTCTCCTCCCCCTTGAGAATGAGTTAGTTTGTTGTGGGTAAAGGGGGATTCATTCACCAAGTGTTTGTCTACCCTCTCTTGTGAGCTTTGTCTCATAAATCCCAACATGGTATCAGAGCAGGTTCTGTTCTTGGTGTTTTAAACTCATTCTCAAAGTCGTTTTCTTAGGAGTTAGCTTAGTTAAAGTTTTAGACTTTGCTTAGGTGTTAAATCGCTTAGCTTAGTTTCTTTAAAGCTTTAATTTTGTTTTTGTTGATTAAATCGATTCTCTAGCAGCTCATTGTTGAGTAAGCTTGGTCTCTTGTCTTGTTAGAATTTGTAGACCAAGTGTGTGGAAAGAAATCGATTTTACAAGCCCCATCCTTAAGCTTTACCGATTTGGTAATAGCTTTGTTTATTTTGGGATGTGTGGGAAGTGATGAACCATTGAGCAAATTGTGTTGTTCATGGTGAGGATTCACGGTTCTTGTGTGCTTGTATGAGCCACGAAATTCTTAGGATTTAGCTCTCTTAGGATTTAGTTAATTTTCCTCTAAAGGTTTAATTTTGCTTTTGTTAAATTTCCTTTAAAGGCTTAATTACTAAATCGCTACTTCTTCTTCTCAATGTTGAGAAAGCTTTGTTTCTGGCCCTATGGTGTGTCCAGATTCAAGCTTGAAGAAGAGAGAGATCTTAATTTTCGCATCTCATGTCCGCTTGGTCAACTAGACTAAAGCTGTTCAAAGATGCATTCTTTTAACCGTTGGACAATAGGTTGTTCCAAAGGCTTTTGTTGTTTCTTCTTTGCTTGGGACCACGAAAAACATCTTCTATATGTTATTTTCGTGGATCTAAAGCCTTAAGATCTTGGAGAACACTTTGTTTAAGTGATTCTACCATGAGTTAGGTCCAAACCGTTGGAGAAATTAATTTTCCAAACGGTCCATGTGTTTCAGCCATTAAAGCACCAAAGTCTTGTTGAATGTTGGATGCTCTTGGCTGTCAAAGCTTCTGCAAACTCAAGAAAACAGAGTCTAACTCTGTCCATAAGAACTCTTGAGCAAATTCTCTATTCTACTCTCCACTCACCTTATACTTCCGCCCATATACTCTACTATACTCTATACTCTTGGTTACTAATTCTCTGGTTACTTATTCTCTAAATTCTATTTTATTTTCAGTAATATTCTATATTCTCTATTCTCTAATCTCTAACAATCCCTTGTTTAGAATCTGTTCCATTGAATTTGGTTTCAGCTTCAGCCTTGAAGATTGTGTGGAGCTCGCCTACTATCTCAAGAAGAAGAAGTGGCGAGGTTGAAGGCTACAAGATAGCCATGAGGAGAGCGCAGCACAATGCCTGGAGTTAGAACCAAGGGCCACCAAGTCTTTGTTAAGCTGGTGGAAGGTGATGAATCAGTCCAAGAGCATGTGTGTTAGTGCCAAGTTGTTGATCGGATGTGCACAATGGTCTTTAGGAAAGGTGATGCACAAGGTTTCAACTGTTGATTGGATGTGCACAAGAACGGTGATGCACAAGGCTTCAACTGAGGTGATGAGGTTTCAGCCCATCATCAAGTAAAGGTTACGGGGGAGATCAAGTGACTTCAGACCGTACCTCACAGATTCTGCTCGGCCACAAGCAAAAGTCTTTACTTAAAGCTCAGCCGAAGCGTCTCAAAGATCGACTCGGACGAAACCCTTCCACTGCGATTCGGCTTCCGCGTTCTTCATTAAAGTTCGAGACCACAGAGTCATCTTGCCAGTGGAAGTGGAATCATACCAATCCGAGCAGCCGTTCGAAAGTTATGTCCGATTCAGTGGGCATGTGTCAGTCTGACAAATAAAACTGACCGGGTTTAAAACCATGGTTAGAGGAGCGGTCTCAAGGAGGAATTCCAAACCGCAACAGTGATCAACTCTCTCCCTCCTATCCATCAAAACACCATAAAGGCTGTGTTCTAAACTCTTCTCTATTTTAATTCATAAATTCATTACCTTAGCTTCATTACTAGTCTTTACTCTTTAATATGTTCTCTTAAATTGTCACACTTTTAGAAATTTTCTTTGATATTCCTCATAGCAAACACTTATTCTTTTCTTCTTTATCACTTGTTTAAGGGGTAAAGGAGACTATGAGAGCCTCAAAGAAACTCTAAAGGCGCAAGGATGGAGATCATAAGGAATGTGCTAAAGGCAATGTGGGCTAAGGAGTAGGAGCGGTTCAAATCATGAAGAGAAGGGAGCTAGTTCTTTGCAAACCAAGATCAATGGGACATCATGGATAGTGGAGTCTATACTCTTTTTCCCTTAACAAAGTTTTATCCCAAGAGGTTTTCTTTGTTGAGGTTTTTAATGAGGTAGATGACACTAGTCCACCCTTGATCTTTGGTCCCCATGGTGCCCTGCAGATCAAGCGTGCGGGGGAGTATTAGGGAGTAAGGAGGAAGAGAGAGGAGAGGCCGGTAAGGCCGAGCCTTGGAAGAAGAGAAGAAAGGCCGGAAAGGCCATGTAAAGGCCGGTAAGGCCATGACCGTGTCCGTGAACGGACCCATGTCCGGTGAGCGGCCAGTTAGGCCGTGAACACGATGAAGAGAAGGCCCGTCCGTACAGGCCCGTCCGTACAGGCCCGTCCGTACAGGCCCGTCCGTACAGGCCCGTCCGTACGATGAAGAGAAGGCCCGTCCGTACGATGAAGAGAAGGCCCGTCCGTACGGTCTCGGCCCTTAGGCCTGCGCTCGGTCCAGTAGATAGAGAGGCCGAGTTTGAGAGGAGGAAAGCGAGGCCCTACAAGAGAGAGAGGCTTATGGGAAGATCACATGTGCCCTTGGTTGGTGAAGGAAGGAAAGGTCACTCTCACCAACACCAAATCGAGAATGTCACTTTCATCACTCTCTTCTTCTCTCTAACGGTCATATGACCTTGTATTCTCCTATATTAAGCTTTGTATTTCACCTCATATAAAACACATCACAATATTATCTAATAGAAGAGAAACCGTTTTCCCTCTCTACTTGTGTTCTTGTTCATATCAACAATGTAGAGTGTTTAGGAGATTAGCGGTTAGAGGCTGCCCTTAAGGCAGCCTATTCTCTTCTCAAATCCACCTAAACTCTTCTTATTTACTGCTTTACTTAGCCTAGATTACTGATTCTTAATCCTCCTTCTCCTAAGTACACAAACTCTAAGTGTTGTGATACTAGAAGAGGATAAGTCTCAAACTAGTGCTTCTCCTAGTTAGGATCCGCTTACTCTCTAGTATTTGGGTTCTATCTAGCTTGTTTATGGGGAGTTCATCACAAGTTGATGTTCTCTCCTCCCCCTTGAGAATGAGTTAGTTTGTTGTGGGTAAAGGGGGATTCATTCACCAAGTGTTTGTCTACCCTCTCTTGTGAGCTTTGTCTCATAAATCCCAACAGTTTTATCCCAAAACAGGCTTAAACAGAGAAAACAGGCTAAAACCGAGAGAAAACATTGATTCAAAGGAGTAAACAGATATGTTACTATTTATAGGGTCAAAATATGTAACAATCCAATGCATTTGGCTAATTATAAGAGTTCGGGTTGAATTTGGAGTGTTTAGACACCACTTTTACCCATTTTGTCCCAAAATAGGCTAAAAAAGAGAAAACAAGCTAAAACCGAGAGAAAACATTGATTTTAAGCAGTAAACAGCTATTTACTATTTCTAGGGTCAAAATATGTAACAATCCAATGCATTTGGCTAATTATAAGAGTTCGGGTTGCATTTGGAGTGTTTACACACCTCTTTTACCCATTTTGTCTCGAAACAGGCTAAAACAGAGAAAACATTGATTCGAAGCACTAAACAGCATTGTTACTGTTTATAGGGTCTGAATGTGTGACAATCTAATGCCTTTGACTAACCGTAAGAGTTCGGGATGAATTTGGAGTGTTTAGACAACACTTAAACCCGTTTTATCCCAAAACAAGCTTAGACAGAGAAAACAGGCTAAAACCGAGAGAAAACATTGATTCAAAGGAGTAAACAACTATGTTACTATTTCTAGGGTCAAAATATGTAACAATCCAATGCATTTGACTAATTAGAAGAGTTCGGGTTGAATTTGGAGTGTTTAGACACCACTTTTACCCATTTTGTCTTAAAATAGGCTAAAACAGAGAAAACAGACTAAAACCGCGAGAAAATATTGATTCGAAGAATTAAACAGCTATATTACTCTTTCTAGGGTCAAAATATGTAACAATCCAATGCATTTGATTAATTATAAGAGTTCGGGTTGAATTTTAAGTGTTTACACACCACTTTTACCCATTTTGTCTCGAAACAGGCTAAAACCGAGAAAACATTGATTCGAAGCACAAACAGCTTTATTACTGTTTCTAGGGTCAGAATGTGTGAGAATACAAATGCATTTGACTAATTGTAAGAGTTCGCGATGAATTTGGAATGTTTAGACAACACTTAAACCCGTTTTATCCCAAAACATGCTTAAACAGAGAAAACAGGCAAAAACCGAGAGAAAACATTGATTCAAAGGAGTAAACAGCTATGTTACTATTTCTAGGGTCAAAATATGTAACAATCCAATGCATTTGACTAATTATAAGAGTTCTGGTTGAATTTGGAGTGTTTAGACACCACTTTTACCCATTTTGTCCCAAAATAGGCTAAAACAGAGAAAACAGGCTAAAACAGAGAAAACAGGCTAAAACCGAGAGAAAACATTTACTCGAGGCAGTAAACAGCTATACTACTCTTTATAGGGGCAAAATATGTAACAATCCAATGAATTTGACTAATTATAAGAGTTTGGGTTGAATTTGAACTGTTTACACACCTCTTTTACCCATTTTGTCCCGAAACAGGCTAAAACAGAGAAAACATTGATTCGAAGCACTAAACAGCTTTGTTACTATTTCTAGGGTTAGAATGTGTGAGAATACAAATCCATTTGACTAATTGTAAGAGTTCACGATGAATTTGGAGTGTTTAGACAACACTTAAACCCGTTTTATCCCAAAACAGGCTTAAACAGAGAAAACAGGCTAAAACCGAGAGAAAACATTGATTCAAAGGAGTAAACAGATATGTTACTATTTATAGGGTCAAAATATGTAACAATCCAATGCATTTGGCTAATTATAAGAGTTCGGGTTGAATTTGGAGTGTTTAGACACCACTTTTACCCATTTTGTCCAAAAATAGGCTAAAACAGAGAAAACAGGCTAAAACAGAGAAAACAGGCTAAAACCGAGAGAAAACATTTACTCGAGGCAGTAAACAGCTATACTACTCTTTATAGGGGCAAAATATGTAACAATCCAATGAATTTGACTAATTATAAGAGTTTGGGTTGAATTTGAACTGTTTACACACCTCTTTTACCCATTTTGTCCCGAAACAGGCTAAAACAGAGAAAACATTGATTCGAAGCACTAAACAGCTTTGTTACTATTTCTAGGGTTAGAATGTGTGAGAATACAAATCCATTTGACTAATTGTAAGAGTTCACGATGAATTTGGAGTGTTTAGACAACACTTAAACCCGTTTTATCCCAAAACAGGCTTAAACAGAGAAAACAGGCTAAAACCGAGAGAAAACATTGATTCAAAGGAGTAAACAGATATGTTACTATTTATAGGGTCAAAATATGTAACAATCCAATGCATTTGGCTAATTATAAGAGTTCGGGTTGAATTTGGAGTGTTTAGACACCACTTTTACCCATTTTGTCCCAAAATAGGCTAAAAAAGAGAAAACAAGCTAAAACCGAGAGAAAACATTGATTTGAAGCAGTAAACAGCTATTTACTATTTCTAGGGTCAAAATATGTAACAAACCAATGCATTTGGCTAATTATAAGAGTTCAGGTTGCATTTGGAGTGTTTAGACACCACTTTTACCCATTTTGTCCTGAAACAGGCTAAAACAGAGAAAACGGGCTAAAACCGAGAGAAAACATTTACTCGAAGCAGTAAACAGCTCTATTACTCTTTTATAGGGTCAAAATATGTAACAATCCAATAAATTTGACTAATTATAAGAGTTCGGGTTGAATTTGAAGTGTTTACACACCTCTTTTACCCATTTTGTCTCGAAACAGGCTAAAACAGAGAAAACATTGATTCGAAGTACTAAACAGCATTGTTACTGTTTATAGGGTCTGAATGTGTGACAATCTAATGCCTTTGACTAACCGTAAGAGTTCGGGATGAATTTGGAGTGTTTAGACAACACTTAAACCCGTTTTATCCCAAAACAAGCTTAGACAGAGAAAACAGGCTAAAACCGAGAGAAAACATTGATTCAAAGGAGTAAACAGCTATGTTACTATTTCTAGGGTCAAAATATGTAACAATCCAATGAATTTGACTAATTATAAGAGTTCGGGTTGAATTTGAAGTGTTTACACATTACTTTTACCCATTTTGTCCCGAAACAGGCTAAAACAGAGAAAACATTTCTTCGAAGCAGTTAACAGCGTTGTTACTGTTTATAGAGTCAGAATGTGTGACAATCTAATGCCTTTGACTAACCGTAAGAGTTCGGGATGAATTTGGAGTGTTTAGACAACACTTAAACCCGTTTTATCCCAAAACAGGCTTAAACAGAGAAACCAGGCTAAAACCGAGAGAAAACATTGATTCAAAGGAGTAAACAGCTATGTTACTATTTCTAGGGTCAAAATATGTAATAATCCAATGTATTTGACTAATAATAAGAGTTCGGGTTGAATTTGGAGTGTTTAGACACCACTTTTACCCATTTTGTCTTAAAATAGGCTAAAACAGAGAAAACAGACTAAAACAGCGAGAAAATATTGATTCGAAGAATTAAAAAGCTATATTACTCTTTCTAGGGTCAAAATATGTAACAATCCAATGCATTTGATTAATTATAAGAGTTCGGGTTGAATTTAGAATGTTTAGACACCACTTTTATCTATTTTGTCTTGAAACAGGCTAAAACCGAGAAAACATTGATTCGAAGCAGAAAGAGCTTTATTACTGTTTCTAGTGTCAGAATATGTGTGAATACAAATGCATTTGACTAATTGTAAGAGTTCGGGATGAATTTGGATTGTTAGACAAAACTTAAACCCGTTTTATCCCAAAACAGGCTTAAACAGAGAAAACAGGCTAAAACCGAGAGAAAACATTGATTCAAAGGAGTAAACAGATATGTTACTATTTTTAGGGTCAAAATATGTAACAATCCAATGTATTTGAAAAATTATAAGAGTTCGGGTTGAATTTGGAGTGTTTAGACACCACTTTTACCCATTTTGTCCCAAAATAGACTAAAACAGAGAAAACAGGCTAAAACCGAGAGAAAACACTTACTCGAGGCAGTAAACAGCTATACTACTCTTTATAGGGGCAAAATATGTAACAATCCAATGAATTTGACTAATTATAAGAGTTTGGGTTGAATTTGAACTGTTTACACACCTCTTTTACCCATTTTGTCCCGAAACAGGCTAAAAAAGAGAAAACATTGATTCGAAGCACTAAACAGCTTTGTTACTATTTCTAGGGTTAGAATGTGTGAGAATACAAATCCATTTGACTAATTGTAAGAGTTCACGATGAATTTGGAGTGTTTAGACAACACTTAAACCCGTTTTATCCCAAAACAGGCTTAAACAGAGAAAACAGGCTAAAACCGAGAGAAAACATTGATTCAAAGGAGTAAACAGCTATGTTACTATTTCTAGGGTCAAAATATGTAATAATCCAATGTATTTGACTAATAATAAGAGTTCGGGTTGAATTTGGAGTGTTTAGACACCACTTTTACCCATTTTGTCTTAAAATAGGCTAAAACAGAGAAAACAGACTAAAACAGCGAGAAAATATTGATTCGAAGAATTAAAAAGCTATATTACTCTTTCTAGGGTCAAAATATGTAACAATTCAATGCATTTGATTAATTATAAGAGTTCGGGTTGAATTTAGAATGTTTAGATACCACTTTTATCTATTTTGTCTTGAAACAGGCTAAAACCGAGAAAACATTGATTCGAAGCAGAAAGAGCTTTATTACTGTTTCTAGTGTCAGAATATGTGTGAATACAAATGCATTTGACTAATTGTAAGAGTTCGGGATGAATTTGGAGTGTTTAGACAAAACGTAAACCCGTTTTATCCCAAAACAGGCTTAAACAGAGAAAACAGGCTAAAACCGAGAGAAAACATTGATTCAAAGGAGTAAACAGATATGTTACTATTTTTAGGGTCAAAATATGTAACAATCCAATGTATTTGAAAAATTATAAGAGTTTGGGTTGAATTTGGAGTGTTTAGACACCACTTTTACCCATTTTGTCCCAAAATAGGCTAAAACAGAGAAAACAGGCTAAACCCGAGAGAAAACATTTACTCGAGGCAGTAAACAGCTATACTACTCTTTATAGGGGCAAAATATGTAACAATCCAATGAATTTGACTAATTATAAGAGTTTGGGTTGAATTTGAACTGTTTACACACCTCTTTTACCCATTTTGTCCCGAAACAGGCTAAAACAGAGAAAACATTGATTCGAAGCACTAAACAGCTTTGTTACTATTTCTAGGGTTAGAATGTGTGAGAATACAAATCCATTTGACTAATTGTAAGAGTTCACGATGAATTTGGAGTGTTTAGACAACACTTAAACCCGTTTTATCCCAAAACAGGCTTAAACAGAGAAAACAGGCTAAAACCGAGAGAAAACATTGATTCAAAGGAGTAAACAGATATGTTACTATTTATAGGGTCAAAATATGTAACAATCCAATGCATTTGGCTAATTATAAGAGTTCGGGTTGAATTTGGAGTGTTTAGACACCACTTTTACCCATTTTGTCCCAAAATAGGCTAAAAAAGAGAAAACAAGCTAAAACCGAGAAAAAACATTGATTTGAAGCAGTAAACAGCTATTTACTATTTCTAGGGTCAAAATATGTAACAATCCAATGCATTTGGCTAATTATAAGAGTTCAGGTTGCATTTGGAGTGTTTAGACACCACTTTTACCCATTTTGTCCCGAAACAGGCTAAAACAGAGAAAACGGGCTAAAACCGAGAGAAAACATTTACTCGAAGCAGTAAACAGCTCTATTACTCTTTTATAGGGTCAAAATATGTAACAATCCAATGAATTTGACTAATTATAAGAGTTCGGGTTGAATTTGAAGTGTTTACACACCTCTTTTACCCATTTTGTCTCGAAACAGGCTAAAACAGAGAAAACATTGATTCGAAGTACTAAACAGCATTGTTACTGTTTATAGGGTCTGAATGTGTGACAATCTAATGCCTTTGACTAACCGTAAGAGTTCGGGATGAATTTGGAGTGTTTAGACAACACTTAAACCCGTTTTATCCCAAAACAAGCTTAGACAGAGAAAACAGGCTAAAACCGAGAGAAAACATTGATTCAAAGGAGTAAACAGCTATGTTACTATTTCTAGGGTCAAAATATGTAACAATCCAATGAATTTGACTAATTATAAGAGTTCGGGTTGAATTTGAAGTGTTTACACACTACTTTTACCCATTTTGTCCCGAAACAGGCTAAAACAGAGAAAACATTTCTTCGAAGCAGTTAACAGCGTTGTTACTGTTTATAGAGTCAGAATGTGTGACAATCTAATGCCTTTGACTAACCGTAAGAGTTCGGGATGAATTTGGAGTGTTTAGACAACACTTAAACCCGTTTTATCCCAAAACAGGCTTAAACAGAGAAACCAGGCTAAAACCGAGAGAAAACATTGATTCAAAGGAGTAAACAGCTATGTTACTATTTCTAGGGTCAAAATATGTAATAATCCAATGTATTTGACTAATAATAAGAGTTCGGGTTGAATTTGGAGTGTTTAGACACCACTTTTACCCATTTTGTCTTAAAATAGGCTAAAACAGAGAAAACAGACTAAAACAGCGAGAAAATATTGATTCGAAGAATTAAAAAGCTATATTACTCTTTCTAGGGTCAAAATATGTAACAATCCAATGCATTTGATTAATTATAAGAGTTCGGGTTGAATTTAGAATGTTTAGACACCACTTTTATCTATTTTGTCTTGAAACAGGCTAAAACCGAGAAAACATTGATTCGAAGCAGAAAGAGCTTTATTACTGTTTCTAGTGTCAGAATATGTGTGAATACAAATGCATTTGACTAATTGTAAGAGTTCGGGATGAATTTGGATTGTTAGACAAAACTTAAACCCGTTTTATCCCAAAACAGGCTTAAACAGAGAAAACAGGCTAAAACCGAGAGAAAACATTGATTCAAAGGAGTAAACAGATATGTTACTATTTTTAGGGTCAAAATATGTAACAATCCAATGTATTTGAAAAATTATAAGAGTTCGGGTTGAATTTGGAGTGTTTAGACACCACTTTTACCCATTTTGTCCCAAAATAGGCTAAAACAGAGAAAACAGGCTAAAACCGAGAGAAAACATTTACTCGAGGCAGTAAACAGCTATACTACTCTTTATAGGGGCAAAATATGTAACAATCCAATGAATTTGACTAATTATAAGAGTTTGGGTTGAATTTGAACTGTTTACACACCTCTTTTACCCATTTTGTCCCGAAACAGGCTAAAAAAGAGAAAATATTGATTCGAAGCACTAAACAGCTTTGTTACTATTTCTAGGGTTAGAATGTGTGAGAATACAAATCCATTTGACTAATTGTAAGAGTTCACGATGAATTTGGAGTGTTTAGACAACACTTAAACCCGTTTTATCCCAAAACAGGCTTAAACAGAGAAAACAGGCTAAAACCGAGAGAAAACATTGATTCAAAGAAGTAAACAGATATGTTACTATTTATAGGGTCAAAAGATGTAACAATCCAATGCATTTGGCTAATTATAAGAGTTCGGGTTGAATTTGGAGTGTTTAGACACCACTTTTACCCATTTTGTGCCAAAATAGGCTAAAAAAGAGAAAACAAGCTAAAACCGAGAGAAAACATTGATTTGAAGCAGTAAACAGCTATTTACTATTTCTAGGGTCAAAATATGTAACAATCCAATGCATTTGGCTAATTATAAGAGTTCGGGTTGCATTTGGAGTGTTTAGACACCACTTTTACCCATTTTGTCCCGAAACAGGCTAAAACAGAGAAAACGGGCTAAAACCGAGAGAAAACATTTACTCGAAGCAGTAAACAGCTCTATTACTCTTTTATCGGGTCAAAATATGTAACAATCCAATGCATTTGACTAATTGTAAGAGTTCGGGATGAATTTGGAGTGTTTAGACAAAACTTAAACCCGTTTTATCCCAAAACAGGCTTAACCAGAGAAAACAGGCTAAAACCGAGAGAAAACATTGATTCAAAGGAGTAAACAGATATGTTACTACTTTTAGGGTCAAAATATGTAACAATCCAATGTATTTGAAAAATTATAAGAGTTCGGGTTGAATTTGGAGTGTTTAGACACCACTTTTACCCATTTTGTCCCAAAATAGGCTAAAACAGAGAAAACAGGCTAAAACCGTGAGAAAACATTTACTCGAGGCAGTAAACAGCTATACTACTCTTTATAGGGGCAAAATATGTAACAATCCAATGAATTTGACTAATTATAAGAGTTTGGGTTGAATTTGAACTGTTTACACACCTCTTTTACCCATTTTGTCCCGAAACAGGCTAAAAAAGAGAAAACATTGATTCGAAGCACTAAACAGCTTTGTTACTATTTCTAGGGTTAGAATGTGTGAGAATACAAATCCATTTGACTAATTGTAAGAGTTCACGATGAATTTGGAGTGTTTAGACAACTCTTAAACCCGTTTTATCCCAAAACAAGCTTAAACAGAGAAAACAGGCTAAAACCGAGAGAAAACATTGATTCAAAGAAGTAAACAGATATGTTACTATTTATAGGGTCAAAATATGTAACAATCCAATGCATTTGGCTAATTATAAGAGTTCGGGTTGAATTTGGAGTGTTTAGACACCACTTTTACCCATTTTGTCCCAAAATAGGCTAAAAAAGAGAAAACAAGCTAAAACCGAGAGAAAACATTGATTTGAAGCAGTAAACAGCTATTTACTATTTCTAGGGTCAAAATATGTAACAATCCAATGCATTTGGCTAATTATAAGAGTTCGGGTTGCATTTGGAGTGTTTAGACACCACTTTTACCCATTTTGTCCCGAAACAGGCTAAAACAGAGAAAACGGTCTAAAACCGAGAGAAAACATTTACTCGAAGCAGTAAACTGCTCTATTACTCTTTTATAGGGTCAAAATATGTAACAATCCAATGAATTTAACTAATTATAAGAGTTCGGGTTGAATTTGAAGTGTTTACACACCTCTTTTACCCATTTTGTCTCGAAACAGGCTAAAACAGAGAAAACATTGATTCGAAGCACTAAACAGCATTGTTACTGTTTATAGGGTCTGAATGTGTGACAATCTAATGCCTTTGACTAACCGTAAGAGTTCGGGATGAATTTGGAGTGTTTAGACAACACTTAAACCCGTTTTATCCCAAAACAAGCTTAGACAGAGAAAACAGGCTAAAACCGAGAGAAAACATTGATTCAAAGGAGTAAACAGCTATGTTACTATTTCTAGGGTCAAAATATGTAACAATCCAATGAATTTGACTAATTATAAGAGTTCGGGTTGAATTTGGAGTGTTTAGACACCACTTTTACCCATTTTGTCCCAAAATAGGCTAAAACAGAGAAAACAGGCTAAAACCGAGAGAAAACATTGATTTGAAGCAGTAAACAGCTATTTACTATTTCTAGGGTCAAAATATGTAACAATCCAATGCATTTGGCTAATTATAAGAGTTCGGGTTGTATTTTGAGTGTTTGGACACCACTTTTACCCATTTTGTCCCGAAAGAGGCTAAAACAGAGAAAACAGGCTAAAACCGAGAGAAAACATTTACTCGAGGCAGTAAACAGCTATACTACTCTTATAGGGGCAAAATATGTAACAATCCAATGAATTTGACTAATTATAAGAGTTTGGGTTGAATTTGAACTGTTTACACACCTCTTTTACCCATTTTGTCCCGAAACAGGCTAAAACAGAGAAAACATTGATTCGAAGCACTAAACAGCTTTGTTACTATTTCTAGGGTTAGAATGTGTGAGAATACAAATCCATTTGACTAATTGTAAGAGTTCACGATGAATTTGGAGTGTTTAGACAACACTTAAACCCGTTTGATCCCAAAACAGGCTTAAACAGAGAAAACAGGCTAAAACCGAGAGAAAACATTGATTCAAAGGAGTAAACAGATATGTTACTATTTATAGGGTCAAAATATGTAACAATCCAATGCATTTGGCTAATTATAAGAGTTCGGGTTGAATTTGGAGTGTTTAGACACCACTTTTACGCATTTTGTCCCAAAATAGGCTAAAAAAGAGAAAACAAGCTAAAACCGAGAGAAAACATTGATTTTAAGCAGTAAACAGCTATTTACTATTTCTAGGGTCAAAATATGTAACAATCCAATGCATTTGGCTAATTATAAGAGTTCGGGTTGCATTTGGAGTGTTTAGACACCACTTTTACCCATTTTGTCCCGAAACAGGCTAAAACAGAGAAAACGGGCTAAAACCGAGAGAAAACATTTACTCGAAGCAGTAAACAGCTCTATTACTCTTTTATAGGGTCAAAATATGTAACAATCCAATGAATTTGACTAATTATTGTAAGTTTTAAATTAGAGAGATTTGAGAGTAACTAAGAATAGAGATCGGATAGAGAAGGGAAGAGAGTAGGCGCATGGAGAGAATTGGAGAAAGAGATATTTTCTCTTCTTACATTATTAGTAACCTAGTTACATCCTTATTATAGTCATACATACAAGAATATTCCTCTAAGATGCTATACACATTTACAAATGGAGATAGTGACACCTCCTTAATCACAACATGTGATCTTCCTTTCCCTTCCACTTGCACAGCTTGTCAACGGTTATGAAGGAGGAAGGATCTCGAAGGCTTGTGACCGTTGGAGGCTCTCACTGATGGGCTGGACCTGATATTCTCGATGGTTGTACGGACGGCCCACTTTGATAACAGTACGGACGTCCGTACGGCCGTACGGACGGTGGTGTCCCATTTCAGACTCCCCCTCAAGCTTGACTAAGGCCATGGATCAAGATTGACTAAATGGGCACCCACCTCATTAAAAACCTTAGTATAGAAAACCACTTGGGAAAAACTATACACAAGGGAAAAAGAGTGTAGGTGCCGATTTAGGATCTCATGGCCGAGTAAGGTCTATGAGGCCAAGCTTCGAGTGAATGTATTCACACACTTGTGGGCTTGCTGCTTTGGTGAGGATGTCAGCCAGTTGTTCTTTGCTTTCGGTATGACATGGTAGGACAACCCCAAGCTTGATTTGCTCTCTAACTTTATGACAATCGACTTCAATATGCTTGGTTCTCTCATGAAACACTGAATTGGTGGCGATATGGATGGCGGCTTCATTATCACAATGCATAGTGATTGGTTTCGGTGATTCAATTCCAAGATCCTTGAGGAGTGCCTTTAACCACATCAGTTCCGTTGTTAGTTTCCTCATAGCTCTATACTCGGACTCCGCACTTGAAAGTGATACGACCTTTTGCTTCTTGCTCTTCCAAGTGACCAAGTTACCACCAAGGAACGTGCAGTAGCCTGTAGTTGAGCGGCGGTCCTCTCGATCTCCGGCATAGTCAGCATCGCAATAGCCCACTAGTTCGGTGTTCTTATTGCGTCCCATCCAAATGCCTTGTCCCGGTGAGCCTTTGATGTACTTGAGGATTCGTGTCACCATGTTCCAATGATGGATCGTTGGGTTCTTCATATGCTGGCTGGCCTGGTTCACAGCAAAACAAATATCAGGTCGTGTGATCGTTAAGTAGATAAGCTTACCTACTAGGCGCCGGTATAGGCTAACGTCCTTGAACGGAGCTGTATCAAGCTCCCCCTGTCCTCCGGCCTTGTAGTTTTCTTCAAGGGGTGTAGACACCGCTTTTGAACCTAATTTTCCTGTTTCACTCAACAAGTCAAGTGCATATTTCCTTTGTGACAAGAATAGACCTTTATCCGATCTGTAAACTTCTATCCCAAGAAAATATTTCAACTCTCCAAGGTCTTTAATATCAAAAACTGATTTCAAAAAGGTTTTAGTGGTTTGAATACCTACCGAGTCACTTCCAGTGATGATGATATCATCAACATACACTAGAATGACTATTATACCTTTTGTGCTTGTTAGCGTGAATAGAGTATGATCAGCCTCGGATTTTCGGAATCCTTTGTCAAGGAGAGTGGTGCTTAGCTTGTGGTACCATGCTCTTGGAGACTGTTTTAGGCCATAGATTGCTTTGTTGAGTTTTAACACCTTGCCCAGACTAATGGTGTCTTCTAAGCCCGGTGGTGGCCGCATATACACTTCGTCTTCAAGCTCTCCTTGCAAGAAGGCGTTCTTAACATCCATTTGCCAAAGTTCCCAATCGAGGTTGGTGGCAAGAGAGAGAACGACTCGAACGGTGTGAAGCTTGGCCACCGGAGCAAACGTATCAAGATAGTCCTCCCCATACGTTTGTGTGAATCCTCGTGCAACAAGCCGGGCTTTGTAGCGTTCGATCTCACCATTGCTCTTGTATTTGATGGTGAAGATATAACGCGAGGTAACGGCCTTCTTGCCGTTGGGCAAATCGGCTTCATCCCACGTACGGTTTTGGACCATGGCCGTGTTTTCAGCGTTGATCGCATCTTGCCATTCCTTGTGGTCCTTGGCCTCAGCATAGGTCTGGGGAATCCAGTTCGCATCAATGTGGCCAAGAAAGACTTGATGATCAATCGGGAGATGAGCAAGTGAACATACGGCCTGAATTGGGTGCGCGACGGCCATGTTGTTGTAGTACACTCGAGTGTTCGTCCAGTTGTTGGGGTGAAATTTGATGCGCTGACTTCGTCGGAGAGGAACGATAGGCCCAGCCTCGGACTCAGCACTGACTGGAACTTCCGGTTCCGTGAATGGTACTGTGTCCGTGTCCGTGTCCGTGTCCGTGTCCGTGGTACCGTGTCCGTGTCCGTGTCCGTGTCCGTGTCCGTGTCCGTGTCCGTGTCCGTGTCCGGAGTCCGCGGTACCATGATCTTCCATAGATGTTTCTGGTGCATTTGGCTCGACAGGAACAGGATCAGTAGATGGGACAGAAGGTTCAGTTGGCTCGGCAGGATCATTGGCGGCCCGATCGTTTTCAATGCCTAGCCGCTCAAGGATGACACGTAGGTTCCGCGTTCGATCCGATGGGGTGGTTGATAGGTTACGTAGTTCATCCCAGTTGGGCTCGTCATAGAATCCTTTTGTCTCCACAAACTTGACATCACGAGATATGAGAACTCTCCTTGTCTCCGGATCATAGCACTTATAGCCCTTTTGTGTTGTGGAGTAGCCGATAAACATGCTCTTAACACTCTTGGCATCGAGTTTGTCTCGTAGTTCACCTGGTCGCAACACATAACAAACACAACCAAACACCCTTAGATGGTCAAATGTAGGTTTAGCCTTGTTTAATACCTCAAATGGGGATATGTCATTAAGGATCTTCGTTGGTGTGCGATTAATAAGGTAACAGGCCGCAAGGACAGCATCACCCCAAAAACGCTTTGGAACCGTTGTATGGAACATCATAGACCTTGCAACCTCCATGAGATGCCTATTCTTCCTCTCAGCCACTCCATTTTGTTGTGGTGTGTATGGGCAACTAGTTTGGTGAAGAATTCCATGTTTGGCTAGATGTTGTTTAAAGGCATGACTTGTGTACTCTCCACCATTATCTGATCTCAAAATTTTAATCTTTGCATGATAGTGGTTAGTAACATAATTTTGGAAATTAGTAAAGGCCTCAAGAACTCTATCCTTAGAAGGGAGTAAGGTCAACCAAGTATATTTCGATTTTTCATCAATAAAAATCACAAAATACTTTTGATTTTCTCTAGAAAGGCAAGGAGATGTCCAAACATCAGAATGGACTAAATCAAAACAGTTTTCATACATAGTAATAGATTTAGGAAAAACAGCTTTGCAATGTTTACCAAGGATACAAGCCTCACATTCATCATTTTTAAACGAAATACTAGGAAACATCAAGGTTAAGGCTCTAGTGTGAGGATGTCCTAATCTAGCATGAAGAATAGAGTCATTAGGTTTAACAACAACCGATTTAAAACAAGATGCAGAAGTAGAAGATAGATTCAAGTCCTCAAGCACATAGAGATCATCCTTAGAACCTCCTTGTCCAAGAACTTTACTTGTTTCAATATCCTGAAAATGAACCTTGTTAGGACTAAATATTGCATAACAATTCAAATCAGTGGTAGCTCTCTTAACGGATAGTAAATTTGATGTGAAAGTTGGCATATAAAAAGCCTTAGTTACTTTGTCAAACAATTTCAAATTTCCTACACCTTTAACCGGTACCTTCTCGCCATTAGCTATAACAACATTACCATTTGCCGGTGTAATATCACTTATTAATCTAGAATCACTAATCATGTGATGAGATGCACCGGAATCAACAATAAGAGGTTTAGTTTTGTTTAGGGCGAGAAAAGATTTACCGGAGGCCTCCTTGAGGGCTTTGATGAGCGCATCAAGGTCGGACTTCCTCACCAGCTCGGAGGACGCCGTGAGTGCAGTAGCTTGTTGGGCTGGTTCGGTTGGTGTTTCTCCCATTACAGCGGCTTGATGGGCTCTTGGTGGTCCTCCACGGTTTGGCCCTCCACGGCGAAGGTGTGGGTGAAGGATCCAGCAGCGGCTCTTGAAGTGACCCACTTTCTTACAATGTTCACATACTGGTGGATTCTTGTCGTCCGGTTTGTAGTATCCTCGGTTAGCCGATGCCATTTCCACCTTGTTGACAGTTATTAACTCCCCTTTGCCTCCGAATAGCCCCATGGAACCATGTTCCTTTTGAATTTGGTTACATACGTCGTCTAGGCTAGGAAGCTTGTCAGATCGTAGGATTTGCTTGATAAGGTCGTTGTAGGAGGGGTTCAACGTTAAGAGTAAGCCGAACACTTTATCTTGTTCACGCCTTTCGTTCAAGATGGCTGGATCTACGGTCGCCGGCCGGAGCATCTCTAGTTCAGCCCAAAGTGACCTAAACTTTCCAAAATGTTTAGTGAACTCCATGTCTTCCTGGTTGAGATTGTTGATGGCTCTCTTAATCTCGAAGATCCGGTTCACGTTAGTAACATTTCCAAAGACATTCTTAAGAGTGTCCCATAAGTCCTTTGCAGTTTCGCAATAGGAGTAAGCTTCAAGGATGGGGGCATCTAGGGAGTTTTGAATAATGGCTAGGACTCCTTGGTCTTCTTGAAACCACTTGTTCCTTTCGTCTGCGACAAGATCCTTGTCGTCTTTGGTGGCCTCGCCACTTGGAGCCTCACTCGCTTCAACATGGGACCAAAGTCCTCGGCCGCATAGGGCTGTCTTCGTGGTTCTAGCCCACAGTAAGTAGTTCTCTCCCTTGAGAGTAACCGGAACAATCATAGTTTTGGTGTTTTCCATGATGAATTCGGTGGTTTAGGTGTTTACCCAACGGTTAAAAGAAATTTTGGGAACAAAGAGATTTGAAAGCACAAGATAGAGAGAATGCGGAAGATTGTGATGGAGATGAAGTCAAAGAACAGGAACAATCTGGCTCTGATACCATGTAAGTTTTAAATTAGAGAGATTTGAGAGTAACTAAGAATAGAGATCGGATAGAGAAGGGAAGAGAGTAGGCGCATGGAGAGAATTGGAGAAAGAGATATTTTCTCTTCTTACATTATTAGTAACCTAGTTACATCCTTATTATAGTCATACATACAAGAATATTCCTCTAAGATGCTATACACATTTACAAATGGAGATAGTGACACCTCCTTAATCACAACATGTGATCTTCCTTTCCCTTCCACTTGCACAGCTTGTCAACGGTTATGAAGGATGAAGGATCTCGAAGGCTTGTGACCGTTGGAGGCTCTCACTGATGGGCTGGACCTGATATTCTCGATGGTTGTACGGACGGCCCACTTTGATAACAGTACGGACGTCCGTACGGCCGTACGGACGGTGGTGTCCCATTTCAGAATTATAAGAGTTCGGGTAGAATTTGAAGTGTTTACACACCTCTTTTACCCATTTTGTCCCAAAATAGGCTAAAACAGAGAAAACAGGCTAAAACCGAGAGAAACCATTTACTCGAAGCAGTAAACAGCCATATTACTCTTTATAGGGTCAAAATATGTAACAATCCAATGAATTTGACTAATTATAAGAGTTCGGGTTGAATTTGAAGTGTTTACACACCACTTTTACCCATTTCGTCTCGAAACAGGCTAAAACAGAGAAAACATTTCTTCGAAGCAGTAAACAGCTTTGTTACTGTTTACAGGGTCAGAATGTGTGACAATCTAATGCCTTTGACAAACCGTAAGAGTTCGGGATGAATTTGGAGTGTTTAGACAACACTTAAACCCGTTTTATCCCAAAACAGGCTTAACAGAGAAAACAGGCTAAAACCGAGAGAAAACATTGATTCAAAGGAGTAAACAGCTATGTTACTATTTCTAGGGTCAAATTATGTAACAATCCAATGCATTTGGCTAATTATAAGTGTTCGGGTTGAATTTGGAGTGTTTAGACACCACTTTTACCCAATTTGTCCCAAAATAGGCTAAAACAGAGAAAACAGGCTAAAACCGAGAGAAAACATTGATTTGTAGCAGTAAACAGCTATTTACTATTTCTAGGGTCAAAATATGTAACAATCCAATGCATTTGGCTAATTATAAGAGTTCGGGTTGTATTTTGAGTGTTTAGACACCACTTTTACCCATTTTGTCCCGAAAGAGGCTAAAACAGAGAAAACAGGCTAAAACCGAGAGAAAACATTTACTCGAGGCAGTAAACAGATATACTACTCTTTATAGGGGCAAAATATGTAACAATCCAATGAATTTGACTAATTATAAGAGTTTGGGTTGAATTTGAACTGTTTACACACCTCTTTTACCCATTTTGTCCCGAAACAGGCTAAAACAGAGAAAACATTGATTCGAAGCACTAAACAGCTTTGTTACTATTTCTAGGGTTAGAATGTATGAGAATACAAATCCATTTGACTAATTGTAAAAGTTCACGATGAATTTGGAGTGTTTAGACAACACTTAAACCCGTTTTATCCCAAAACAGGCTTAAACAGAGAAAACAGGCTAAAACCGAGAGAAAACATTGATTCAAAGGAGTAAACAGATATGTTACTATTTATAGGGTCAAAATATGTAACAATCCAATGCATTTGGCTAATTATAAGAGTTCAGGTTGAATTTGGAGTGTTTAGACACCACTTTTACCCATTTTGTCCCAAAATAGGCTAAAAAAGAGAAAACAAGCTAAAACCGAGAGAAAACATTGATTTGAAGCAGTAAACAGCTATTTACTATTTCTAGGGTCAAAATATGTAACAATCCAATGCATTTGGCTAATTATAAGAGTTCGGGTTGCATTTGGAGTGTTTAGACACAACTTTTACCCATTTTGTCCCGAAACAGGCTAAAACAGAGAAAACGGGCTAAAACCGAGAGAAAACATTTACTCGAAGCAGTAAACAGCTCTATTACTCTTTTATAGGGTCAAAATATGTAACAATCCAATGAATTTGACTAATTATAAGAGTTCGGGTTGAATTTGAAGTGTTTACACACCTCTTTTACGCATTTTGTCTCGAAACAGGCTAAAACAGAGAAAACATTGATTCGAAGCACTAAACAGCATTGTTACTGTTATAGGGTCTGAATGTGTAACAATCTAATGCCTTTGACTAACCGTAAGAGTTCGGGATGAATTTGGAGTGTTTAGACAACACTTAAACCCGTTTTATCCCAAAACAGGCTTAAACAGAGAAAACAGGCTAAAACCGAGAGAAAACATTGATTCAAAGAAGTAAACAGATATGTTACTATTTATAGGGTCAAAATATGTAACAATCCAATGCATTTGGCTAATTATAAGAGTTCGGGTTGAATTTGGAGTGTTTAGACACCACTTTTACCCATTTTGTCCCAAAATAGGCTAAAAAAGAGAAAACAAGCTAAAACCGAGAGAAAACATTGATTTGAAGCAGTAAACAGCTATTTACTATTTCTAGGGTCAAAATATGTAACAATCCAATGCATTTGGCTAATTATAAGAGTTCGGGTTGCATTTGGAGTGTTTAGACACCACTTTTACCCATTTTGTCCCGAAACAGGCTAAAACAGAGAAAACGGGCTAAAACCGAGAGAAAACATTTACTCGAAGCAGTAAACTGCTCTATTACTCTTTTATAGGGTCAAAATATGTAACAATCCAATGAATTTGACTAATTATAAGAGTTCGGGTTGAATTTGAAGTGTTTACACACCTCTTTTACCCATTTTGTCTCGAAACAGGCTAAAACAGAGAAAACATTGATTCGAAGCACTAAACAGCATTGTTACTGTTTATAGGGTCTGAATGTGTGACAATCTAATGCCTTTGACTAACCGTAAGAGTTCGGGATGAATTTGGAGTGTTTAGACAACACTTAAACCCGTTTTATCCCAAAACAAGCTTAGACAGAGAAAACAGGCTAAAACCGAGAGAACACATTGATTCAAAGGAGTAAACAGCTATGTTACTATTTCTAGGGTCAAAATATGTAACAATCCAATGAATTTGACTAATTATAAGAGTTCGGGTTGAATTTGAAGTGTTTACACACTACTTTTACCCATTTTGTCCCGAAACAGGCTAAAACAGAGAAAACATTTCTTCGAAGTAGTTAACAGCGTTGTTACTGTTTATAGAGTCAGAATGTGTGACAATCTAATGCCTTTGACTAACCGTAAGAGTTCGGGATGAATTTGGAGTGTTTAGACAACACTTAAACCCGTTTTATCCCAAAACAGGCTTAAACAGAGAAAACAGGCTAAAACCGAGAGAAAACATTGATTCAAAGGAGTAAACAGCTATGTTACTATTTCTAGGGTCAAAATATGTAATAATCCAATGTATTTGACTAATAATAAGAGTTCGGGTTGAATTTGGAGTGTTTAGACACCACTTTTACCCATTTTGTCTTAAAATAGGCTAAAACAGAGAAAACAGACTAAAACAGCGAGAAAATATTGATTCTATTAGAATGTACCAAGGAGGAGAGAGGAGAGGCCGGTAAGGCCGAGCCTTGGAAGAAGAGAAGAAAGGCCGGAAAGGCCATGTAAAGGCCGGTAAGGCCATGTCCGTGTCCGTGAGCGACCATGTACCGTGTCCGGTACCATGTACCGTGTCCGTGAACGGACCCATGTCCGGTGAGCGGCCAGTTAGGCCGTGAACACATTGAAGAGAAGGCCCGTCCGTACAGGCCCGTCCGTACAGGCCGTCCGTACAGGCCGTCCGTACAGGCCCGTCCGTACAGGCCCGTCCGTACGATGAAGAAAAGGCCCGTCCGTACAATGAAGAGAAGGCCCGTCCGTACGGTCTCGGCCCTTAGGCCTGCGCTCGGTCCAGTAGATAGAGAGGCCGAGTTTGAGAGGAGGAAAGCGAGGCCCTACAAGAGAGAGAGGCTTATGGGAAGATCACATGTGCCCTTGGTTGGTGAAGGAAGGAAAGGTCACTCTCACCAACACCAAATCGAGAATGTCACTTTCATCACTCTCTTCTTCTCTCCAACGGTCATATGGCATTTGTATCTCTATATTAAGCTTTGTATACACTCTCATATGGAACACAATCACAACATTATCTAATAGAAGAGAAACCGTTTTCCCTCTCTACTTGTGTTCTTGTTCATATCAACAATGTAGAGTGTTTAGGAGATTAGCGGTTAGAGGCTGCCCTTAAGGCAGCCTATTCTCTTCTTTAAATCCACCTAAACTCTTCTTTATTTACTCTCTTTACTAAGCCTAGATTACTGATTCTAATCCTCCTTCTCCTAAGTACACAAACTATAAGTGTTGTGATACTAGAAGGGGATAGTCTCAAACTAGTGCTTCTCCTTGATAGGATCCGCTTACTCACTAGTATTTGGGTTCTATCTAGCTGTTCTATGGGGAGTTCATCACAAGTTGATGTTCTCTCCTCCCCCTTGAGAATGAGTTAGTTTGTTGTGGGTAAAGGGGGATTCATTCACCAAGTGTTTGTCTACCCTCTCTTGTGAGCTTTGTCTCATAAATCCCAACATGGTATCAGAGCAGGTTCTGTTCTTGGTGATTTAAACTCATTCTCAAAGTCGTTTTCTTAGGAGTTAGCTTAGTTAAAGTTTTAGACTTTGCTTAGGTGTTAAATCGCTTAGCTTAGTTTCTTTAAAGCTTTAATTTTGCTTTTGTTGATTAAATCGATTCTCTAGCAGCTCATTGTTGAGTAAGCTTGGTCTCTTGTCTTGTTAGAATTTGTAGACCAAGTGTGTGGAAAGAAATCGATTTTACAAGCCCCATCCTTAAGCTTTACCGATTTGGTAATAGCTTTGTTTATTTTGGGATGTGTGGGAAGTGATGAACCATTGAGCAAATTGTGTTGTTCATGGTGAGGATTCACGGTTCTTGTGTGCTTGTATGAGCCACGAAATCCTTAGGATTTTTCCTAGGATTCTCTTAAGATTTAGTTAATTTTCCTTTAAAGGTTTAATTTTGCTTTTGTTAAATTTCCTTTAAAGTTTAATTACTAAATCACTTCTTCTTCTTCTCAAGGTTGAGAAAGCTTTGTTTCTGGTCATATGGTGTGTCCAGATTCGAGTTTGAGGAAGAGAGAGACTTTATTTTAGCATGTATAGCCCGCTTGGTCAAATAGATTCAAGTTGGTTCAAGATGCATTCTTTTAACCGTTGGACAATAGGTTGTTCCAAAGGCTTTTGTTGTTTCTTCTTTGCTTGGGACCACGAAAAACATCTTCTATATGTTATCTTCGTGGATCTAAAGCCTGAATCTCTTGGAGAACACTAGGTTTAGGAGATTCTACCAAGAGCAATGTCTTTAACCGTTGGAGAAATTAATTTTCCATATGGTCCATGAATTTCAGCCATTAAAGCACCAAAAGAGTTTGTCTTCTTGGTTGTTCTTGACTGTCACAGCTTCCGCAAACTCAAGAAAACAGAGTATAACTCTGTCCATTGGAACTCTTGAGCTCTATTCTACTCTCCATTCACTTATACTCCCGCCCATATACTCTACTATACTCTATACTCTTGGTTACTAATTCTCTGGTTACTTATTCTCTAAATTCTATTTTATTTTCAGTAATATTCTATATTCTCTATACTCTAATCTCTCACAATCTCTTGTTTAGAAACTATCCCATTGAGTTTTGGTTTCAGTTTCAACCTTGAAGATATGTGGAGCTCGCTGGCTATCTCTAGAAGAAGTGGCGAGGTTGAAGGCTACAAGATAGCCATGAGGAGAGCGCAGCACAATGCCTGGAGTTAGAACCAAGGGCCACCAAGTCTTTGTTAAGCTGGTGGAATGTGATGAATCAGTCCAAGAGCATGTGTGTTAGTGCCAAGTTGTTGATCGGATGTGCACAATGGTCTTTAAGAAAGGTGATGCACAAGGTTTCAACTGTTGATCGGATGTGCACAAGAACGGTGATGCACAAGGTTTCAACTGAGGTGATGAGGTTTCAGCCCATCATCAAGTAAAGGTTACGGGGGAGATCAACTATCAAGTGACTTCAGACCGTACCTCACAGATTCTGCTCGGCCACAAGCAAAAGTTTTTACTTAAAGCTCAGCCGAAGCGTCTCAAAGATCGACTCGGACGAAACCCGTCCACTGCAATTCAGCTTCCGCGTTCTTCAACAAAGTTCGAGACCATGGAGTCATCTTGCCAGTGGAAGTGGAATCATACCAATCCGAGCAGCCGTTCAAAAGTTATGTCCGATTCAGTGGGCATATGTCAGTCTGACGATAAAACTGGCCGGGTTTAAAAACCATGGTTAGAGAAGCGGTCTCAAGGAGGAATTCCAAACCGCATCAGTGATCAACTCTCTCCTTCCTATCCATCAAAACACCATAAAGGCTGTGCTCTAAACTTTACTCTATTTAAATTTCTTAAATTCATTACCTTAGCTTCATTACTAGTCTTTACTCTTTAATATGTTCTCTTAAATTGTCACACTTTTAGAAATTTTCTTTGATATTCCTCATAGCAAACACTTATTCTTTTCTTCTTTATCACTTGTTTAAGGGGTAAAGGAGACTATGAGAGCCTCAAAGAAATTCTAAAGGCGCAAGGATGGAGATCATAAGGAATGTGCTAAAGGCAAGGTGGGCTAAGGAGTAGGGAGCTAGTTCTTTGCAAACCAAGGTCAAGGGACATCATGGATAGTGGAGTCTATACTCTTTTTCCCTTAACAAAGTTTTATCCCAAGAGGTTTTCTTTGTTGAGGTTTTTAATGAGGTAGATGACACTAGTCCACCCTTGATCTTTGGTCCCCATGGTGTCCCACCGATCAAGCGTGCGGGGGAGTATTAGAATGTACCAAGGAGGAGAGAGGAGAGGCCGGTAAGGCCGAGCCTTGGAAGAAGAGAAGAAAGGCCGGAAAGGCCATGTAAAGGCCGGTAAGGCCATGTCCGTGTCCGTGAGCGACCATGTACCGTGTCCGGTACCATGTACCGTGTCCGTGAACGGACCCATGTCCGGTGAGCGGCCAGTTAGGCCGTGAACACATTGAAGAGAAGGCCCGTCCGTACAGGCCCGTCCGTACAGGCCGTCCGTACAGGCCCGTCCGTACAGGCCCGTCCGTACGATGAAGAGAAGGCCCGTCCGTACAATGAAGAGAAGGCCCGTCCGTACGGTCTCGGCCCTTAGGCCTGCGCTCGGTCCAGTAGATAGAGAGGCCGAGTTTGAGAGGAGGAAAGCGAGGCCCTACAAGAGAGAGAGGCTTATGGGAAGATCACATGTGCCCTTGGTTGGTGAAGGAAGGAAAGGTCACTCTCACCAACACCAAATCGAGAATGTCACTTTCATCACTCTCTTCTTCTCTCCAACGGTCATATGGCATTTGTATCTCTATATTAAGCTTTGTATACACTCTCATATGGAACACAATCACAACATTATCTAATAGAAGAGAAACCGTTTTCCCTCTCTACTTGTGTTCTTGTTCATATCAACAATGTAGAGTGTTTAGGAGATTAGCGGTTAGAGGCTGCCCTTAAGGCAGCCTATTCTCTTCTTTAAATCCACCTAAACTCTTCTTTATTTACTCTCTTTACTAAGCCTAGATTACTGATTCTAATCCTCCTTCTCCTAAGTACACAAACTATAAGTGTTGTGATACTAGAAGGGGATAGTCTCAAACTAGTGCTTCTCCTTGATAGGATCCGCTTACTCACTAGTATTTGGGTTCTATCTAGCTGTTCTATGGGGAGTTCATCACAAGTTGATGTTCTCTCCTCCCCCTTGAGAATGAGTTAGTTTGTTGTGGGTAAAGGGGGATTCATTCACCAAGTGTTTGTCTACCCTCTCTTGTGAGCTTTGTCTCATAAATCCCAACAGATTCGAAGAATTAAAAAGCTATATTACTCTTTCTAGGGTCAAAATATGTAACAATCCAATGCATTTGATTAATTATAAGAGTTCGGGTTGAATTTAGAATGTTTAGACACCACTTTTATCCATTTTGTCTTGAAACAGGCTAAAACCGAGAAAACATTGATTCGAAGCAGAAAGAGCTTTATTACTGTTTCTAGTGTCAGAATATGTGTGAATACAAATGCATTTGACTAATTGTAAGAGTTCGGGATGAATTTGGAGTGTTTAGACAAAACTTAAACCCGTTTTATCCCAAAACAGGCTTAAACAGAGAAAACAGGCTAAAACCGAGAGAAAACATTGATTCAAAGGAGTAAACAGATATGTTACTATTTTTAGGGTCAAAATATGTAACAATCCAATGTATTTGAAAAATTATAAGAGTTCGGGTTGAATTTGGAGTGTTTAGACACCACTTTTACACATTTTGTCCCAAAATAGGCTAAAACCGAGAGAAAACATTTACTCGAAGCAGTAAACAGATATATTACTCTTTATAGGGTCAAAATATGTAACAATCCAATGAATTTGACAAATTATAAGAGTTCGGGTTGAAGTTGAAGTGTTTACACACCACTTTTACCCATTTTGTCTCGAAACGGGCTAAAACCGAGAAAACATTGATTCGAAGCAGAAACAGCTTTATTACTGTTTCTAGGGTCAGAATGTGTGAGAATACAAATGCATTTGACTAATTGTAAGAGTTTGGGATGAATTTGGAGTGTTTAGACAACACTTAAACCCGTTTTATCCCAAAACAGGCTTAAACGGAGAAAACATGCTAAAACCGAGAGAAAACATTGATTCAAAGGAGTAAACAGCTAGGTTACTATTTCTAGGGTCAATATATGTAACAATCCAATGCATTTGACTAATTATAAGAGTTCGGGTTGAATTTGGAGTGTTTAGACACCACTTTTACCCATTTTGTCCCAAAATAGGCTAAAACAGAGAAAACAGGCTAAAACCGAGAGAAACCATTTACTCGAAGCAGTAAACAGCCATATTACTCTTTATAGGGTCAAAATATGTAACAATCCAATGAATTTGACTAATTATAAGAGTTCGGGTTGAATTTGAAGTGTTTACACACCACTTTTACCCATTTCGTCTCGAAACAGGCTAAAACAGAGAAAACATTTCTTCGAAGCAGTAAACAGCTTTGTTACTGTTTACAGGGTCAGAATGTGTGACAATCTAATGCCTTTGACTAACCGTAAGAGTTCGGGATGAATTTGGAGTGTTTAGACAACACTTAAACCCGTTTTATCCCAAAACAGGCTTAAACAGAGAAAACAGGCTAAAACCGAGAGAAAACATTGATTCAAAGGAGTAAACAGCTATGTTACTATTTAAAGGGTCAAAATATGTAACAATCCAATGCATTTGGCTAATTATAAGTGTTCGGGTTGAATTTGGAGTGTTTAGACACCACTTTTACCCAATTTGTCCCAAAATAGGCTAAAACAGAGAAAACAGGCTAAAACCGAGAGAAAACATTGATTTGAAGCAGTAAACAGCTATTTACTATTTCTAGGGTCAAAATATGTAACAATCCAATGCATTTGGCTAATTATAAGAGTTCGGGTTGTATTTTGAGTGTTTAGACACCACTTTTACCCATTTTGTCCTGAAAGAGGCTAAAACAGAGAAAACAGGCTAAAACCGAGAGAAAACATTTACTCGAGGCAGTAAACAGCTATACTACTCTTTATAGGGGCAAAATATGTAACAATCCAATGAATTTGACTAATTATAAGAGTTTGGGTTGAATTTGAACTGTTTACACACCTCTTTTACCCATTTTGTCCCGAAACAGGCTAAAACAGAGAAAACATTGATTCGAAGCACTAAACAGCTTTGTTACTATTTCTAGGGTTAGAATGTGTGACAATACAAATCCATTTGACTAATTGTAAGAGTTCACGATGAATTTGGAGTGTTTAGACAACACTTAAACCCGTTTTATCCCAAAACAGGCTTAAACATATAAAACAGGCTAAAACCGAGAGAAAACATTGATTCAAAGGAGTAAACAGATATGTTACTATTTATAGGGTCAAAATATGTAACAATCCAATGCATTTGGCTAATTATAAGAGTTCGGGTTGAATTTGGAGTGTTTAGACACCACTTTTACCCATTTTGTCCCAAAATAGGCTAAAACAGAGAAAACAAGCTAAAACCGAGAGAAAACATTGATTTGAAGCAGTAAACAGCTATTTACTATTTCTAGGGTCAAAATATGTAACAATCCAATGCATTTGGCTAATTATAAGAGTTCGGGTTGAATTTAGAATGTTTAGACACCACTTTTATCCATTTTGTCTTGAAACAGGCTAAAACCGAGAAAACATTGATTCGAAGCAGAAAGAGCTTTATTACTGTTTCTAGTGTCAGAATATGTGTGAATACAAATGCATTTGACTAATTGTAAGAGTTCGGGATGAATTTGGAGTGTTTAGACAAAACTTAAACCCGTTTTATCCCAAAACAGGCTTAAACAGAGAAAACAGGCTAAAACCGAGAGAAAACATTGATTCAAAGGAGTAAACAGATATGTTACTATTTTTAGGGTCAAAATATGTAACAATCCAATGTATTTGAAAAATTATAAGAGTTCGGGTTGAATTTGGAGTGTTTAGACACCACTTTTACACATTTTGTCCCAAAATAGGCTAAAACCGAGAGAAAACATTTACTCGAAGCAGTAAACAGATATATTACTCTTTATAGGGTCAAAATATGTAACAATCCAATGAATTTGACAAATTATAAGAGTTCGGGTTGAAGTTGAAGTGTTTACACACCACTTTTACCCATTTTGTCTCGAAACGGGCTAAAACCGAGAAAACATTGATTCGAAGCAGAAACAGCTTTATTACTGTTTCTAGGGTCAGAATGTGTGAGAATACAAATGCATTTGACTAATTGTAAGAGTTTGGGATGAATTTGGAGTGTTTAGACAAAACTTAAACCCGTTTTATCCCAAAACAGGCTTAAACAGAGAAAACAGGCTAAAACCGAGAGAAAACATTGATTCAAAGGAGTAAACAGATATGTTTCTATTTTTAGGGTCAAAATATGTAACAATCCAATGTATTTGAATAATTATAAGAGTTCGGGTTGAATTTGGAGTGTTTAGACACCACTTTTACCCATTTTGTCCCAAAATAGGCTAAAACAGAGAAAACAAGCTAAAACCGAGAGTAAACATTGATTTGAAGCAGTAAACAGCTATTTACTATTTCTAGGGTCAAAATATGTAACAATCCAATGCATTTGGCTAATTATAAGAGTTCGGGTTGAATTTAGAATGTTTAGACACCACTTTTATCCATTTTGTCTTGAAACAGGCTAAAACCGAGAAAACATTGATTCGAAGCAGAAAGAGCTTTATTACTGTTTCTAGGGTCAGAATATGTGTGAATACAAATGCATTTGACTAATTGTAAGAGTTCGGGATGAATTTGGAGTGTTTAGACAAAACTTAAACCCGTTTTGTCCCAAAATAGGCTAAAACAGAGAAAACAGGCTAAAACCGAGAGAAAACATTGATTTGAAGCAGTAAACAGCTATTTACTATTTCTAGGGTCAAAATATGTAACAATCCAATGCATTTGGCTAATTATAAGAGTTCGGGTTGTATTTTGAGTGTTTAGACACCACTTTTACCCATTTTGTCCTGAAAGAGGCTAAAACAGAGAAAACAGGCTAAAACCGAGAGAAAACATTTACTCGAGGCAGTAAACAGCTATACTACTCTTTATAGGGGCAAAATATGTAACAATCCAATGAATTTGACTAATTATAAGAGTTTGGGTTGAATTTGAACTGTTTACACACCTCTTTTATCCATTTTGTCCCGAAACAGGCTAAAACAGAGAAAACATTGATTCGAAGCACTAAACAGCTTTGTTACTATTTCTAGGGTTAGAATGTGTGAGAATACAAATCCATTTGACTAATTGTAAGAGTTCACGATGAATTTGGAGTGTTTAGACAACACTTAAACCCGTTTTATCCCAAAACAGGCTTAAACAGAGAAAACAGGCTAAAACCGAGAGAAAACATTGATTCAAAGGAGTAAACAGATATGTTACTATTTATAGGGTCAAAATATGTAACAATCCAATGCATTTGGCTAATTATAAGAGTTCGGGTTGAATTTGGAGTGTTTAGACACCACTTTTACCCATTTTGTCCCAAAATAGGCTAAAAAAGAGAAAACAAGCTAAAACCGAGAGAAAACATTGATTTGAAGCAGTAAACAGCTATATTACTATTTCTAGGGTCAAAATATGTAACAATCCAATGCATTTGGCTAATTATAAGAGTTCGGGTTGCATTTAGAGTGTTTAGACACCACTTTTACCCATTTTGTCCCGAAACAGGCTAAAACAGAGAAAACGGGCTAAAACCGAGAGAAAACATTTACTCGAAGCAGTAAACAGCTCTATTACTCTTTTATAGGGTCAAAATATGTAACAATCCAATGAATTTGACTAATTATAAGAGTTCGGGTTGAATTTGAAGTGTTTACACACCTCTTTTACGCATTTTGTCTCGAAACAGGCTAAAACAGAGAAAACATTGATTCGAAGCACTAAACAGCATTGTTACTGTTTATAGGGTCTGAATGTGTGACAATCTAATGCCTTTGACTAACCGTAAGAGTTCGGGATGAATTTGGAGTGTTTAGACAACACTTAAACCCGTTTTATCCCAAAACAGGCTTAAACAGAGAAAACAGGCTAAAACCGAGAGAAAACATTGATTCAAAGAAGTAAACAGATATGTTACTATTTATAGGGTCAAAATATGTAACAATCCAATGCATTTGGCTAATTATAAGAGTTCGGGTTGAATTTGGAGTGTTTAGACACCACTTTTACCCATTTTGTCCCGAAACAGGCTAAAACAGAGAAAACGGGCTAAAACCGAGAGAAAACATTTACTCGAAGCAGTAAACTGCTCTATTACTCTTTTATAGGGTCAAAATATGTAACAATCCAATGAATTTGACTAATTATAAGAGTTCGGGTTGAATTTGAAGTGTTTACACACCTCTTTTACCCATTTTGTCTCGAAACAGGCTAAAACAGAGAAAACATTGATTCGAAGCACTAAACAGCATTGTTACTGTTTATAGGGTCTGAATGTGTGACAATCTAATGCCTTTGACTAACCGTAAGAGTTCGGGATGAATTTGGAGTGTTTAGACAACACTTAAACCCGTTTTATCCCAAAACAAGCTTAGACAGAGAAAACAGGCTAAAACCGAGAGAACACATTGATTCAAAGGAGTAAACAGCTATGTTACTATTTCTAGGGTCAAAATATGTAACAATCCAATGAATTTGACTAATTATAAGAGTTCGGGTTGAATTTGAAGTGTTTACACACTACTTTTACCCATTTTGTCCCGAAACAGGCTAAAACAGAGAAAACATTTCTTCGAAGTAGTTAACAGCGTTGTTACTGTTTATAGAGTCAGAATGTGTGACAATCTAATGCCTTTGACTAACCGTAAGAGTTCGGGATGAATTTGGAGTGTTTAGACAACACTTAAACCCGTTTTATCCCAAAACAGGCTTAAACAGAGAAAACAGGCTAAAACCGAGAGAAAACATTGATTCAAAGGAGTAAACAGCTATGTTACTATTTCTAGGGTCAAAATATGTAATAATCCAATGTATTTGACTAATAATAAGAGTTCGGGTTGAATTTGGAGTGTTTAGACACCACTTTTACCCATTTTGTCTTAAAATAGGCTAAAACAGAGAAAACAGACTAAAACAGCGAGAAAATATTGATTCGAAGAATTAAAAAGCTATATTACTCTTTCTAGGGTCAAAATATGTAACAATCCAATGCATTTGATTAATTATAAGAGTTCGGGTTGAATTTAGAATGTTTAGACACCACTTTTATCCATTTTGTCTTGAAACAGGCTAAAACCGAGAAAACATTGATTCGAAGCAGAAAGAGCTTTATTACTGTTTCTAGTGTCAGAATATGTGTGAATACAAATGCATTTGACTAATTGTAAGAGTTCGGGATGAATTTGGAGTGTTTAGACAAAACTTAAACCCGTTTTATCCCAAAACAGGCTTAAACAGAGAAAACAGGCTAAAACCGAGAGAAAACATTGATTCAAAGGAGTAAACAGATATGTTACTATTTTTAGGGTCAAAATATGTAACAATCCAATGTATTTGAAAAATTATAAGAGTTCGGGTTGAATTTGGAGTGTTTAGACACCACTTTTACACATTTTGTCCCAAAATAGGCTAAAACCGAGAGAAAACATTTACTCGAAGCAGTAAACAGATATATTACTCTTTATAGGGTCAAAATATGTAACAATCCAATGAATTTGACAAATTATAAGAGTTCGGGTTGAAGTTGAAGTGTTTACACACCACTTTTACCCATTTTGTCTCGAAACGGGCTAAAACCGAGAAAACATTGATTCGAAGCAGAAACAGCTTTATTACTGTTTCTAGGGTCAGAATGTGTGAGAATACAAATGCATTTGACTAATTGTAAGAGTTTGGGATGAATTTGGAGTGTTTAGACAACACTTAAACCCGTTTTATCCCAAAACAGGCTTAAACGGAGAAAACATGCTAAAACCGAGAGAAAACATTGATTCAAAGGAGTAAACAGCTAGGTTACTATTTCTAGGGTCAATATATGTAACAATCCAATGCATTTGACTAATTATAAGAGTTCGGGTTGAATTTGGAGTGTTTAGACACCACTTTTACCCATTTTGTCCCAAAATAGGCTAAAACAGAGAAAACAGGCTAAAACCGAGAGAAACCATTTACTCGAAGCAGTAAACAGCCATATTACTCTTTATAGGGTCAAAATATGTAACAATCCAATGAATTTGACTAATTATAAGAGTTCGGGTTGAATTTGAAGTGTTTACACACCACTTTTACCCATTTCGTCTCGAAACAGGCTAAAACAGAGAAAACATTTCTTCGAAGCAGTAAACAGCTTTGTTACTGTTTACAGGGTCAGAATGTGTGAGAATCTAATGCCTTTGACTAACCGTAAGAGTTCGGGATAAATTTGGAGTGTTTAGACAACACTTAAACCCGTTTTATCCCAAAACAGGCTTAAACAGAGAAAACAGGCTAAAACCGAGAGAAAACATTGATTCAAAGGAGTAAACAGCTATGTTACTATTTAAAGGGTCAAAATATGTAACAATCCAATGCATTTGGCTAATTATAAGTGTTCGGGTTGAATTTGGAGTGTTTAGACACCACTTTTACCCAATTTGTCCCATAATAGGCTAAAACAGAGAAAACAGGCTAAAACCGAGAGAAAACATTGATTTGAAGCAGTAAACAGCTATTTACTATTTCTAGGGTCAAAATATGTAACAATCCAATGCATTTGGCTAATTATAAGAGTTCGGGTTGTATTTTGAGTGTTTAGACACCACTTTTACCCATTTTGTCCTGAAAGAGGCTAAAACAGAGAAAACAGGCTAAAACCGAGAGAAAACATTTACTCGAGGCAGTAAACAGCTATACTACTCTTTATAGGGGCAAAATATGTAACAATCCAATGAATTTGACTAATTATAAGAGTTTGGGTTGAATTTGAACTGTTTACACACCTCTTTTACCCATTTTGTCCCGAAACAGGCTAAAACAGAGAAAACATTGATTCGAAGCACTAAACAGCTTTGTTACTATTTCTAGGGTTAGAATGTGTGACAATACAAATCCATTTGACTAATTGTAAGAGTTCACGATGAATTTGGAGTGTTTAGACAACACTTAAACCCGTTTTATCCCAAAACAGGCTTAAACATAGAAAACAGGCTAAAACCGAGAGAAAACATTGATTCAAAGGAGTAAACAGATATGTTACTATTTATAGGGTCAAAATATGTAACAATCCAATGCATTTGGCTAATTATAAGAGTTCGGGTTGAATTTGGAGTGTTTAGACACCACTTTTACCCATTTTGTCCCAAAATAGGCTAAAACAGAGAAAACAAGCTAAAACCGAGAGAAAACATTGATTTGAAGCAGTAAACAGCTATTTACTATTTCTAGGGTCAAAATATGTAACAATCCAATGCATTTGGCTAATTATAAGAGTTCGGGTTGAATTTAGAATGTTTAGACACCACTTTTATCCATTTTGTCTTGAAAAAGGCTAAAACCGAGAAAACATTGATTCGAAGCAGAAAGAGCTTTATTACTGTTTCTAGGGTCAGAATATGTGTGAATACAAATGCATTTGACTAATTGTAAGAGTTCGGGATGAATTTGGAGTGTTTAGACAAAACTTAAACCCGTTTTATCCCAAAACAGGCTTAAACAGAGAAAACAGGCTAAAACCGAGAGAAAACATTGATTCAAAGGAGTAAACAGATATGTTACTATTTTTAGGGTCAAAATATGTAACAATCCAATGTATTTGAATAATTATAAGAGTTCGAGTTGAATTTGGAGTGTTTAGACACCACTTTTACCCATTTTGTCCCAAAATAGGCTAAAACAGAGAAAACAAGCTAAAACCGAGAGTAAACATTGATTTGAAGCAGTAAACAGCTATTTACTATTTCTAGGGTCAAAATATGTAACAATCCAATGCATTTGGCTAATTATAAGAGTTCGGGTTGAATTTAGAATGTTTAGACACCACTTTTATCCATTTTGTCTTGAAACAGGCTAAAACCGAGAAAACATTGATTCGAAGCAGAAAGAGCTTTATTACTGTTTCTAGGGTCAGAATATGTGTGAATACAAATGCATTTGACTAATTGTAAGAGTTCGGGATGAATTTGGAGTGTTTAGACAAAACTTAAACCCGTTTTATCCCAAAACAGGCTTAAACAGAGAAAACAGGCTAAAACCGAGAGAAAACATTGATTCAAAGGAGTAAACAGATATGTTACTATTTTTAGGGTCAAAATATGTAACAATCCAATGTATTTGAATAATTATAAGAGTTCGGGTTGAATTTGGAGTGTTTAGACACCACTTTTACCCATTTTGTCCCAAAATAGGCTAAAACAGAGAAAACAGGCTAAAACCGAGAGAAAACATTTACTCGAAGCAGTAAACAGATATATTACTCTTTATAGGGTCAAAATATGTAACAATCCAATGAATTTGACTAATTATAAGAGTTCGGGTTGAAGTTGAAGTGTTTACACACCACTTTTACCCATTTTGTCTCGAAACGGGCTAAAACCGAGAAAACATTGATTCGAAGCAGAAACAGCTTTATTACTGTTTCTAGGGTCAGAATGTGTGAGAATACAAATGCATTTGACTAATTGTAAGAGTTTGGGATGAATTTGGAGAGTTTAGACAACACTTAAACCCGTTTTATCCCAAAACAGGCTTAAACAGAGAAAACAGGCTAAAACCGAGAGAAAACATTGATTCAAAGGAGTAAACAGATGTTACTATTTATAGGGTCAAAATATGTAACAATCCAATGCATTTGGCTAATTATAAGAGTTCGGGTTGCATTTTGAGTGTTTAGACACTACTTTTACCCATTTTGTCCCGAAACAGGCTAAAACAGAGAAAACGGGCTAAAACCGAGAGAAAACATTTACTCGAAGCAGTAAACAGCTCTATTACTCTTTATAGGGTCAAAATATATAACAATCCAATGAATTTGACTAATTATAAGAGTTCGGGTTGAATTTGAAGTGTTTACACACCTCTTTTACCCATTTTGTCTCGAAACAGGCTAAAACAGAGATAACATTGATTCGAAGCACTAAACAGCATTGTTACTGTTTATAGGGTCTGAATGTGTGACAATCTAATGCCTTTGACTAACCTTAAGAGTTCGGGATGAATTTGGAGTGTTTAGACAACACTTAAACCCGTTTCATACCAAAACAGGCTTAAACAGAGAAAACAGGCTAAAACCGAGAGAAAACATTGATTCAAAGAAGTAAACAGATATGTTACTATTTATAGGGTCAAAATATGTAACAATCCAATGCATTTGGCTAATTATAAGAGTTCGGGTTGAATTTGGAGTGTTTAGACACCACTTTTACCCATTTTGTCCCAAAATAGGCTAAAAAAGAGAAAACAAGCTAAAACCGAGAGAAAACATTGATTTGAAGCAGTAAACAGCTATTTACTATTTCTAGGGTCAAAATATGTAACAATCCAATGCATTTGGCTAATTATAAGAGTTCGGGTTGCATTTGGAGTGTTTAGACACCACTTTTACCCATTTTGTCCCGAAACAGGCTAAAACAGAGAAAACGGGCTAAAACCGAGAGAAAACATTTACTCGAAGCAGTAAACTGCTCTATTACTCTTTTATAGGGTCAAAATATGTAACAATCCAATGAATTTGACTAATTATAAGAGTTCGGGTTGAATTTGAAGTGTTTACACACCTCTTTTACCCATTTTGTCTCGAAACAGGCTAAAACAGAGAAAACATTGATTCGAAGCACTAAACAGCATTGTTACTGTTTATAGGGTCTGAATGTGTGACAATCTAATGCCTTTGACTAACCGTAAGAGTTCGGGATGAATTTGGAGTGTTTAGACAACACTTAAACCCGTTTTATCCCAAAACAAGCTTAGACAGAGAAAAAAGGCTAAAACCGAGAGAAAACATTGATTCAAAGGAGTAAACAGCTATGTTACTATTTCTAGGGTCAAAATATGTAACAATCCAATGAATTTGACTAATTATAAGAGTTCGGGTTGAATTTGAAGTGTTTACACACTACTTTTACCCATTTTGTCCCGAAACAGGCTAAAACAGAGAAAACATTTCTTCGAAGTAGTTAACAGCGTTGTTACTGTTTATAGAGTCAGAATGTGTGACAATCTAATGCCTTTGACTAACCGTAAGAGTTCGGGATGAATTTGGAGTGTTTAGACAACACATAAACCCGTTTTATCCCAAAACAGGCTTAAACAGAGAAAACAGGCTAAAACCGAGAGAAAACATTGATTCAAAGCAGTAAACGGCTTTGTTACTGTTTCAAGGGTCAAAATATGTAATAATCCAATGTATTTGACTAATTGTAAGAGTTTGGGATGAATTTGGAGTGTTTAGACAACACTTAAACCCGTTTTATCCCAAAATAGGCTAAAACCGAGAAAACAGGCTAAAACTGAGAGAAAACATTGAATCGAAGCAGTCAACAGCTATGTTACTCTTCTAGGGTCAAAATATGTAACAATCCATTGTATTTGACTACTTATAAGAGTTTGGGTTGAATTTGGAGTGTTTTGACACCACATTTACCTATTTTGTCCCAAAATAGGCTAATACGGAGAAAACGTTGATTCGAAGCCGTAAACAGCTTTGTTACTGTTTCTAGGGGCAGAATGTGTAACAATTCAATGTATTTGACTAGTTATAAGAGTTTGGGTTGAATTTGGAGTGTTTAGACACCACTTTTACCTGTTTTGTCCCAAAATAGGCTAAAACCGTGAAAACATTGATTCAAAGCAGTAAACGGCTTTGTTACTGTTTCTAGGGTCAGAATGTGTGACAATCCAATGCATATGACTAACTGTAAGAGTTTGGGATGAATTTGGAGTGTTTAGACACCACTTTTACCCATTTTGTCCCAAAATAGGCTAAAAAAGAGAAAACAAGCTAAAACCGAGAGAAAACATTGATTTGAAGCAGTAAACAGCTATTTACTATTTCTAGGGTCAAAATATGTAACAATCCAATGCATTTGGCTAATTATAAGAGTTCGGGTTGCATTTGGAGTGTTTAGACACCACTTTTACCCATTTTGTCCCGAAACAGGCTAAAACAGAGAAAACGGGCTAAAACCGAGAGAAAACATTTACTCGAAGCAGTAAACTGCTCTATTACTCTTTTATAGGGTCAAAATATGTAACAATCCAATGAATTTGACTAATTATAAGAGTTCGGGTTGAATTTGAAGTGTTTACACACCTCTTTTACCCATTTTGTCTCGAAACAGGCTAAAACAGAGAAAACATTGATTCGAAGCACTAAACAGCATTGTTACTGTTTATAGGGTCTGAATGTGTGACAATCTAATGCCTTTGACTAACCGTAAGAGTTCGGGATGAATTTGGAGTGTTTAGACAACACTTAAACCCGTTTTATCCCAAAACAAGCTTAGACAGAGAAAACAGGCTAAAACCGAGAGAAAACATTGATTCAAAGGAGTAAACAGCTATGTTACTATTTCTAGGGTCAAAATATGTAACAATCCAATGAATTTGACTAATTATAAGAGTTCGGGTTGAATTTGAAGTGTTTACACACTACTTTTACCCATTTTGTCCCGAAACAGGCTAAAACAGAGAAAACATTTCTTCGAAGTAGTTAACAGTGTTGTTACTGTTTATAGAGTCAGAATGTGTGACAATCTAATGCCTTTGACTAACCGTAAGAGTTCGGGATGAATTTGGAGTGTTTAGACAACACTTAAACCCGTTTTATCCCAAAACAGGCTTAAACAGAGAAAACAGGCTAAAACCGAGAGAAAACATTGATTCAAAGCAGTAAACGGCTTTGTTACTGTTTCAAGGGTCAAAATATGTAATAATCCAATGTATTTGACTAATTGTAAGAGTTTGGGATGAATTTGGAGTGTTTAGACAACACTTAAACCCGTTTTATCCCAAAATAGGCTAAAACCGAGAAAACAGGCTAAAACTGAGAGAAAACATTGAATCGAAGCAGTCAACAGCTATGTTACTCTTCTAGGGTCAAAATATGTAACAATCCAATGTATTTGACTACTTATAAGAGTTTGGGTTGAATTTGGAGTGTTTTGACACCACATTTACCTATTTTGTCCCAAAATAGGCTAATACGGAGAAAACGTTGATTCGAAGCCGTAAACAGCTTTGTTACTGTTTCTAGGGGCAGAATGTGTAACAATCCAATGTATTTGACTAGTTATAAGAGTTTGGGTTGAATTTGGAGTGTTTAGACACCACTTTTACCTATTTTGTCCCAAAATAGGCTAAAACCGTGAAAACATTGATTCAAAGCAGTAAACGGCTTTGTTACTGTTTCTAGGGTCAGAATGTGTGACAATCCAATGCATATGACTAACTGTAAGAGTTTGGGATGAATTTGGAGTGTTTAGACCATCTTAAACCCGTTTTATCCCAAAATAGGCTAAAACCGAGAAAACAGGCTAAAACTGAGAGAAAACATTGAATCGAAGCAGTCAACAGCTATGTTACTCTTCTAGGGTCAAAATATGTAACAATCCAATGTATTTGACTACTTATAAGAGTTTGGGTTGAATTTGGAGTGTTTTGACACCACTTTTACCTATTTTGTCCCAAAATAGGCTAAAACCGTGAAAACGTTGATTCAAAGCAGTAAACGGCTTTGTTACTGTTTCAAGGGTTAGAATGTGTGACAATCCAATGTATTTGACTAATTGTAAGAGTTCGGGATGAATTTGGAGTGTTTAGACACCACTTTTACCCATTTTGTCCCGAAACAGGCTAAAACAGAGAAAACGGGCTAAAACCGAGAGAAAACATTTACTCGAAGCAGTAAACTGCTCTATTACTCTTTTATAGGGTCAAAATATGTAACAATCCAATGAATTTGACTAATTATAAGAGTTCGGGTTGAATTTGAAGTGTTTACACACCTCTTTTACCCATTTTGTCTCGAAACAGGCTAAAACAGAGAAAACATTGATTCGAAGCACTAAACAGCATTGTTACTGTTTATAGGGTCTGAATGTGTGACAATCTAATGCCTTTGACTAACCGTAAGAGTTCGGGATGAATTTGGAGTGTTTAGACAACACTTAAACCCGTTTTATCCCAAAACAAGCTTAGACAGAGAAAACAGGCTAAAACCGAGAGAAAACATTGATTCAAAGGAGTAAACAGCTATGTTACTATTTCTAGGGTCAAAATATGTAACAATCCAATGAATTTGACTAATTATAAGAGTTCGGGTTGAATTTGAAGTGTTTACACACTACTTTTACCCATTTTGTCCCGAAACAGGCTAAAACAGAGAAAACATTTCTTCGAAGTAGTTAACAGTGTTGTTACTGTTTATAGAGTCAGAATGTGTGACAATCTAATGCCTTTGACTAACCGTAAGAGTTCGGGATGAATTTGGAGTGTTTAGACAACACTTAAACCCGTTTTATCCCAAAACAGGCTTAAACAGAGAAAACAGGCTAAAACCGAGAGAAAACATTGATTCAAAGCAGTAAACGGCTTTGTTACTGTTTCAAGGGTCAAAATATGTAATAATCCAATGTATTTGACTAATTGTAAGAGTTTGGGATGAATTTGGAGTGTTTAGACAACACTTAAACCCGTTTTATCCCAAAATAGGCTAAAACCGAGAAAACAGGCTAAAACTGAGAGAAAACATTGAATCGAAGCAGTCAACAGCTATGTTACTCTTCTAGGGTCAAAATATGTAACAATCCAATGTATTTGACTACTTATAAGAGTTTGGGTTGAATTTGGAGTGTTTTGACACAACATTTACCTATTTTGTCCCAAAATAGGCTAATACGGAGAAAACGTTGATTCGAAGCCGTAAACAGCTTTGTTACTGTTTCTAGGGGCAGAATGTGTAACAATCCAATGTATTTGACTAGTTATAAGAGTTTGGGTTGAATTTGGAGTGTTTAGACACCACTTTTACCTATTTTGTCCCAAAATAGGCTAAAACCGTGAAAACATTGATTCAAAGCAGTAAACGGCTTTGTTACTGTTTCTAGGGTCAGAATGTGTGACAATCCATTGCATATGACTAACTGTAAGAGTTTGGGATGAATTTGGAGTGTTTAGACCATCTTAAACCCGTTTTATCCCAAAATAGGCTAAAACCGAGAAAACAGGCTAAAACTGAGAGAAAACATTGAATCGAAGCAGTCAACAGCTATGTTACTCTTCTAGGGTCAAAATATGTAACAATCCAATGTATTTGACTACTTATAAGAGTTTGGGTTGAATTTGGAGTGTTTTGACACCACTTTTACCTATTTTGTCCCAAAATAGGCTAAAACCGTGAAAACGTTGATTCAAAGCAGTAAACGGCTTTGTTACTGTTTCAAGGGTTAGAATGTGTGACAATCCAATGTATTTGACTAATTGTAAGAGTTCGGGATGAATTTGGAGTGTTTAGACACCACTTTTACCCATTTTGTCCCGAAACAGGCTAAAACAGAGAAAACGGGCTAAAACCGAGAGAAAACATTTACTCGAAGCAGTAAACTGCTCTATTACTCTTTTATAGGGTCAAAATATGTAACAATCCAATGAATTTGACTAATTATAAGAGTTCGGGTTGAATTTGAAGTGTTTACACACCTCTTTTACCCATTTTGTCTCGAAACAGGCTAAAACAGAGAAAACATTGATTCGAAGCACTAAACAGCATTGTTACTGTTTATAGGGTCTGAATGTGTGACAATCTAATGCCTTTGACTAACCGTAAGAGTTCGGGATGAATTTGGAGTGTTTAGACAACACTTAAACCCGTTTTATCCCAAAACAAGCTTAGACAGAGAAAACAGGCTAAAACCGAGAGAAAACATTGATTCAAAGGAGTAAACAGCTATGTTACTATTTCTAGGGTCAAAATATGTAACAATCCAATGAATTTGACTAATTATAAGAGTTCGGGTTGAATTTGAAGTGTTTACACACTACTTTTACCCATTTTGTCCCGAAACAGGCTAAAACAGAGAAAACATTTCTTCGAAGTAGTTAACAGTGTTGTTACTGTTTATAGAGTCAGAATGTGTGACAATCTAATGCCTTTGACTAACCGTAAGAGTTCGGGATGAATTTGGAGTGTTTAGACAACACTTAAACCCGTTTTATCCCAAAACAGGCTTAAACAGAGAAAACAGGCTAAAACCGAGAGAAAACATTGATTCAAAGCAGTAAACGGCTTTGTTACTGTTTCAAGGGTCAAAATATGTAATAATCCAATGTATTTGACTAATTGTAAGAGTTTGGGATGAATTTGGAGTGTTTAGACAACACTTAAACCCGTTTTATCCCAAAATAGGCTAAAACCGAGAAAACAGGCTAAAACTGAGAGAAAACATTGAATCGAAGCAGTCAACAGCTATGTTACTCTTCTAGGGTCAAAATATGTAACAATCCAATGTATTTGACTACTTATAAGAGTTTGGGTTGAATTTGGAGTGTTTTGACACAACATTTACCTATTTTGTCCCAAAATAGGCTAATACGGAGAAAACGTTGATTCGAAGCCGTAAACAGCTTTGTTACTGTTTCTAGGGGCAGAATGTGTAACAATCCAATGTATTTGACTAGTTATAAGAGTTTGGGTTGAATTTGGAGTGTTTAGACACCACTTTTACCTATTTTGTCCCAAAATAGGCTAAAACCGTGAAAACATTGATTCAAAGCAGTAAACGGCTTTGTTACTGTTTCTAGGGTCAGAATGTGTGACAATCCATTGCATATGACTAACTGTAAGAGTTTGGGATGAATTTGGAGTGTTTAGACCATCTTAAACCCGTTTTATCCCAAAATAGGCTAAAACCGAGAAAACAGGCTAAAACTGAGAGAAAACATTGAATCGAAGCAGTCAACAGCTATGTTACTCTTCTAGGGTCAAAATATGTAACAATCCAATGTATTTGACTACTTATAAGAGTTTGGGTTGAATTTGGAGTGTTTTGACACCACTTTTACCTATTTTGTCCCAAAATAGGCTAAAACCGTGAAAACGTTGATTCAAAGCAGTAAACGGCTTTGTTACTGTTTCAAGGGTTAGAATGTGTGACAATCCAATGTATTTGACTAATTGTAAGAGTTCGGGATGAATTTGGAGTGTTTAGACACCACTTTTACCCATTTTGTCCCGAAACAGGCTAAAACAGAGAAAACGGGCTAAAACCGAGAGAAAACATTTACTCGAAGCAGTAAACTGCTCTATTACTCTTTTATAGGGTCAAAATATGTAACAATCCAATGAATTTGACTAATTATAAGAGTTCGGGTTGAATTTGAAGTGTTTACACACCTCTTTTACCCATTTTGTCTCGAAACAGGCTAAAACAGAGAAAACATTGATTCGAAGCACTAAACAGCATTGTTACTGTTTATAGGGTCTGAATGTGTGACAATCTAATGCCTTTGACTAACCGTAAGAGTTCGGGATGAATTTGGAGTGTTTAGACAACACTTAAACCCGTTTTATCCCAAAACAAGCTTAGACAGAGAAAACAGGCTAAAACCGAGAGAAAACATTGATTCAAAGGAGTAAACAGCTATGTTACTATTTCTAGGGTCAAAATATGTAACAATCCAATGAATTTGACTAATTATAAGAGTTCGGGTTGAATTTGAAGTGTTTACACACTACTTTTACCCATTTTGTCCCGAAACAGGCTAAAACAGAGAAAACATTTCTTCGAAGTAGTTAACAGTGTTGTTACTGTTTATAGAGTCAGAATGTGTGACAATCTAATGCCTTTGACTAACCGTAAGAGTTCGGGATGAATTTAGAGTGTTTAGACAACACTTAAACCCGTTTTATCCCAAAACAGGCTTAAACAGAGAAAACAGGCTAAAACCGAGAGAAAACATTGATTCAAAGCAGTAAACGGCTTTGTTACTGTTTCAAGGGTCAAAATATGTAATAATCCAATGTATTTGACTAATTGTAAGAGTTTGGGATGAATTTGGAGTGTTTAGACAACACTTAAACCCGTTTTATCCCAAAATAGGCTAAAACCGAGAAAACAGGCTAAAACTGAGAGAAAACATTGAATCGAAGCAGTCAACAGCTATGTTACTCTTCTAGGGTCAAAATATGTAACAATCCAATGTATTTGACTACTTATAAGAGTTTGGGTTGAATTTGGAGTGTTTTGACACCACATTTACCTATTTTGTCCCAAAATAGGCTAATACGGAGAAAACGTTGATTCGAAGCCGTAAACAGCTTTGTTACTGTTTCTAGGGGCAGAATGTGTAACAATCCAATGTATTTGACTAGTTATAAGAGTTTGGGTTGAATTTGGAGTGTTTAGACACCACTTTTACCTGTTTTGTCCCAAAATAGGCTAAAACCGTGAAAACATTGATTCAAAGCAGTAAACGGCTTTGTTACTGTTTCTAGGGTCAGAATGTGTGACAATCCAATGCATATGACTAACTGTAAGAGTTTGGGATGAATTTGGAGTGTTTAGACACCACTTTTACCCATTTTGTCCCAAAATAGGCTAAAAAAGAGAAAACAAGCTAAAACCGAGAGAAAACATTGATTTGAAGCAGTAAACAGCTATTTACTATTTCTAGGGTCAAAATATGTAAAAATCCAATGCATTTGGCTAATTATAAGAGTTCGGGTTGCATTTGGAGTGTTTAGACACCTTTTTTACCCATTTTGTCCCGAAACAGGCTAAAACAGAGAAAACGGGCTAAAACCGAGAGAAAACATTTACTCGAAGCAGTAAACTGCTCTATTACTCTTTTATAGGGTCAAAATATGTAACAATCCAATGAATTTGACTAATTATAAGAGTTCGGGTTGAATTTGAAGTGTTTACACACCTCTTTTACCCATTTTGTCTCGAAACAGGCTAAAACAGAGAAAACATTGATTCGAAGCACTAAACAGCATTGTTACTGTTTATAGGGTCTGAATGTGTGACAATCTAATGCCTTTGACTAACCGTAAGAGTTCGGGATGAATTTGGAGTGTTTAGACAACACTTAAACCCGTTTTATCCCAAAACAAGCTTAGACAGAGAAAACAGGCTAAAACCGAGAGAAAACATTGATTCAAAGGAGTAAACAGCTATGTTACTATTTCTAGGGTCAAAATATGTAACAATCCAATGAATTTGACTAATTATAAGAGTTCGGGTTGAATTTGAAGTGTTTACACACTACTTTTACCCATTTTGTCCCGAAACAGGCTAAAACAGAGAAAACATTTCTTCGAAGTAGTTAACAGCGTTGTTACTGTTTATAGAGTCAGAATGTGTGACAATCTAATGCCTTTGACTAACCGTAAGAGTTCGGGATGAATTTGGAGTGTTTAGACAACACTTAAACCCGTTTTATCCCAAAACAGGCTTAAACAGAGAAAACAGGCTAAAACCGAGAGAAAACATTGATTCAAAGCAGTAAACGGCTTTGTTACTGTTTCAAGGGTCAAAATATGTAATAATCCAATGTATTTGACTAATTGTAAGAGTTTGGGATGAATTTGGAGTGTTTAGACAACACTTAAACCCGTTTTATCCCAAAATAGGCTAAAACCGAGAAAACAGGCTAAAACTGAGAGAAAACATTGAATCGAAGCAGTCAACAGCTATGTTACTCTTCTAGGGTCAAAATATGTAACAATCCAATGTATTTGACTACTTATAAGAGTTTGGGTTGAATTTGGAGTGTTTTGACACCACATTTACCTATTTTGTCCCAAAATAGGCTAATACGGAGAAAACGTTGATTCGAAGCCGTAAACAGCTTTGTTACTGTTTCTAGGGGCAGAATGTGTAACAATCCAATGTATTTGACTAGTTATAAGAGTTTGGGTTGAATTTGGAGTGTTTAGACACCACTTTTACCTGTTTTGTCCCAAAATAGGCTAAAACCGTGAAAACATTGATTCAAAGCAGTAAACGGCTTTGTTACTGTTTCTAGGGTCAGAATGTGTGACAATCCAATGCATATGACTAACTGTAAGAGTTTGGGATGAATTTGGAGTGTTTAGACACCACTTTTACCCATTTTGTCCCAAAATAGGCTAAAAAAGAGAAAACAAGCTAAAACCGAGAGAAAACATTGATTTGAAGCAGTAAACAGCTATTTACTATTTCTAGGGTCAAAATATGTAAAAATCCAATGCATTTGGCTAATTATAAGAGTTCGGGTTGCATTTGGAGTGTTTAGACACCTTTTTTACCCATTTTGTCCCGAAACAGGCTAAAACAGAGAAAACGGGCTAAAACCGAGAGAAAACATTTACTCGAAGCAGTAAACTGCTCTATTACTCTTTTATAGGGTCAAAATATGTAACAATCCAATGAATTTGACTAATTATAAGAGTTCGGGTTGAATTTGAAGTGTTTACACACCTCTTTTACCCATTTTGTCTCGAAACAGGCTAAAACAGAGAAAACATTGATTCGAAGCACTAAACAGCATTGTTACTGTTTATAGGGTCTGAATGTGTGACAATCTAATGCCTTTGACTAACCGTAAGAGTTCGGGATGAATTTGGAGTGTTTAGACAACACTTAAACCCGTTTTATCCCAAAACAAGCTTAGACAGAGAAAACAGGCTAAAACCGAGAGAAAACATTGATTCAAAGGAGTAAACAGCTATGTTACTATTTCTAGGGTCAAAATATGTAACAATCCAATGAATTTGACTAATTATAAGAGTTCGGGTTGAATTTGAAGTGTTTACACACTACTTTTACCCATTTTGTCCCGAAACAGGCTAAAACAGAGAAAACATTTCTTCGAAGTAGTTAACAGCGTTGTTACTGTTTATAGAGTCAGAATGTGTGACAATCTAATGCCTTTGACTAACCGTAAGAGTTCGGGATGAATTTGGAGTGTTTAGACAACACTTAAACCCGTTTTATCCCAAAACAGGCTTAAACAGAGAAAACAGGCTAAAACCGAGAGAAAACATTGATTCAAAGCAGTAAACGGCTTTGTTACTGTTTCAAGGGTCAAAATATGTAATAATCCAATGTATTTGACTAATTGTAAGAGTTTGGGATGAATTTGGAGTGTTTAGACAACACTTAAACCCGTTTTATCCCAAAATAGGCTAAAACCGAGAAAACAGGCTAAAACTGAGAGAAAACATTGAATCGAAGCAGTCAACAGCTATGTTACTCTTCTAGGGTCAAAATATGTAACAATCCAATGTATTTGACTACTTATAAGAGTTTGGGTTGAATTTGGAGTGTTTTGACACCACTTTTACCTATTTTGTCCCAAAATAGGCTAAAACCGTGAAAACGTTGATTCAAAGCAGTAAACGGCTTTGTTACTGTTTCAAGGGTTAGAATGTGTGACAATCCAATGTATTTGACTAATTGTAAGAGTTCGGGATGAATTTGGAGTGTTTAGACACCACTTTTACCCATTTTGTCCCGAAACAGGCTAAAACAGAGAAAACGGGCTAAAACCGAGAGAAAACATTTACTCGAAGCAGTAAACTGCTCTATTACTCTTTTATAGGGTCAAAATATGTAACAATCCAATGAATTTGACTAATTATAAGAGTTCGGGTTGAATTTGAAGTGTTTACACACCTCTTTTACCCATTTTGTCTCGAAACAGGCTAAAACAGAGAAAACATTGATTCGAAGCACTAAACAGCATTGTTACTGTTTATAGGGTCTGAATGTGTGACAATCTAATGCCTTTGACTAACCGTAAGAGTTCGGGATGAATTTGGAGTGTTTAGACAACACTTAAACCCGTTTTATCCCAAAACAAGCTTAGACAGAGAAAACAGGCTAAAACCGAGAGAAAACATTGATTCAAAGGAGTAAACAGCTATGTTACTGTTTCTAGGGTCAAAATATGTAACAATCCAATGAATTTGACTAATTATAAGAGTTCGGGTTGAATTTGAAGTGTTTACACACTACTTTTACCCATTTTGTCCCGAAACAGGCTAAAACAGAGAAAACATTTCTTCGAAGTAGTTAACAGTGTTGTTACTGTTTATAGAGTCAGAATGTGTGACAATCTAATGCCTTTGACTAACCGTAAGAGTTCGGGATGAATTTGGAGTGTTTAGACAACACTTAAACCCGTTTTATCCCAAAACAGGCTTAAACAGAGAAAACAGGCTAAAACCGAGAGAAAACATTGATTCAAAGCAGTAAACGGCTTTGTTACTGTTTCAAGGGTCAAAATATGTAATAATCCAATGTATTTGACTAATTGTAAGAGTTTGGGATGAATTTGGAGTGTTTAGACAACACTTAAACCCGTTTTATCCCAAAATAGGCTAAAACCGAGAAAACAGGCTAAAACTGAGAGAAAACATTGAATCGAAGCAGTCAACAGCTATGTTACTCTTCTAGGGTCAAAATATGTAACAATCCAATGTATTTGACTACTTATAAGAGTTTGGGTTGAATTTGGAGTGTTTTGACACCACATTTACCTATTTTGTCCCAAAATAGGCTAATACGGAGAAAACGTTGATTTGAAGCCGTAAACAGCTTTGTTACTGTTTCTAGGGGCAGAATGTGTAACAATCCAATGTATTTGACTAGTTATAAGAGTTTGGGTTGAATTTGGAGTGTTTAGACACCACTTTTACCTGTTTTGTCCCAAAATAGGCTAAAACCGTGAAAACATTGATTCAAAGCAGTAAACGGCTTTGTTACTGTTTCTAGGGTCAGAATGTGTGACAATCCAATGCATATGACTAACTGTAAGAGTTTGGGATGAATTTGGAGTGTTTAGACACCACTTTTACCCATTTTGTCCCAAAATAGGCTAAAAAAGAGAAAACAAGCTAAAACCGAGAGAAAACATTGATTTGAAGCAGTAAACAGCTATTTACTATTTCTAGGGTCAAAATATGTAAAAATCCAATGCATTTGGCTAATTATAAGAGTTCGGGTTGCATTTGGAGTGTTTAGACACCTTTTTTACCCATTTTGTCCCGAAACAGGCTAAAACAGAGAAAACGGGCTAAAACCGAGAGAAAACATTTACTCGAAGCAGTAAACTGCTCTATTACTCTTTTATAGGGTCAAAATATGTAACAATCCAATGAATTTGACTAATTATAAGAGTTCGGGTTGAATTTGAAGTGTTTACACACCTCTTTTACCCATTTTGTCTCGAAACAGGCTAAAACAGAGAAAACATTGATTCGAAGCACTAAACAGCATTGTTACTGTTTATAGGGTCTGAATGTGTGACAATCTAATGCCTTTGACTAACCGTAAGAGTTCGGGATGAATTTGGAGTGTTTAGACAACACTTAAACCCGTTTTATCCCAAAACAAGCTTAGACAGAGAAAACAGGCTAAAACCGAGAGAAAACATTGATTCAAAGGAGTAAACAGCTATGTTACTATTTCTAGGGTCAAAATATGTAACAATCCAATGAATTTGACTAATTATAAGAGTTCGGGTTGAATTTGAAGTGTTTACACACTACTTTTACCCATTTTGTCCCGAAACAGGCTAAAACAGAGAAAACATTTCTTCGAAGTAGTTAACAGCGTTGTTACTGTTTATAGAGTCAGAATGTGTGACAATCTAATGCCTTTGACTAACCGTAAGAGTTCGGGATGAATTTGGAGTGTTTAGACAACACTTAAACCCGTTTTATCCCAAAACAGGCTTAAACAGAGAAAACAGGCTAAAACCGAGAGAAAACATTGATTCAAAGTAGTAAACGGCTTTGTTACTGTTTCAAGGGTCAAAATATGTAATAATCCAATGTATTTGACTAATTGTAAGAGTTTGGGATGAATTTGGAGTGTTTAGACAACACTTAAACCCGTTTTATCCCAAAATAGGCTAAAACCGAGAAAACAGGCTAAAACTGAGAGAAAACATTGAATCGAAGCAGTCAACAGCTATGTTACTCTTCTAGGGTCAAAATATGTAACAATCCAATGTATTTGACTACTTATAAGAGTTTGGGTTGAATTTGGAGTGTTTTGACACCACTTTTACCTATTTTGTCCCAAAATAGGCTAAAACCGTGAAAACGTTGATTCAAAGCAGTAAACGGCTTTGTTACTGTTTCAAGGGTTAGAATGTGTGACAATCCAATGTATTTGACTAATTGTAAGAGTTCGGGATGAATTTGGAGTGTTTAGACACCACTTTTACCCATTTTGTCCCGAAACAGGCTAAAACAGAGAAAACGGGCTAAAACCGAGAGAAAACATTTACTCGAAGCAGTAAACTGCTCTATTACTCTTTTATAGGGTCAAAATATGTAACAATCCAATGAATTTGACTAATTATAAGAGTTCGGGTTGAATTTGAAGTGTTTACACACCTCTTTTACCCATTTTGTCTCGAAACAGGCTAAAACAGAGAAAACATTGATTCGAAGCACTAAACAGCATTGTTACTGTTTATAGGGTCTGAATGTGTGACAATCTAATGCCTTTGACTAACCGTAAGAGTTCGGGATGAATTTGGAGTGTTTAGACAACACTTAAACCCGTTTTATCCCAAAACAAGCTTAGACAGAGAAAACAGGCTAAAACCGAGAGAAAACATTGATTCAAAGGAGTAAACAGCTATGTTACTATTTCTAGGGTCAAAATATGTAACAATCCAATGAATTTGACTAATTATAAGAGTTCGGGTTGAATTTGAAGTGTTTACACACTACTTTTACCCATTTTGTCCCGAAACAGGCTAAAACAGAGAAAACATTTCTTCGAAGTAGTTAACAGTGTTGTTACTGTTTATAGAGTCAGAATGTGTGACAATCTAATGCCTTTGACTAACCGTAAGAGTTCGGGATGAATTTGGAGTGTTTAGACAACACTTAAACCCGTTTTATCCCAAAACAGGCTTAAACAGAGAAAACAGGCTAAAACCGAGAGAAAACATTGATTCAAAGCAGTAAACGGCTTTGTTACTGTTTCAAGGGTCAAAATATGTAATAATCCAATGTATTTGACTAATTGTAAGAGTTTGGGATGAATTTGGAGTGTTTAGACAACACTTAAACCCGTTTTATCCCAAAATAGGCTAAAACCGAGAAAACAGGCTAAAACTGAGAGAAAACATTGAATCGAAGCAGTCAACAGCTATGTTACTCTTCTAGGGTCAAAATATGTAACAATCCAATGTATTTGACTACTTATAAGAGTTTGGGTTGAATTTAGAGTGTTTTGACACCACATTTACCTATTTTGTCCCAAAATAGGCTAATACGGAGAAAACGTTGATTCGAAGCCATAAACAGCTTTGTTACTGTTTCTAGGGGCAGAATGTGTAACAATCCAATGTATTTGACTAGTTATAAGAGTTTGGGTTGAATTTGGAGTGTTTAGACACCACTTTTACCTATTTTGTCCCAAAATAGGCAAAAACCGTGAAAACATTGATTCAAAGCAGTAAACGGCTTTGTTACTGTTTCTAGGGTCAGAATGTGTGACAATCCAATGCATATGACTAACTGTAAGAGTTTGGGATGAATTTGGAGTGTTTAGACCATCTTAAACCCGTTTTATCCCAAAATAGGCTAAAACCGAGAAAACAGGCTAAAACTGAGAGAAAACATTGAATCGAAGCAGTCAACAGCTATGTTACTCTTCTAGGGTCAAAATATGTAACAATCCAATGTATTTGACTACTTATAAGAGTTTGGGTTGAATTTGGAGTGTTTTGACACCACTTTTACCTATTTTGTCCCAAAATAGGCTAAAACCGTGAAAACGTTGATTCAAAGCAGTAAACGGCTTTGTTACTGTTTCAAGGGTTAGAATGTGTGACAATCCAATGTATTTGACTAATTGTAAGAGTTCGGGATGAATTTGGAGTGTTTAGACACCACTTTTACCCATTTTGTCCCGAAACAGGCTAAAACAGAGAAAACGGGCTAAAACCGAGAGAAAACATTTACTCGAAGCAGTAAACTGCTCTATTACTCTTTTATAGGGTCAAAATATGTAACAATCCAATGAATTTGACTAATTATAAGAGTTCGGGTTGAATTTGAAGTGTTTACACACCTCTTTTACCCATTTTGTCTCGAAACAGGCTAAAACAGAGAAAACATTGATTCGAAGCACTAAACAGCATTGTTACTGTTTATAGGGTCTGAATGTGTGACAATCTAATGCCTTTGACTAACCGTAAGAGTTCGGGATGAATTTGGAGTGTTTAGACAACACTTAAACCCGTTTTATCCCAAAACAAGCTTAGACAGAGAAAACAGGCTAAAACCGAGAGAAAACATTGATTCAAAGGAGTAAACAGCTATGTTACTGTTTCTAGGGTCAAAATATGTAACAATCCAATGAATTTGACTAATTATAAGAGTTCGGGTTGAATTTGAAGTGTTTACACACTACTTTTACCCATTTTGTCCCGAAACAGGCTAAAACAGAGAAAACATTTCTTCGAAGTAGTTAACAGTGTTGTTACTGTTTATAGAGTCAGAATGTGTGACAATCTAATGCCTTTGACTAACCGTAAGAGTTCGGGATGAATTTGGAGTGTTTAGACAACACTTAAACCCGTTTTATCCCAAAACAGGCTTAAACAGAGAAAACAGGCTAAAACCGAGAGAAAACATTGATTCAAAGCAGTAAACGGCTTTGTTACTGTTTCAAGGGTCAAAATATGTAATAATCCAATGTATTTGACTAATTGTAAGAGTTTGGGATGAATTTGGAGTGTTTAGACAACACTTAAACCCGTTTTATCCCAAAATAGGCTAAAACCGAGAAAACAGGCTAAAACTGAGAGAAAACATTGAATCGAAGCAGTCAACAGCTATGTTACTCTTCTAGGGTCAAAATATGTAACAATCCAATGTATTTGACTACTTATAAGAGTTTGGGTTGAATTTGGAGTGTTTTGACACCACATTTACCTATTTTGTCCCAAAATAGGCTAATACGGAGAAAACGTTGATTCGAAGCCGTAAACAGCTTTGTTACTGTTTCTAGGGGCAGAATGTGTAACAATCCAATGTATTTGACTAGTTATAAGAGTTTGGGTTGAATTTGGAGTGTTTAGACACCACTTTTACCTGTTTTGTCCCAAAATAGGCTAAAACCGTGAAAACATTGATTCAAAGCAGTAAACGGCTTTGTTACTGTTTCTAGGGTCAGAATGTGTGACAATCCAATGCATATGACTAACTGTAAGAGTTTGGGATGAATTTGGAGTGTTTAGACACCACTTTTACCCATTTTGTCCCAAAATAGGCTAAAAAAGAGAAAACAAGCTAAAACCGAGAGAAAACATTGATTTGAAGCAGTAAACAGCTATTTACTATTTCTAGGGTCAAAATATGTAAAAATCCAATGCATTTGGCTAATTATAAGAGTTCGGGTTGCATTTGGAGTGTTTAGACACCACTTTTACCCATTTTGTCCCGAAACAGGCTAAAACAGAGAAAACGGGCTAAAACCGAGAGAAAACATTTACTCGAAGCAGTAAACTGCTCTATTACTCTTTTATAGGGTCAAAATATGTAACAATCCAATGAATTTGACTAATTATAAGAGTTCGGGTTGAATTTGAAGTGTTTACACACCTCTTTTACCCATTTTGTCTCGAAACAGGCTAAAACAGAGAAAACATTGATTCGAAGCACTAAACAGCATTGTTACTGTTTATAGGGTCTGAATGTGTGACAATCTAATGCCTTTGACTAACCGTAAGAGTTCGGGATGAATTTGGAGTGTTTAGACAACACTTAAACCCGTTTTATCCCAAAACAAGCTTAGACAGAGAAAACAGGCTAAAACCGAGAGAAAACATTGATTCAAAGGAGTAAACAGCTATGTTACTATTTCTAGGGTCAAAATATGTAACAATCCAATGAATTTGACTAATTATAAGAGTTCGGGTTGAATTTGAAGTGTTTACATACTACTTTTACCCATTTTGTCCCGAAACAGGCTAAAACAGAGAAAACATTTCTTCGAAGTAGTTAACAGCGTTGTTACTGTTTATAGAGTCAGAATGTGTGACAATCTAATGCCTTTGACTAACCGTAAGAGTTCGGGATGAATTTGGAGTGTTTAGACAACACTTAAACCCGTTTTATCCCAAAACAGGCTTAAACAGAGAAAACAGGCTAAAACCGAGAGAAAACATTGATTCAAAGCAGTAAACGGCTTTGTTACTGTTTCAAGGGTCAAAATATGTAATAATCCAATGTATTTGACTAATTGTAAGAGTTTGGGATGAATTTGGAGTGTTTAGACAACACTTAAACCCGTTTTATCCCAAAATAGGCTAAAACCGAGAAAACAGGCTAAAACTGAGAGAAAACATTGAATCGAAGCAGTCAACAGCTATGTTACTCTTCTAGGGTCAAAATATGTAACAATCCAATGTATTTGACTACTTATAAGAGTTTGGGTTGAATTTGGAGTGTTTTGACACCACTTTTACCTATTTTGTCCCAAAATAGGCTAAAACCGTGAAAACGTTGATTCAAAGCAGTAAACGGCTTTGTTACTGTTTCAAGGGTTAGAATGTGTGACAATCCAATGTATTTGACTAATTGTAAGAGTTCGGGATGAATTTGGAGTGTTTAGACACCACTTTTACCCATTTTGTCCCGAAACAGGCTAAAACAGAGAAAACGGGCTAAAACCGAGAGAAAACATTTACTCGAAGCAGTAAACTGCTCTATTACTCTTTTATAGGGTCAAAATATGTAACAATCCAATGAATTTGACTAATTATAAGAGTTCGGGTTGAATTTGAAGTGTTTACACACCTCTTTTACCCATTTTGTCTCGAAACAGGCTAAAACAGAGAAAACATTGATTCGAAGCACTAAACAGCATTGTTACTGTTTATAGGGTCTGAATGTGTGACAATCTAATGCCTTTGACTAACCGTAAGAGTTCGGGATGAATTTGGAGTGTTTAGACAACACTTAAACCCGTTTTATCCCAAAACAAGCTTAGACAGAGAAAACAGGCTAAAACCGAGAGAAAACATTGATTCAAAGGAGTAAACAGCTATGTTACTATTTCTAGGGTCAAAATATGTAACAATCCAATGAATTTGACTAATTATAAGAGTTCGGGTTGAATTTGAAGTGTTTACACACTACTTTTACCCATTTTGTCCCGAAACAGGCTAAAACAGAGAAAACATTTCTTCGAAGTAGTTAACAGTGTTGTTACTGTTTATAGAGTCAGAATGTGTGACAATCTAATGCCTTTGACTAACCGTAAGAGTTCGGGATGAATTTGGAGTGTTTAGACAACACTTAAACCCGTTTTATCCCAAAACAGGCTTAAACAGAGAAAACAGGCTAAAACCGAGAGAAAACATTGATTCAAAGCAGTAAACGGCTTTGTTACTGTTTCAAGGGTCAAAATATGTAATAATCCAATGTATTTGACTAATTGTAAGAGTTTGGGATGAATTTGGAGTGTTTAGACAACACTTAAACCCGTTTTATCCCAAAATAGGCTAAAACCGAGAAAACAGGCTAAAACTGAGAGAAAACATTGAATCGAAGCAGTCAACAGCTATGTTACTCTTCTAGGGTCAAAATATGTAACAATCCAATGTATTTGACTACTTATAAGAGTTTGGGTTGAATTTGGAGTGTTTTGACACCACATTTACCTATTTTGTCCCAAAATAGGCTAATACGGAGAAAACGTTGATTCGAAGCCGTAAACAGCTTTGTTACTGTTTCTAGGGGCAGAATGTGTAACAATCCAATGTATTTGACTAGTTATAAGAGTTTGGGTTGAATTTGGAGTGTTTAGACACCACTTTTACCTATTTTGTCCCAAAATAGGCTAAAACCGTGAAAACATTGATTCAAAGCAGTAAACGGCTTTGTTACTGTTTCTAGGGTCAGAATGTGTGACAATCCAATGCATATGACTAACTGTAAGAGTTTGGGATGAATTTGGAGTGTTTAGACCATCTTAAACCCGTTTTATCCCAAAATAGGCTAAAACCGAGAAAACAGGCTAAAACTGAGAGAAAACATTGAATCGAAGCAGTCAACAGCTATGTTACTCTTCTAGGGTCAAAATATGTAACAATCCAATGTATTTGACTACTTATAAGAGTTTGGGTTGAATTTGGAGTGTTTTGACACCACTTTTACCTATTTTGTCCCAAAATAGGCTAAAACCGTGAAAACGTTGATTCAAAGCAGTAAACGGCTTTGTTACTGTTTCAAGGGTTAGAATGTGTGACAATCCAATGTATTTGACTAATTGTAAGAGTTCGGGATGAATTTGGAGTGTTTAGACACCACTTTTACCCATTTTGTCCCGAAACAGGCTAAAACAGAGAAAACGGGCTAAAACCGAGAGAAAACATTTACTCGAAGCAGTAAACTGCTCTATTACTCTTTTATAGGGTCAAAATATGTAACAATCCAATGAATTTGACTAATTATAAGAGTTCGGGTTGAATTTGAAGTGTTTACACACCTCTTTTACCCATTTTGTCTCGAAACAGGCTAAAACAGAGAAAACATTGATTCGAAGCACTAAACAGCATTGTTACTGTTTATAGGGTCTGAATGTGTGACAATCTAATGCCTTTGACTAACCGTAAGAGTTCGGGATGAATTTGGAGTGTTTAGACAACACTTAAACCCGTTTTATCCCAAAACAAGCTTAGACAGAGAAAACAGGCTAAAACCGAGAGAAAACATTGATTCAAAGGAGTAAACAGCTATGTTACTATTTCTAGGGTCAAAATATGTAACAATCCAATGAATTTGACTAATTATAAGAGTTCGGGTTGAATTTGAAGTGTTTACACACTACTTTTACCCATTTTGTCCCGAAACAGGCTAAAACAGAGAAAACATTTCTTCGAAGTAGTTAACAGTGTTGTTACTGTTTATAGAGTCAGAATGTGTGACAATCTAATGCCTTTGACTAACCGTAAGAGTTCGGGATGAATTTGGAGTGTTTAGACAACACTTAAACCCGTTTTATCCCAAAACAGGCTTAAACAGAGAAAACAGGCTAAAACCGAGAGAAAACATTGATTCAAAGCAGTAAACGGCTTTGTTACTGTTTCAAGGGTCAAAATATGTAATAATCCAATGTATTTGACTAATTGTAAGAGTTTGGGATGAATTTGGAGTGTTTAGACAACACTTAAACCCGTTTTATCCCAAAATAGGCTAAAACCGAGAAAACAGGCTAAAACTGAGAGAAAACATTGAATCGAAGCAGTCAACAGCTATGTTACTCTTCTAGGGTCAAAATATGTAACAATCCAATGTATTTGACTACTTATAAGAGTTTGGGTTGAATTTGGAGTGTTTTGACACCACATTTACCTATTTTGTCCCAAAATAGGCTAATACGGAGAAAACGTTGATTCGAAGCCGTAAACAGCTTTGTTACTGTTTCTAGGGGCAGAATGTGTAACAATCCAATGTATTTGACTAGTTATAAGAGTTTGGGTTGAATTTGGAGTGTTTAGACACCACTTTTACCTATTTTGTCCCAAAATAGGCTAAAACCGTGAAAACATTGATTCAAAGCAGTAAACGGCTTTGTTACTGTTTCTAGGGTCAGAATGTGTGACAATCCAATGCATATGACTAACTGTAAGAGTTTGGGATGAATTTGGAGTGTTTAGACCATCTTAAACCCGTTTTATCCCAAAATAGGCTAAAACCGAGAAAACAGGCTAAAACTGAGAGAAAACATTGAATCGAAGCAGTCAACAGCTATGTTACTCTTCTAGGGTCAAAATATGTAACAATCCAATGTATTTGACTACTTATAAGAGTTTGGGTTGAATTTGGAGTGTTTTGACACCACTTTTACCTATTTTGTCCCAAAATAGGCTAAAACCGTGAAAACGTTGATTCAAAGCAGTAAACGGCTTTGTTACTGTTTCAAGGGTTAGAATGTGTGACAATCCAATGTATTTGACTAATTGTAAGAGTTCGGGATGAATTTGGAGTGTTTAGACACCACTTTTACCCATTTTGTCCCGAAACAGGCTAAAACAGAGAAAACGGGCTAAAACCGAGAGAAAACATTTACTCGAAGCAGTAAACTGCTCTATTACTCTTTTATAGGGTCAAAATATGTAACAATCCAATGAATTTGACTAATTATAAGAGTTCGGGTTGAATTTGAAGTGTTTACACACCTCTTTTACCCATTTTGTCTCGAAACAGGCTAAAACAGAGAAAACATTGATTCGAAGCACTAAACAGCATTGTTACTGTTTATAGGGTCTGAATGTGTGACAATCTAATGCCTTTGACTAACCGTAAGAGTTCGGGATGAATTTGGAGTGTTTAGACAACACTTAAACCCGTTTTATCCCAAAACAAGCTTAGACAGAGAAAACAGGCTAAAACCGAGAGAAAACATTGATTCAAAGGAGTAAACAGCTATGTTACTATTTCTAGGGTCAAAATATGTAACAATCCAATGAATTTGACTAATTATAAGAGTTCGGGTTGAATTTGAAGTGTTTACACACTACTTTTACCCATTTTGTCCCGAAACAGGCTAAAACAGAGAAAACATTTCTTCGAAGTAGTTAACAGTGTTGTTACTGTTTATAGAGTCAGAATGTGTGACAATCTAATGCCTTTGACTAACCGTAAGAGTTCGGGATGAATTTGGAGTGTTTAGACAACACTTAAACCCGTTTTATCCCAAAACAGGCTTAAACAGAGAAAACAGGCTAAAACCGAGAGAAAACATTGATTCAAAGCAGTAAACGGCTTTGTTACTGTTTCAAGGGTCAAAATATGTAATAATCCAATGTATTTGACTAATTGTAAGAGTTTGGGATGAATTTGGAGTGTTTAGACAACACTTAAACCCGTTTTATCCCAAAATAGGCTAAAACCGAGAAAACAGGCTAAAACTGAGAGAAAACATTGAATCGAAGCAGTCAACAGCTATGTTACTCTTCTAGGGTCAAAATATGTAACAATCCAATGTATTTGACTACTTATAAGAGTTTGGGTTGAATTTGGAGTGTTTTGACACCACATTTACCTATTTTGTCCCAAAATAGGCTAATACGGAGAAAACGTTGATTCGAAGCCGTAAACAGCTTTGTTACTGTTTCTAGGGGCAGAATGTGTAACAATCCAATGTATTTGACTAGTTATAAGAGTTTGGGTTGAATTTGGAGTGTTTAGACACCACTTTTACCTATTTTGTCCCAAAATAGGCTAAAACCGTGAAAACATTGATTCAAAGCAGTAAACGGCTTTGTTACTGTTTCTAGGGTCAGAATGTGTGACAATCCAATGCATATGACTAACTGTAAGAGTTTGGGATGAATTTGGAGTGTTTAGACACCACTTTTACCCATTTTGTCCCAAAATAGGCTAAAAAAGAGAAAACATTGATTTGAAGCAGTAAACAGCTATTTACTATTTCTAGGGTCAAAATATGTAACAATCCAATGCATTTGGCTAATTATAAGAGTTCGGGTTGCATTTGGAGTGTTTAGACCCCACTTTTACCCATTTTGTCCCGAAACAGGCTAAAACAGAGAAAACGGGCTAAAACCGAGAGGAAACATTTACTCGAAGCAGTAAACTGCTCTATTACTCTTTTATAGGGTCAAAATATGTAACAATCCAATGAATTTGACTAATTATAAGAGTTCGGGTTGAATTTGAAGTGTTTACACACCTCTTTTACCCATTTTGTCTCGAAACAGGCTAAAACAGAGAAAACATTGATTCGAAGCACTAAACAGCATTGTTACTGTTTATAGGGTCTGAATGTGTGACAATCTAATGCCTTTGACTAACCGTAAGAGTTCGGGATGAATTTGGAGTGTTTAGACAACACTTAAACCCGTTTTATCCCAAAACAAGCTTAGACAGAGAAAACAGGCTAAAACCGAGAGAAAACATTGATTCAAAGGAGTAAACAGCTATGTTACTATTTCTAGGGTCAAAATATGTAACAATCCAATGAATTTGACTAATTATAAGAGTTCGGGTTGAATTTGAAGTGTTTACACACTACTTTTACCCATTTTGTCCCGAAACAGGCTAAAACAGAGAAAACATTTCTTCGAAGTAGTTAACAGCGACTGTTTATAGAGTCAGAATGCGTGACAATCTAATGCCTTTGACTAACCGTAAGAGTTCGGGATGAATTTGGAGTGTTTAGACAACACTTAAACCCGTTTTATCCCAAAACAGGCTTAAACAGAGAAAACAAGCTAAAACCGAGAGAAAACATTGATTCAAAGGAGTAAACAGCTATGTTACTATTTCTAGGGTCAAAATATGTAATAATCCAATGTATTTGACTAATAATAAGAGTTCGGGTTGAATTTGGAGTGTTTAGACACCACTTTTACCCATTTTGTTTTAAAATAGGCTAAAACAGAGAAAACAGACTAAAACAGCGAGAAAATATTGATTCGAAGAATTAAAAAGCTATATTACTCTTTCTAGGGTCAAAATATGTAACAATCCAATGCATTTGATTAATTATAAGAGTTCGGGTTGAATTTAGAATGTTTAGACACCACTTTTATCCATTTTGTCTTGAAACAGGCTAAAACCGAGAAAACATTGATTCGAAGCAGAAAGAGCTTTATTACTGTTTCTAGTGTCAGAATATGTGTGAATACAAATGCATTTGACTAATTGTAAGAGTTCGAGATGAATTTGGAGTGTTTAGACAAAACTTAAACCCGTTTTATCCCAAAACAGGCTTAAACAGAGAAAACAGGCTAAAACCGAGAGAAAACATTGATTCAAAGGAGTAAACAGATATGTTACTATTTTTAGGGTCAAAATATGTAACAATCCAATGTATTTGAAAAATTATAAGAGTTCGGGTTGAATTTGGAGTGTTTAGACACCACTTTTACCCATTTTGTCCCAAAATAGGCTAAAACCGAGAGAAAACATTTACTCGAAGCAGTAAACAGATATATTACTCTTTATAGGGTCAAAATATGTAACAGTCCAATGAATTTGACAAATTATAAGAGTTCGGGTTGAAGTTGAAGTGTTTACACACCACTTTTACCCATTTTGTCTCGAAACGGGCTAAAACCGAGAAAACATTGATTCGAAGCAGAAACAGCTTTATTACTGTTTCTAGGGTCAGAATGTGTGAGAATACAAATGCATTTGACTAATTGTAAGAGTTTGGGATGAATTTGGAGTGTTTAGACAACACTTAAACCCGTTTTATCCCAAAACAGGCTTAAACGGAGAAAACATGCTAAAACCGAGAGAAAACATTGATTCAAAGGAGTAAACAGCTATGTTACTATTTCTAGGGTCAAAATATGTAACAATCCAATGCATTTGACTAATTATAAGAGTTCGGGTTGAATTTGGAGTGTTTAGACACCACTTTTACCCATTTTGTCCCAAAATAGGCTAAAACAGAGAAAACAGGCTAAAACCGAGAGAAACCATTTACTCGAAGCAGTAAACAGCCATATTACTCTTTATAGGGTCAAAATATGTAACAATCCAATGAATTTGACTAATTATAAGAGTTCGGGTTGAATTTGAAGTGTTTACACACCACTTTTACCCATTTCGTCTCGAAACAGGCTAAAACAGAGAAAACATTTCTTCGAAGCAGTAAACAGCTTTGTTACTGTTTACAGGGTCAGAATGTGCGACAATCTAATGACTTTGACTAACCGTAAGAGTTCGGGATGAATTTGGAGTGTTTAGACAACACTTAAACCCGTTTTATCCCAAAACAGGCTTAAACAGAGAAAACAGGCTAAAACCGAGAGAAAACATTGATTCAAAGGAGTAAACAGATATGTTACTATTTTTAGGGTCAAAATATGTAACAATCCAATGTATTTGAATAATTATAAGAGTTCGGGTTGAATTTGGAGTGTTTAGACACCACTTTTACCCATTTTGTCCCAAAATAGGCTAAAACAGAGAAAACAGGCTAAAACCGAGAGAAAACATTTACTCGAAGCAGTAAACAGATATATTACTCTTTATAGGGTCAAAATATGTAACAATCCAATGAATTTGACTAATTATAAGAGTTCGGGTTGAAGTTGAAGTGTTTACACACCACTTTTACCCATTTTGTCTCGAAACGGGCTAAAACCGAGAAAACATTGATTCGAAGCAGAAACAGCTTTATTACTGTTTCTAGGGTCAGAATGTGTGAGAATACAAATGCATTTGACTAATTGTAAGAGTTCGGGATGAATTTGGAGTGTTTAGACACCACTTTTACCCAATTTGTCCCAAAATAGGCTAAAACAGAGAAAACAGGCTAAAACCGAGAGAAAACATTGATTTGAAGCAGTAAACAGCTATTTACTATTTCTAGGGTCAAAATATGTAACAATCCAATGCATTTGGCTAATTATAAGAGTTCGGGTTGTATTTTGAGTGTTTAGACACCACTTTTACCCATTTTGTCCCGAAAGAGGCTAAAACAGAGAAAACAGGCTAAAACCGAGAGAAAACATTTACTCGAGGCAGTAAACAGCTATACTACTCTTTATAGGGGCAAAATATGTAACAATCCAATGAATTTGACTAATTATAAGAGTTTGGGTTGAATTTGAACTGTTTACACACCTCTTTTACCCATTTTGTCCCGAAACAGGCTAAAACAGAGAAAACATTGATTCGAAGCACTAAACAGCTTTGTTACTGTTTATAGGGTCTGAATGTGTGACAATCTAATGCCTTTGACTAACCGTAAGAGTTCGGGATGAATTTGGAGTGTTTAGACAACACTTAAACCCGTTTTATCCCAAAACAAGCTTAGACAGAGAAAACAGGCTAAAACCGAGAGAAAACATTGATTCAAAGGAGTAAACAGCTATGTTACTATTTCTAGGGTCAAAATATGTAACAATCCAATGAATTTGACTAATTATAAGAGTTCGGGTTGAATTTGAAGTGTTTACACACTACTTTTACCCATTTTGTCCCGAAACAGGCTAAAACAGAGAAAACATTTCTTCGAAGTAGTTAACAGTGTTGTTACTGTTTATAGAGTCAGAATGTGTGACAATCTAATGCCTTTGACTAACCGTAAGAGTTCGGGATGAATTTGGAGTGTTTAGACAACACTTAAACCCGTTTTATCCCAAAACAGGCTTAAACAGAGAAAACAGGCTAAAACCGAGAGAAAACATTGATTCAAAGCAGTAAACGGCTTTGTTACTGTTTCAAGGGTCAAAATATGTAATAATCCAATGTATTTGACTAATTGTAAGAGTTTGGGATGAATTTGGAGTGTTTAGACAACACTTAAACCCGTTTTATCCCAAAATAGGCTAAAACCGAGAAAACAGGCTAAAACTGAGAGAAAACATTGAATCGAAGCAGTCAACAGCTATGTTACTCTTCTAGGGTCAAAATATGTAACAATCCAATGTATTTGACTACTTATAAGAGTTTGGGTTGAATTTGGAGTGTTTTGACACCACATTTACCTATTTTGTCCCAAAATAGGCTAATACGGAGAAAACGTTGATTCGAAGCCGTAAACAGCTTTGTTACTGTTTCTAGGGGCAGAATGTGTAACAATCCAATGTATTTGACTAGTTATAAGAGTTTGGGTTGAATTTGGAGTGTTTAGACACCACTTTTACCTATTTTGTCCCAAAATAGGCTAAAACCGTGAAAACATTGATTCAAAGCAGTAAACGGCTTTGTTACTGTTTCTAGGGTCAGAATGTGTGACAATCCAATGCATATGACTAACTGTAAGAGTTTGGGATGAATTTGGAGTGTTTAGACACCACTTTTACCCATTTTGTCCCAAAATAGGCTAAAAAAGAGAAAACATTGATTTGAAGCAGTAAACAGCTATTTACTATTTCTAGGGTCAAAATATGTAACAATCCAATGCATTTGGCTAATTATAAGAGTTCGGGTTGCATTTGGAGTGTTTAGACCCCACTTTTACCCATTTTGTCCCGAAACAGGCTAAAACAGAGAAAACGGGCTAAAACCGAGAGGAAACATTTACTCGAAGCAGTAAACTGCTCTATTACTCTTTTATAGGGTCAAAATATGTAACAATCCAATGAATTTGACTAATTATAAGAGTTCGGGTTGAATTTGAAGTGTTTACACACCTCTTTTACCCATTTTGTCTCGAAACAGGCTAAAACAGAGAAAACATTGATTCGAAGCACTAAACAGCATTGTTACTGTTTATAGGGTCTGAATGTGTGACAATCTAATGCCTTTGACTAACCGTAAGAGTTCGGGATGAATTTGGAGTGTTTAGACAACACTTAAACCCGTTTTATCCCAAAACAAGCTTAGACAGAGAAAACAGGCTAAAACCGAGAGAAAACATTGATTCAAAGGAGTAAACAGCTATGTTACTATTTCTAGGGTCAAAATATGTAACAATCCAATGAATTTGACTAATTATAAGAGTTCGGGTTGAATTTGAAGTGTTTACACACTACTTTTACCCATTTTGTCCCGAAACAGGCTAAAACAGAGAAAACATTTCTTCGAAGTAGTTAACAGCGACTGTTTATAGAGTCAGAATGCGTGACAATCTAATGCCTTTGACTAACCGTAAGAGTTCGGGATGAATTTGGAGTGTTTAGACAACACTTAAACCCGTTTTATCCCAAAACAGGCTTAAACAGAGAAAACAAGCTAAAACCGAGAGAAAACATTGATTCAAAGGAGTAAACAGCTATGTTACTATTTCTAGGGTCAAAATATGTAATAATCCAATGTATTTGAATAATTATAAGAGTTCGGGTTGAATTTGGAGTGTTTAGACACCACTTTTACCCATTTTGTCCCAAAATAGGCTAAAACAGAGAAAACAGGCTAAAACCGAGAGAAAACATTTACTCGAAGCAGTAAACAGATATATTACTCTTTATAGGGTCAAAATATGTAACAATCCAATGAATTTGACTAATTATAAGAGTTCGGGTTGAAGTTGAAGTGTTTACACACCACTTTTACCCATTTTGTCTCGAAACGGGCTAAAACCGAGAAAACATTGATTCGAAGCAGAAACAGCTTTATTACTGTTTCTAGGGTCAGAATGTGTGAGAATACAAATGCATTTGACTAATTGTAAGAGTTCGGGATGAATTTGGAGTGTTTAGACACCACTTTTACCCAATTTGTCCCAAAATAGGCTAAAACAGAGAAAACAGGCTAAAACCGAGAGAAAACATTGATTTGAAGCAGTAAACAGCTATTTACTATTTCTAGGGTCAAAATATGTAACAATCCAATGCATTTGGCTAATTATAAGAGTTCGGGTTGTATTTTGAGTGTTTAGACACCACTTTTACCCATTTTGTCCCGAAAGAGGCTAAAACAGAGAAAACAGGCTAAAACCGAGAGAAAACATTTACTCGAGGCAGTAAACAGCTATACTACTCTTTATAGGGGCAAAATATGTAACAATCCAATGAATTTGACTAATTATAAGAGTTTGGGTTGAATTTGAACTGTTTACACACCTCTTTTACCCATTTTGTCCCGAAACAGGCTAAAACAGAGAAAACATTGATTCGAAGCACTAAACAGCTTTGTTACTGTTTATAGGGTCTGAATGTGTGACAATCTAATGCCTTTGACTAACCGTAAGAGTTCGGGATGAATTTGGAGTGTTTAGACAACACTTAAACCCGTTTTATCCCAAAACAAGCTTAGACAGAGAAAACAGGCTAAAACCGAGAGAAAACATTGATTCAAAGGAGTAAACAGCTATGTTACTATTTCTAGGGTCAAAATATGTAACAATCCAATGAATTTGACTAATTATAAGAGTTCGGGTTGAATTTGAAGTGTTTACACACTACTTTTACCCATTTTGTCCCGAAACAGGCTAAAACAGAGAAAACATTTCTTCGAAGTAGTTAACAGTGTTGTTACTGTTTATAGAGTCAGAATGTGTGACAATCTAATGCCTTTGACTAACCGTAAGAGTTCGGGATGAATTTGGAGTGTTTAGACAACACTTAAACCCGTTTTATCCCAAAACAGGCTTAAACAGAGAAAACAGGCTAAAACCGAGAGAAAACATTGATTCAAAGCAGTAAACGGCTTTGTTACTGTTTCAAGGGTCAAAATATGTAATAATCCAATGTATTTGACTAATTGTAAGAGTTTGGGATGAATTTGGAGTGTTTAGACAACACTTAAACCCGTTTTATCCCAAAATAGGCTAAAACCGAGAAAACAGGCTAAAACTGAGAGAAAACATTGAATCGAAGCAGTCAACAGCTATGTTACTCTTCTAGGGTCAAAATATGTAACAATCCAATGTATTTGACTACTTATAAGAGTTTGGGTTGAATTTGGAGTGTTTTGACACCACATTTACCTATTTTGTCCCAAAATAGGCTAATACGGAGAAAACGTTGATTCGAAGCCGTAAACAGCTTTGTTACTGTTTCTAGGGGCAGAATGTGTAACAATCCAATGTATTTGACTAGTTATAAGAGTTTGGGTTGAATTTGGAGTGTTTAGACACCACTTTTACCTATTTTGTCCCAAAATAGGCTAAAACCGTGAAAACATTGATTCAAAGCAGTAAACGGCTTTGTTACTGTTTCTAGGGTCAGAATGTGTGACAATCCAATGCATATGACTAACTGTAAGAGTTTGGGATGAATTTGGAGTGTTTAGACACCACTTTTACCCATTTTGTCCCAAAATAGGCTAAAAAAGAGAAAACATTGATTTGAAGCAGTAAACAGCTATTTACTATTTCTAGGGTCAAAATATGTAACAATCCAATGCATTTGGCTAATTATAAGAGTTCGGGTTGCATTTGGAGTGTTTAGACCCCACTTTTACCCATTTTGTCCCGAAACAGGCTAAAACAGAGAAAACGGGCTAAAACCGAGAGGAAACATTTACTCGAAGCAGTAAACTGCTCTATTACTCTTTTATAGGGTCAAAATATGTAACAATCCAATGAATTTGACTAATTATAAGAGTTCGGGTTGAATTTGAAGTGTTTACACACCTCTTTTACCCATTTTGTCTCGAAACAGGCTAAAACAGAGAAAACATTGATTCGAAGCACTAAACAGCATTGTTACTGTTTATAGGGTCTGAATGTGTGACAATCTAATGCCTTTGACTAACCGTAAGAGTTCGGGATGAATTTGGAGTGTTTAGACAACACTTAAACCCGTTTTATCCCAAAACAAGCTTAGACAGAGAAAACAGGCTAAAACCGAGAGAAAACATTGATTCAAAGGAGTAAACAGCTATGTTACTATTTCTAGGGTCAAAATATGTAACAATCCAATGAATTTGACTAATTATAAGAGTTCGGGTTGAATTTGAAGTGTTTACACACTACTTTTACCCATTTTGTCCCGAAACAGGCTAAAACAGAGAAAACATTTCTTCGAAGTAGTTAACAGCGACTGTTTATAGAGTCAGAATGCGTGACAATCTAATGCCTTTGACTAACCGTAAGAGTTCGGGATGAATTTGGAGTGTTTAGACAACACTTAAACCCGTTTTATCCCAAAACAGGCTTAAACAGAGAAAACAAGCTAAAACCGAGAGAAAACATTGATTCAAAGGAGTAAACAGCTATGTTACTATTTCTAGGGTCAAAATATGTAATAATCCAATGTATTTGACTAATAATAAGAGTTCGGGTTGAATTTGGAGTGTTTAGACACCACTTTTACCCATTTTGTTTTAAAATAGGCTAAAACAGAGAAAACAGACTAAAACAGCGAGAAAATATTGATTCGAAGAATTAAAAAGCTATATTACTCTTTCTAGGGTCAAAATATGTAACAATCCAATGCATTTGATTAATTATAAGAGTTCGGGTTGAATTTAGAATGTTTAGACACCACTTTTATCCATTTTGTCTTGAAACAGGCTAAAACCGAGAAAACATTGATTCGAAGCAGAAAGAGCTTTATTACTGTTTCTAGTGTCAGAATATGTGTGAATACAAATGCATTTGACTAATTGTAAGAGTTCGAGATGAATTTGGAGTGTTTAGACAAAACTTAAACCCGTTTTATCCCAAAACAGGCTTAAACAGAGAAAACAGGCTAAAACCGAGAGAAAACATTGATTCAAAGGAGTAAACAGATATGTTACTATTTTTAGGGTCAAAATATGTAACAATCCAATGTATTTGAAAAATTATAAGAGTTCGGGTTGAATTTGGAGTGTTTAGACACCACTTTTACCCATTTTGTCCCAAAATAGGCTAAAACCGAGAGAAAACATTTACTCGAAGCAGTAAACAGATATATTACTCTTTATAGGGTCAAAATATGTAACAGTCCAATGAATTTGACAAATTATAAGAGTTCGGGTTGAAGTTGAAGTGTTTACACACCACTTTTACCCATTTTGTCTCGAAACGGGCTAAAACCGAGAAAACATTGATTCGAAGCAGAAACAGCTTTATTACTGTTTCTAGGGTCAGAATGTGTGAGAATACAAATGCATTTGACTAATTGTAAGAGTTTGGGATGAATTTGGAGTGTTTAGACAACACTTAAACCCGTTTTATCCCAAAACAGGCTTAAACGGAGAAAACATGCTAAAACCGAGAGAAAACATTGATTCAAAGGAGTAAACAGCTATGTTACTATTTCTAGGGTCAAAATATGTAACAATCCAATGCATTTGACTAATTATAAGAGTTCGGGTTGAATTTGGAGTGTTTAGACACCACTTTTACCCATTTTGTCCCAAAATAGGCTAAAACAGAGAAAACAGGCTAAAACCGAGAGAAACCATTTACTCGAAGCAGTAAACAGCCATATTACTCTTTATAGGGTCAAAATATGTAACAATCCAATGAATTTGACTAATTATAAGAGTTCGGGTTGAATTTGAAGTGTTTACACACCACTTTTACCCATTTCGTCTCGAAACAGGCTAAAACAGAGAAAACATTTCTTCGAAGCAGTAAACAGCTTTGTTACTGTTTACAGGGTCAGAATGTGCGACAATCTAATGACTTTGACTAACCGTAAGAGTTCGGGATGAATTTGGAGTGTTTAGACAACACTTAAACCCGTTTTATCCCAAAACAGGCTTAAACAGAGAAAACAGGCTAAAACCGAGAGAAAACATTGATTCAAAGGAGTAAACAGATATGTTACTATTTTTAGGGTCAAAATATGTAACAATCCAATGTATTTGAATAATTATAAGAGTTCGGGTTGAATTTGGAGTGTTTAGACACCACTTTTACCCATTTTGTCCCAAAATAGGCTAAAACAGAGAAAACAGGCTAAAACCGAGAGAAAACATTTACTCGAAGCAGTAAACAGATATATTACTCTTTATAGGGTCAAAATATGTAACAATCCAATGAATTTGACTAATTATAAGAGTTCGGGTTGAAGTTGAAGTGTTTACACACCACTTTTACCCATTTTGTCTCGAAACGGGCTAAAACCGAGAAAACATTGATTCGAAGCAGAAACAGCTTTATTACTGTTTCTAGGGTCAGAATGTGTGAGAATACAAATGCATTTGACTAATTGTAAGAGTTCGGGATGAATTTGGAGTGTTTAGACACCACTTTTACCCAATTTGTCCCAAAATAGGCTAAAACAGAGAAAACAGGCTAAAACCGAGAGAAAACATTGATTTGAAGCAGTAAACAGCTATTTACTATTTCTAGGGTCAAAATATGTAACAATCCAATGCATTTGGCTAATTATAAGAGTTCGGGTTGTATTTTGAGTGTTTAGACACCACTTTTACCCATTTTGTCCCGAAAGAGGCTAAAACAGAGAAAACAGGCTAAAACCGAGAGAAAACATTTACTCGAGGCAGTAAACAGCTATACTACTCTTTATAGGGGCAAAATATGTAACAATCCAATGAATTTGACTAATTATAAGAGTTTGGGTTGAATTTGAACTGTTTACACACCTCTTTTACCCATTTTGTCCCGAAACAGGCTAAAACAGAGAAAACATTGATTCGAAGCACTAAACAGCTTTGTTACTATTTCTAGGGTTAGAATGTGTGACAATACAAATCCATTTGACTAATTGTAAGAGTTCACGATGAATTTGGAGTGTTTAGACAACACTTAAACCCGTTTTATCCCAAAACAGGCTTAAACATAGAAAACAGGCTAAAACCGAGAGAAAACATTGATTCAAAGGAGTAAACAGATATGTTACTATTTATAGGGTCAAAATATGTAACAATCCAATGCATTTGGCTAATTATAAGAGTTCGGGTTGAATTTGGAGTGTTTAGACACCACTTTTACCCATTTTGTCCCAAAATAGGCTAAAACAGAGAAAACAAGCTAAAACCGAGAGAAAACATTGATTTGAAGCAGTAAACAGCTATTTACTATTTCTAGGGTCAAAATATGTAACAATCCAATGCATTTGGCTAATTATAAGAGTTCGGGTTGAATTTAGAATGTTTAGACACCACTTTTATCCATTTTGTCTTGAAACAGGCTAAAACCGAGAAAACATTGATTCGAAGCAGAAAGAGCTTTATTATTGTTTCTAGGGTCAGAATATGTGTGAATACAAATGCATTTGACTAATTGTAAGAGTTCGGGATGAATTTGGAGTGTTTAGACAAAACTTAAACCCGTTTTATCCCAAAACAGGCTTAAACAGAGAAAACAGGCTAAAACCGAGAGAAAACATTGATTCAAAGGAGTAAACAGATATGTTACTATTTTTAGGGTCAAAATATGTAACAATCCAATGTATTTGAATAATTATAAGAGTTCGGGTTGAATTTGGAGTGTTTAGACACCACTTTTACCCATTTTGTCCCAAAATAGGCTAAAACAGAGAAAACAGGCTAAAACCGAGAGAAAACATTTACTCGAAGCAGTAAACAGATATATTACTCTTTATAGGGTCAAAATATGTAACAATCCAATGAATTTGACTAATTATAAGAGTTCGGGTTGAAGTTGAAGTGTTTACACACCACTTTTACCCATTTTGTCTCGAAACGGGCTAAAACCGAGAAAACATTGATTCGAAGCAGAAACAGCTTTATTACTGTTTCTAGGGTCAGAATGTGTGAGAATACAAATGCATTTGACTAATTGTAAGAGTTTGGGATGAATTTGGAGAGTTTAGACAACACTTAAACCCGTTTTATCCCAAAACAGGCTTAAACAGAGAAAACAGGCTAAAACCGAGAGAAAACATTGATTCAAAGGAGTAAACAGATGTTACTATTTATAGGGTCAAAATATATAACAATCCAATGAATTTGACTAATTATAAGAGTTCGGGTTGAATTTGAAGTGTTTACACACCTCTTTTACCCATTTTGTCCCGAAACAGGCTAAAACAGAGAAAACATTGATTCGAAGCACTAAACAGCATTGTTACTGTTTATAGGGTCTGAATGTGTGACAATCTAATGGCTTTGACTAACCTTAAGAGTTCGGGATGAATTTGGAGTGTTTAGACAACACTTAAACCCGTTTTATCCCAAAACAAGCTTAGACAGAGAAAACAGGCTAAAACCGAGAGAAAACATTGATTCAAAGGAGTAAACAGCTATGTTACTATTTCTAGGGTCAAAATATGTAACAATCCAATGAATTTGACTAATTATAAGAGTTCGGGTTGAATTTGAAGTGTTTACACACTACTTTTACCCATTTTGTCCCGAAACAGGCTAAAACAGAGAAAACATTACTTCGAAGCAGTAAACAGCGTTGTTACTGTTTATAGAGTCAGAATGTGTGACAATCTAATGCCTTTGACTAACCGTAAGAGTTCGGGATGAATTTGGAGTGTTTAGACAACACTTAAACCCGTTTTATCCCAAAACAGGCTTAAACAGAGAAAACAGGCTAAAACCGAGAGAAAACATTGATTCAAAGGAGTAAACAGCTATGTTACTATTTCTAGAGTCAAAATATGTAATAATCCAATGCATTTGACTAATAATAAGAGTTCGGGTTGAATTTGGAGTGTTTAGACACCACTTTTACCCATTTTGTCTTAAAATAGGCTAAAACAGAGAAAACAGACTAAAACAGCGAGAAAATATTGATTCGGAGAATTAAACAGCTATATTACTCTTTCTAGGGTCAAAATATGTAACAATCCAATGCATTTGATTAATTATAAGAGTTCGGGTTGAATTTAGAATGTTTAGACACCACTTTTATCCATTTTGTCTTGAAACAGGCTAAAACCGAGAAAACATTGATTCGAAGCAGAAAGAGCTTTATTACTGTTTCTAGGGTCAGAATATGTGTGAATACAAATGCATTTGACTAATTGTAAGAGTTCGGGATGAATTTGGAGTGTTTAGACAAAACTTAAACCCGTTTTATCCCAAAACAGGCTTAAACAGAGAAAACAGGCTAAAACCGAGAGAAAACATTGATTCAAAGGAGTAAACAGATATGTTACTATTTTTAGGGTCAAAATATGTAACAATCCAATGTATTTGAATAATTATAAGAGTTCGGGTTGAATTTGGAGTGTTTAGACACCACTTTTACCCATTTTGTCCCAAAATAGGCTAAAACAGAGAAAACAGGCTAAAACCGAGAGAAAACATTTACTCGAAGCAGTAAACAGATATATTACTCTTTATAGGGTCAAAATATGTAACAATCCAATGAATTTGACTAATTATAAGAGTTCGGGTTGAATTTGAAGTGTTTACACACCACTTTTACCCATTTTGTCCCGAAACAGGCTAAAACAGAGAAAACATTTCTTCGAAGCAGTAAACAGCTTTGTTACTGTTTACAGGGTCAGAATGTGTGACAATCTAATGCCTTTGACTAACCGTAAGAGTTCGGGATGAATTTGGAGTGTTTAGACAACACTTAAACCCGTTTTATACCAAAACAGGCTTAAACAGAGAAAACAGGCTAAAACCGAGAGAAAACATTGATTCAAAGGAGTAAACAGCTATGTTACTATTTATAGGGTCAAAATATGTAACAATCCAATGCATTTGGCTAATTTTAAGTGTTCGGGTTGAATTTGGAGTGTTTAGACACCACTTTTACCCAATTTGTCCCAAAATAGGCTAAAACAGAGAAAACAGGCTAAAACCGAGAGAAAACATTGATTTGAAGCAGTAAACAGCTATTTACTATTTCTAGGGTCAAAATATGTAACAATCCAATGCATTTGGCTAATTATAAGAGTTCGGGTTGTATTTCGAGTGTTTAGACACCACTTTTACCCATTTTGTCCCGAAACAGGCTAAAACAGAGAAAACAGGCTAAAACCGAGAGAAAACATTTACTCGTGGCAGTAAACAGCTATACTACTCTTTATAGGGGCAAAATATGTAACAATCCAATCAATTTGACTAATTATAAGAGTTTGGGTTGAATTTGAACTGTTTACACACCTCTTTTACCCATTTTGTCCCGAAACAGGCTAAAACAGAGAAAACATTGATTCGAAGCACTAAACAGCTTTGTTACTATTTCTAGGGTTAGAATGTGTGAGAATACAAATCTATTTGACTAATTGTAAGAGTTCACGATGAATTTGGAGTGTTTAGACAACACTTAAACCCGTTTTATCCCAAAACAGGCTTAAACAGAGAAAACAGGCTAAAACCGAGAGAAAACATTGATTCAAAGGAGTAAACAGATATGTTACTATTTATAGGGTCAAAATATGTAACAATCCAATGCATTTGGCTAATTATAAGAGTTCGGGTTGAATTTGGAGTGTTTAGACACCACTTTTACCCATTTTGTCCCAAAATAGGCTAAAACAAAGAAAACAAGCTAAAACCGAGAGAAAACATTGATTTGAAGCAGTAAACAGCTATTTACTATTTCTAGGGTCAAAATATGTAACAATCCAATGCATTTGGCTAATTATAAGAGTTCGGGTTGCATTTGGAGTGTTTAGACACCACTTTTACCCATTTTGTCCCAAAATAGGCTAAAACAGAGAAAACAGGCTAAAACCGAGAGAAAACATTGATTTGAAGCAGTAAACAGCTCTATTACTATTTCTAGGGTCAAAATATGTAACAATCCAATGAATTTGACTAATTATAAGAGTTCGGGTTGAATTTGAAGTGTTTAGACACCTCTTTTACCCATTTTGTCCCGAAACAGGCTAAAACAGAGAAAACATTGATTCGAAGCACTAAACAGCATTGTTACTGTTTATAGGGTCTGAATGTGTGACAATCTAATGCCTTTGACTAACCTTAAGAGTTCGGGATGAATTTGGAGTGTTTAGACAACACTTAAACCCGTTTTATCCCAAAACAAGCTTAGACAGAGAAAACAGGCTAAAACCGAGAGAAAACATTGATTCAAAGGAGTAAACAGCTATGTTACTATTTCTAGGGTCAAAATATGTAACAATCCAATGAATTTGACTAATTATAAGAGTTCGGGTTGAATTTGAAGTGTTTACACACTACTTTTACCCATTTTGTCCCGAAACAGGCTAAAACAGAGAAAACATTTCTTCGAAGCAGTAAACAGCGTTGTTACTGTTTATAGAGTCAGAATGTGTGACAATCTAATGCCTTTGACTAACCGTAAGAGTTCGGGATGAATTTGGAGTGTTTAGACAACACTTAAACCCGTTTTATCCCAAAACAGGCTTAAACAGAGAAAACAGGCTAAAACCGAGAGAAAACATTGATTCAAAGGAGTAAACAGCTATGTTACTATTTCTAGGGTCAAAATATGTAATAATCCAATGTATTTGACTAATAATAAGAGTTCGGGTTGAATTTGGAGTGTTTAGACACCACTTTTACCCATTTTGTCTTAAAATAGGCTAAAACAGAGAAAACAGACTAAAACAGCGAGAAAATATTGATTCGAAGAATTAAACAGCTATATTACTCTTTCTAGGGTCAAAATATGTAACAATCAAATGCATTTGATTAATTATAAGAGTTCGGGTTGAATTTAGAATGTTTAGACACCACTTTTATCCATTTTGTCTTGAAACAGGCTAAAACCGAGAAAACATTGATTCGAAGCAGAAAGAGCTTTATTACTGTTTCTAGGGTCAGAATATGTGTGAATACAAATGCATTTGACTAATTGTAAGAGTTCGGGATGAATTTGGAGTGTTTAGACAAAACTTAAACCCGTTTTATCCCAAAACAGGCTTAAACAGAGAAAACAGGCTAAAACCGAGAGAAAACATTGATTCAAAGGAGTAAACAGATATGTTACTATTTTTAGGGTCAAAATATGTAACAATCCAATGTATTTGAATAATTATAAGAGTTCGGGTTGAATTTGGAGTGTTTAGACACCACTTTTACCCATTTTGTCCCAAAATAGGCTAAAACAGAGAAAACAGGCTAAAACCGAGAGAAAACATTTACTCGAAGCAGTAAACAGATATATTACTCTTTATAGGGTCAAAATATGTAACAATCCAATGAATTTGACTAATTATAAGAGTTCGGGTTGAAGTTGAAGTGTTTACACACCACTTTTACCCATTTTGTCTCGAAACGGGCTAAAACCGAGAAAACATTGATTCGAAGCAGAAACAGCTTTATTACTGTTTCTAGGGTCAGAATGTGTGAGAATACAAATGCATTTGACTAATTGTAAGAGTTTGGGATGAATTTGGAGAGTTTAGACAACACTTAAACCCGTTTTATCCCAAAATAGGCTTAAACAGAGAAAACATGCTAAAACCGAGAGAAAACATTGATTCAAAGGAGTAAACAGCTATGTTACTATTTCTAGGGTCAAAATATGTAACAATCCAATGCATTTGACTAATTATAAGAGTTCGGGTTGAATTTGGAGTGTTTAGACACCACTTTTACCCATTTTGTCCCAAAATAGGCTAAAACAGAGAAAACAGGCTAAAACCGAGAGAAACCATTTACTCGAAGCAGTAAACAGCCATATTACTCTTTATAGGGTCAAAATATGTAACAATCCAATGAATTTGACTAATTATAAGAGTTCGGGTTGAATTTGAAGTGTTTACACACCACTTTTACCCATTTTGTCCCGAAACAGGCTAAAACAGAGAAAACATTTCTTCGAAGCAGTAAACAGCTTTGTTACTGTTTACAGGGTCAGAATGTGTGACAATCTAATGCCTTTGACTAACCGTAAGAGTTCGGGATGAATTTGGAGTGTTTAGACAACACTTAAACCCGTTTTATACCAAAACAGGCTTAAACAGAGAAAACAGGCTAAAACCGAGAGAAAACATTGATTCAAAGGAGTAAACAGCTATGTTACTATTTATAGGGTCAAAATATGTAACAATCCAATGCATTTGGCTAATTTTAAGTGTTCGGGTTGAATTTGGAGTGTTTAGACACCACTTTTACCCATTTTGTCCCGAAACAGGCTAAAACAGAGAAAACAGGCTAAAACTGAGAGAAAACATTTACTCGAGGCAGCAAACAGCTATACTACTCTTGATAGGGGCAAAATATGTAACAATCCAATGAATTTGACAAATTATAAGAGGTTGGGTTGAATTTGAACTGTTTACACACCTCTTTTACCCATTTTGTCCCGAAACAGGCTAAAACAGAGAAAACATTGATTCGAAGCACTAAACAGCTTTGTTACTATTTCTAGGGTTAGAATGTGTGAGAATACAAATCTATTTGACTAATTGTAAGAGTTCACGATGAATTTGGAGTGTTTAGACAACACTTAAACCCGTTTTATCCCAAAACAGGCTTAAACAGAGAAAACAGGCTAAAACCGAGAGAAAACATTGATTCAAAGGAGTAAACAGATATGTTACTATTTATAGGGTCAAAATATGTAACAATCCAATGCATTTGGCTAATTATAAGAGTTCGGGTTGAATTTGGAGTGTTTAGACACCACTTTTACCCATTTTGTCCCAAAATAGGCTAAAACAAAGAAAACAAGCTAAAACCGAGAGAAAACATTGATTTGAAGCAGTAAACAGCTATTTACTATTTCTAGGGTCAAAATATGTAACAATCCAATGCATTTGGCTAATTATAAGAGTTCGGGTTGCATTTGGAGTGTTTAGACACCACTTTTACCCATTTTGTCCCAAAATAGGCTAAAACAGAGAAAACAGGCTAAAACCGAGAGAAAACATTGATTTGAAGCAGTAAACAGCTCTATTACTATTTCTAGGGTCAAAATAGGTAACAATCCAATGAATTTGACTAATTATAAGAGTTCGGGTTGAATTTGAAGTGTTTACACACCACTTTTACCCATTTTGTCTCGAAACGGGCTAAAACCGAGAAAACATTGATTCGAAGCACTAAACAGCTTTGTTACTGTTTATAGGGTCTGAATGTGTGACAATCTAATGCCTTTGACTAACCGTAAGAGTTCGGGATGAATTTGGAGTGTTTAGACAACACTTAAACCCGTTTAATCCCAAAACAGGCTTAAACAGAGAAAACATGCTAAAACCGAGAGAAAACATTGATTCAAAGGAGTAAACAGCAATGTTACTATTTTTAGGGTCAAAATATGTAACAATCTAATGCATTTGAATAATTATAAGAGTTCAGGTTGAATTTGGAGTGTTTAGACACCACTTTTACCCATTTTGTCCCAAAATAGGCTAAAACAGAGAAAACAGGCTAAAACCGAGAGAAAACATTGATTTGAAGCAGTAAACAGCTCTATTACTATTTCTAGGGTCAAAATATGTAACAATCCAATGAATTTGACTAATTATAAGAGTTCGGGTTGAATTTGAAGTGTTTAGACACCTCTTTTACCCATTTTGTCCCGAAACAGGCTAAAACAGAGAAAACATTGATTCGAAGCACTAAACAGCATTGTTACTGTTTATAGGGTCTGAATGTGTGACAATCTAATGCCTTTGACTAACCTTAAGAGTTCGGGATGAATTTGGAGTGTTTAGACAACACTTAAACCCGTTTTATCCCAAAACAAGCTTAGACAGAGAAAACAGGCTAAAACCGAGAGAAAACATTGATTCAAAGGAGTAAACAGCTATGTTACTATTTCTAGGGTCAAAATATGTAACAATCCAATGAATTTGACTAATTATAAGAGTTCGGGTTGAATTTGAAGTGTTTACACACTACTTTTACCCATTTTGTCCCGAAACAGGCTAAAACAGAGAAAACATTTCTTCGAAGCAGTAAACAGCGTTGTTACTGTTTATAGAGTCAGAATGTGTGACAATCTAATGCCTTTGACTAACCGTAAGAGTTCGGGATGAATTTGGAGTGTTTAGACAACACTTAAACCCGTTTTATCCCAAAACAGGCTTAAACAGAAAACAGGCTAAAACCGAGAGAAAACATTGATTCAAAGGAGTAAACAGCTATGTTACTATTTCTAGGGTCAAAATATGTAATAATCCAATGTATTTGACTAATAATAAGAGTTCGGGTTGAATTTGGAGTGTTTAGACACCACTTTTACCCATTTTGTCTTAAAATAGGCTAAAACAGAGAAAACAGACTAAAACAGCGAGAAAATATTGATTCGAAGAATTAAACAGCTATATTACTCTTTCTAGGGTCAAAATATGTAACAATCCAATGCATTTGATTAATTATAAGAGTTCGGGTTGAATTTAGAATGTTTAGACACCACTTTTATCCATTTTGTCTTGAAACAGGCTAAAACCGAGAAAACATTGATTCGAAGCAGAAAGAGCTTTATTACTGTTTCTAGGGTCAGAATATGTGTGAATACAAATGCATTTGACTAATTGTAAGAGTTCGGGATGAATTTGGAGTGTTTAGACAAAACTTAAACCCGTTTTATCCCAAAACAGGCTTAAACAGAGAAAACAGGCTAAAACCGAGAGAAAACATTGATTCAAAGGAGTAAACAGATATGTTACTATTTTTAGGGTCAAAATATGTAACAATCCAATGTATTTGAATAATTATAAGAGTTCGGGTTGAATTTGGAGTGTTTAGACACCACTTTTACCCATTTTGTCCCAAAATAGGCTAAAACAGAGAAAACAGGCTAAAACCGAGAGAAAACATTTACTCGAAGCAGTAAACAGATATATTACTCTTTATAGGGTCAAAATATGTAACAATCCAATGAATTTGACTAATTATAAGAGTTCGGGTTGAAGTTGAAGTGTTTACACACCACTTTTACCCATTTTGTCTCGAAACGGGCTAAAACCGAGAAAACATTGATTCGAAGCAGAAACAGCTTTATTACTGTTTCTAGGGTCAGAATGTGTGAGAATACAAATGCATTTGACTAATTGTAAGAGTTTGGGATGAATTTGGAGAGTTTAGACAACACTTAAACCCGTTTTATCCCAAAATAGGCTTAAACAGAGAAAACATGCTAAAACCGAGAGAAAACATTGATTCAAAGGAGTAAACAGCTATGTTACTATTTCTAGGGTCAAAATATGTAACAATCCAATGCATTTGACTAATTATAAGAGTTCGGGTTGAATTTGGAGTGTTTAGACACCACTTTTACCCATTTTGTCCCAAAATAGGCTAAAACAGAGAAAACAGGCTAAAACCGAGAGAAACCATTTACTCGAAGCAGTAAACAGCCATATTACTCTTTATAGGGTCAAAATATGTAACAATCCAATGAATTTGACTAATTATAAGAGTTCGGGTTGAATTTGAAGTGTTTACACACCACTTTTACCCATTTTGTCCCGAAACAGGCTAAAACAGAGAAAACATTTCTTCGAAGCAGTAAACAGCTTTGTTACTGTTTACAGGGTCAGAATGTGTGACAATCTAATGCCTTTGACTAACCGTAAGAGTTCGGGATGAATTTGGAGTGTTTAGACAACACTTAAACCCGTTTTATACCAAAACAGGCTTAAACAGAGAAAACAGGCTAAAACCGAGAGAAAACATTGATTCAAAGGAGTAAACAGCTATGTTACTATTTATAGGGTCAAAATATGTAACAATCCAATGCATTTGGCTAATTTTAAGTGTTCGGGTTGAATTTGGAGTGTTTAGACACCACTTTTACCTATTTTGTCCCGAAACAGGCTAAAACAGAGAAAACAGGCTAAAACTGAGAGAAAACATTTACTCGAGGCAGCAAACAGCTATACTACTCTTGATAGGGGCAAAATATGTAACAATCCAATGAATTTGACAAATTATAAGAGGTTGGGTTGAATTTGAACTGTTTACACACCTCTTTTACCCATTTTGTCCCGAAACAGGCTAAAACAGAGAAAACATTGATTCGAAGCACTAAACAGCTTTGTTACTATTTCTAGGGTTAGAATGTGTGAGAATACAAATCTATTTGACTAATTGTAAGAGTTCACGATGAATTTGGAGTGTTTAGACAACACTTAAACCCGTTTTATCCCAAAACAGGCTTAAACAGAGAAAACAGGCTAAAACCGAGAGAAAACATTGATTCAAAGGAGTAAACAGATATGTTACTATTTATAGGGTCAAAATATGTAACAATCCAATGCATTTGGCTAATTATAAGAGTTCGGGTTGAATTTGGAGTGTTTAGACACCACTTTTACCCATTTTGTCCCAAAATAGGCTAAAACAAAGAAAACAAGCTAAAACCGAGAGAAAACATTGATTTGAAGCAGTAAACAGCTATTTACTATTTCTAGGGTCAAAATATGTAACAATCCAATGCATTTGGCTAATTATAAGAGTTCGGGTTGCATTTGGAGTGTTTAGACACCACTTTTACCCATTTTGTCCCAAAATAGGCTAAAACAGAGAAAACAGGCTAAAACCGAGAGAAAACATTGATTTGAAGCAGTAAACAGCTCTATTACTATTTCTAGGGTCAAAATATGTAACAATCCAATGAATTTGACTAATTATAAGAGTTCGGGTTGAATTTGAAGTGTTTACACACCTCTTTTACCCATTTTGTCCCGAAACAGGCTAAAACAGAGAAAACATTGATTCGAAGCACTAAACAGCTTTGTTACTGTTTATAGGGTCTGAATGTGTGACAATCTAATGCCTTTGACTAACCGTAAGAGTTCGGGATGAATTTGGAGTGTTTAGACAACACTTAAACCCGTTTAATCCCAAACCAAGCTTAAACAGAGAAAACATGCTAAAACCGAGAGAAAACATTGATTCAAAGGAGTAAACAGCAATGTTACTATTTTTAGGGTCAAAATATGTAACAATCTAATGCATTTTAATAATTATAAGAGTTCGGGTTGAATTTGGAGTGTTTAGACACCACTTTTACCCATTTTGTCCCAAAATAGGCTAAAACAGAGAAAACAGGCTAAAACCGAGAGAAAACATTTACTCGAAGCAGTAAACAGCTATATTACTCTTTATAGGGTCAAAATATGTAACAATCCAATGAATTTGACTAATTATAAGAGTTCGGGTTGAATTTGAAGTGTTTACACACCACTTTTACCCATTTTGTCTCGAAATAGGCTAAAACCGAGAAAACATTGATTCGAAGCACAAAAAGCTTTATTACTGTTTCTAGGGTCAGAATGTGGGAGTATACAAATGCATTTGACAAATTTTAAGAGTTCGGGATGAATTTAGAGTGTTTAGACAACACTTAAACCCGTTTTATCCCAAAACAGGCTTAAACAGAGAAAACAGGCTAAAACCGAGAGAAAACATTGATTCAAAGGAGTAAACAGATATGTTACTATTTATAGGGTCAAAATATGTAACAATCCAATGCATTTGGCTAATTATAAGAGTTCGGGCTGAATTTGGAGTGTTTAGACACCACTTTTACCCATTTTGTCCCAAAATAGGCTAAAACAGAGAAAACAGGCTAAACCGAGAGAAAATATTTCTTCGAAGCAGTAAACAGCTTTGTTACTGTTTATAGGGTCAGAATGTGTGACAATCTAATGCCTTTGACTAACCGTAAGAGTTCGGGATGAATTTGGAGTGTTTAGACAACACTTAAACCCGTTTTATCCCAAAACAGGCTTAAACAGAGAAAACAGACTAAAACAGCGAGAAAATACTTATTCGGGTTGAATTTGGAGTGTTTAGACAACACTTAAACCCGTTTTATCCCAAAACAGGCTTAAACAGAGAAAACAGGCTAAAACCGAGAGAAAACATTGATTCAAAGGAGTAAACAGCTATGTTACTATTTATAGGGTCAAAATATGTAACAATCCAATTCATTTGGCTAATTATAAGAGTTCGGATTGAATTTGGAGTGTTTAGACACCACTTTTACCCATTTTGTCCCAAAATAGGCTAAAACAGAGAAAACAGGCTAAACCGAGAGAAAACATTTACTCGAAGCAGTAAACAGCTATATTACTCTTTATAGGGTCAAAATATGTAACAATCCAATGAATTTGACTAATTATAAGAGTTCGGGTTGAATTTGAAGTGTTTACACACCACTTTTACCCATTTTGTCCCGAAACAGGCTAAAACAGAGAAAACATTGATTCGAAGCACTAAACAGCTTTGTTACTGTTTACAGGGTCAGAATGTGTGACAATCTAATGCCTTTGACTAACTGTAAGAGTTCGGGATGAATTTGGAGTGTTTAGACAACACTTAAACCCGTTTTATCCCAAAACAAGCTTAAACAGAGAAAACAGGCTAAAACGGAGAGAAAACATTGATTCAAAGGAGTAAACAGCTACGTTACTATTTATAGGGTCAATATATGTAACAATCCAATTCATTTGGCTAATTATAAGAGTTCGGGTTGAATTTGGAGTGTTTAGACACCACTTTTACCCATTTTGTCCCAAAATAGGCTAAAACAGAGAAAACAGGCTAAAGCGAGAGAAAACATTTACTCGAAGCAGTAAACAGCTATATTACTCTTTATAGGGTCAAAATATGTAACAATCCAATGAATTTGACTAATTATAAGAGTTCGGGTTGAGTTTGAAGTGTTTACACACCACTTTTACCCATTTTGTCTCGAAACAGGCTAAAACCGAGAAAACATTGATTCGAAGCACAAAAATCTTTATTACTGTTTCTAGGGTCAGAATGTGTGAGTATACAAATGCATTTGACAAATTTTAAGAGTTCGGGTTGCATTTGGAGTGTTTAGACACCACTTTTACCCGTTTTATCCCAAAACAGGCTTAAACAGAGAAAACATGCTAAAACCGAGAGAAAACATTGATTCAAAGGAGTAAACAGCTATGTTACTATTTCTAGGGTCAAAATATGTAACAATCCAATGCATTTGACTAATTATAAGAGTTCGGGTTGAATTTGGAGTGTTTAGACACCACTTTTACCCATTTTGTCCCAAAATAGGCTAAAACAGAGAAAACAGGCTAAAACCGAGAGAAACCATTTACTCGAAGCAGTAAACAGCCATATTACTCTTTATAGGGTCAAAATATGTAACAATCCAATGAATTTGACTAATTATAAGAGTTCGGGTTGAATTTGAAGTGTTTACACACCACTTTTACCCATTTTGTCCCGAAACAGGCTAAAACAGAGAAAACATTTCTTCGAAGCAGTAAACAGCTTTGTTACTGTTTACAGGGTCAGAATGTGTGACAATCTAATGCCTTTGACTAACCGTAAGAGTTCGGGATGAATTTGGAGTGTTTAGACAACACTTAAACCCGTTTTATACCAAAACAGGCTTAAACAGAGAAAACAGGCTAAAACCGAGAGAAAACATTGATTCAAAGGAGTAAACAGCTATGTTACTATTTATAGGGTCAAAATATGTAACAATCCAATGCATTTGGCTAATTTTAAGTGTTCGGGTTGAATTTGGAGTGTTTAGACACCACTTTTACCCATTTTGTCCCGAAACAGGCTAAAACAGAGAAAACAGGCTAAAACTGAGAGAAAACATTTACTCGAGGCAGCAAACAGCTATACTACTCTTGATAGGGGCAAAATATGTAACAATCCAATGAATTTGACAAATTATAAGAGGTTGGGTTGAATTTGAACTGTTTACACACCTCTTTTACCCATTTTGTCCCGAAACAGGCTAAAACAGAGAAAACATTGATTCGAAGCACTAAACAGCTTTGTTACTATTTCTAGGGTTAGAATGTGTGAGAATACAAATCTATTTGACTAATTGTAAGAGTTCACGATGAATTTGGAGTGTTTAGACAACACTTAAACCCGTTTTATCCCAAAACAGGCTTAAACAGAGAAAACAGGCTAAAACCGAGAGAAAACATTGATTCAAAGGAGTAAACAGATATGTTACTATTTATAGGGTCAAAATATGTAACAATCCAATGCATTTGGCTAATTATAAGAGTTCGGGTTGAATTTGGAGTGTTTAGACACCACTTTTACCCATTTTGTCCCAAAATAGGCTAAAACAAAAAAAACAAGCTAAAACCGAGAGAAAACATTGATTTGAAGCAGTAAACAGCTATTTACTATTTCTAGGGTCAAAATATGTAACAATCCAATGCATTTGGCTAATTATAAGAGTTCGGGTTGCATTTGGAGTGTTTAGACACCACTTTTACCCATTTTGTCCCAAAATAGGCTAAAACAGAGAAAACAGGCTAAAACCGAGAGAAAACATTGATTTGAAGCAGTAAACAGCTCTATTACTATTTCTAGGGTCAAAATATGTAACAATCCAATGAATTTGACTAATTATAAGAGTTCGGGTTGAATTTGAAGTGTTTACACACCTCTTTTACCCATTTTGTCCCGAAACAGGCTAAAACAGAGAAAACATTGATTCGAAGCACTAAACAGCTTTGTTACTGTTTATAGGGTCTGAATGTGTGACAATCTAATGCCTTTGACTAACCGTAAGAGTTCGGGATGAATTTGGAGTGTTTAGACAACACTTAAACCCGTTTAATCCCAAACCAAGCTTAAACAGAGAAAACATGCTAAAACCGAGAGAAAACATTGATTCAAAGGAGTAAACAGCAATGTTACTATTTTTAGGGTCAAAATATGTAACAATCTAATGCATTTTAATAATTATAAGAGTTCGGGTTGAATTTGGAGTGTTTAGACACCACTTTTACCCATTTTGTCCCAAAATAGGCTAAAACAGAGAAAACAGGCTAAAACCGAGAGAAAACATTTACTCGAAGCAGTAAACAGCTATATTACTCTTTATAGGGTCAAAATATGTAACAATCCAATGAATTTGACTAATTATAAGAGTTCGGGTTGAATTTGAAGTGTTTACACACCACTTTTACCCATTTTGTCTCGAAATAGGCTAAAACCGAGAAAACATTGATTCGAAGCACAAAAAGCTTTATTACTGTTTCTAGGGTCAGAATGTGGGAGTATACAAATGCATTTGACAAATTTTAAGAGTTCGGGATGAATTTAGAGTGTTTAGACAACACTTAAACCCGTTTTATCCCAAAACAGGCTTAAACAGAGAAAACAGGCTAAAACCGAGAGAAAACATTGATTCAAAGGAGTAAACAGATATGTTACTATTTATAGGGTCAAAATATGTAACAATCCAATGCATTTGGCTAATTATAAGAGTTCGGGCTGAATTTGGAGTGTTTAGACACCACTTTTACCCATTTTGTCCCAAAATAGGCTAAAACAGAGAAAACAGGCTAAACCGAGAGAAAATATTTCTTCGAAGCAGTAAACAGCTTTGTTACTGTTTATAGGGTCAGAATGTGTGACAATCTAATGCCTTTGACTAACCGTAAGAGTTCGGGATGAATTTGGAGTGTTTAGACAACACTTAAACCCGTTTTATCCCAAAACAGGCTTAAACAGAGAAAACAGACTAAAACAGCGAGAAAATACTTATTCGGGTTGAATTTGGAGTGTTTAGACAACACTTAAACCCGTTTTATCCCAAAACAGGCTTAAACAGAGAAAACAGGCTAAAACCGAGAGAAAACATTGATTCAAAGGAGTAAACAGCTATGTTACTATTTATAGGGTCAAAATATGTAACAATCCAATTCATTTGGCTAATTATAAGAGTTCGGGTTGCATTTGGAGTGTTTAGACACCACTTTTACCCATTTTGTCCCAAAATAGGCTAAAACAGAGAAAACAGGCTAAAACCGAGAGAAAACATTGATTTGAAGCAGTAAACAGCTATTTACTATTTCTAGGGTCAAAATATGTAACAATCCAATGCATTTGGCTAATTATAAGAGTTCGGGTTGCATTTGGAGTGTTTAGACACCACTTTTACCCATTTTGTCCCAAAATAGGCTAAAACAGAGAAAACAGGCTAAAACCGAGAGAAAACATTGATTTGAAGCAGTAAACAGCTCTATTACTATTTCTAGGGTCAAAATATGTAACAATCCAATGAATTTGACTAATTATAAGAGTTCGGGTTGAATTTGAAGTGTTTACACACCTCTTTTACCCATTTTGTCCCGAAACAGGCTAAAACAGAGAAAACATTGATTCGAAGCACTAAACAGCTTTGTTACTGTTTATAGGGTCTGAATGTGTGACAATCTAATGCCTTTGACTAACCGTAAGAGTTCGGGATGAATTTGGAGTGTTTAGACAACACTTAAACCCGTTTAATCCCAAACCAAGCTTAAACAGAGAAAACATGCTAAAACCGAGAGAAAACATTGATTCAAAGGAGTAAACAGCAATGTTACTATTTTTAGGGTCAAAATATGTAACAATCTAATGCATTTTAATAATTATAAGAGTTCGGGTTGAATTTGGAGTGTTTAGACACCACTTTTACCCATTTTGTCCCAAAATAGGCTAAAACAGAGAAAACAGGCTAAAACCGAGAGAAAACATTTACTCGAAGCAGTAAACAGCTATATTACTCTTTATAGGGTCAAAATATGTAACAATCCAATAAATTTGACTAATTATAAGAGTTCGGGTTGAATTTGAAGTGTTTACACACCACTTTTACCCATTTTGTCTCGAAATAGGCTAAAACCGAGAAAACATTGATTCGAAGCACAAAAAGCTTTATTACTGTTTCTAGGGTCAGAATGTGGGAGTATACAAATGCATTTGACAAATTTTAAGAGGTTCGGGATGAATTTAGAGTGTTTAGACAACACTTAAACCCGTTTTATCCCAAAACAGGCTTAAACAGAGAAAACAGGCTAAAACCGAGAGAAAACATTGATTCAAAGGAGTAAACAGATATGTTACTATTTATAGGGTCAAAATATGTAACAATCCAATGCATTTGGCTAATTATAAGAGTTCGGGCTGAATTTGGAGTGTTTAGACACCACTTTTACCCATTTTGTCCCAAAATAGGCTAAAAACAGAGAAAACAGGCTAAACCGAGAGAAAATATTCTTTCGAAGCAGTAAACAGCTTTGTTACTGTTTATAGGGTCAGAATGTGTGACAATCTAATGCCTTTGACTAACCGTAAGAGTTCGGGATGAATTTGGAGTGTTTAGACAACACTTAAACCCGTTTTATCCCAAAACAGGCTTAAACAGAGAAAACAGACTAAAACAGCGAGAAAATACTTATTCGGGTTGAATTTGGAGTGTTTAGACAACACTTAAACCCGTTTTATCCCAAAACAGGCTTAAACAGAGAAAACAGGCTAAAACCGAGAGAAAACATTGATTCAAAGGAGTAAACAGCTATGTTACTATTTATAGGGTCAAAATATGTAACAATCCAATTCATTTGGCTAATTATAAGAGTTCGGATTGAATTTGGAGTGTTTAGACACCACTTTTACCCATTTTGTCCCAAAATAGGCTAAAACAGAGAAAACAGGCTAAAACGAGAGAAAACATTTACTCGAAGCAGTAAACAGCTATATTACTCTTTATAGGGTCAAAATATGTAACAATCCAATGAATTTGAGCTAATTATAAGAGTTCGGGTTGAATTTGAAGTGTTTACACACCACTTTTACCCATTTTGTCCCGAAACAGGCTAAAACAGAGAAAACATTGATTCGAAGCACTAAACAGCTTTGTTACTGTTTACAGGGTCAGAATGTGTGACAATCTAATGCCTTTGACTAACTGTAAGAGTTCGGGATGAATTTGGAGTGTTTAGACAACACTTAAACCCGTTTTATCCCAAAACAAGCTTAAACAGAGAAAACAGGCTAAAACGGAGAGAAAACATTGATTCAAAGGAGTAAACAGCTACGTTACTATTTATAGGGTCAATATATGTAACAATCCAATTCATTTGGCTAATTATAAGAGTTTCGGGTTGAATTTGGAGTGTTTAGACACCACTTTTACCCATTTTGTCCCAAAATAGGCTAAAACAGAGAAAACAGGCTAAAGCGAGAGAAAACATTTACTCGAAGCAGTAAACAGCTATATTACTCTTTATAGGGTCAAAATATGTAACAATCCAATGAATTTGACTAATTATAAGAGTTCGGGTTGAGTTTGAAGTGTTTACACACCACTTTTACCCATTTTGTCTCGAAACAGGCTAAAACCGAGAAAACATTGATTCGAAGCACAAAAATCTTTATTACTGTTTCTAGGGTCAGAATGTGTGAGTATACAAATGCATTTGACAAATTTTAAGAGTTCGGGTTGCATTTGGAGTGTTTAGACACCACTTTTACCCGTTTTATCCCAAAACAGGCTTAAACAGAGAAAACATGCTAAAACCGAGAGAAAACATTGATTCAAAGGAGTAAACAGCTATGTTACTATTTCTAGGGTCAAAATATGTAACAATCCAATGCATTTGACTAATTATAAGAGTTCGGGTTGAATTTGGAGTGTTTAGACACCACTTTTACCCATTTTGTCCCAAAATAGGCTAAAACAGAGAAAACAGGTTAAAACCGAGAGAAACCATTTACTCGAAGCAGTAAACAGCCATATTACTCTTTATAGGGTCAAAATATGTAACAATCCAATGAATTTGACTAATTATAAGAGTTCGGGTTGAATTTGAAGTGTTTACACACCACTTTTACCCATTTTGTCCCGAAACAGGCTAAAACAGAGAAAACATTTCTTCGAAGCAGTAAACAGCTTTGTTACTGTTTACAGGGTCAGAATGTGTGACAATCTAATGCCTTTGACTAACCGTAAGAGTTCGGGATGAATTTGGAGTGTTTAGACAACACTTAAACCCGTTTTATACCAAAACAGGCTTAAACAGAGAAAAGAGGCTAAAACCGAGAGAAAACATTGATTCAAAGGAGTAAACAGCTGTGTTACTATTTATAGGGTCAAAATATGTAACAATCCAATGCATTTGGCTAATTTTAAGTGTTCGGGTTGAATTTGGAGTGTTTAGACACCACTTTTACCCAATTTGTCCCAAAATAGGCTAAAACAGAGAAAACAGGCTAAAACCGAGAGAAAACATTGATTTGAAGCAGTAAACAGCTATTTACTATTTCTAGGGTCAAAATATGTAACAATCCAATGCATTTGGCTAATTATAAGAGTTCGGGTTGTATTTTGAGTGTTTAGACACCACATTTACCCATTTTGTCCCGAAACAGGCTAAAACAGAGAAAACAGGTTAAAACCGAGAGAAAACATTTACTCGAGGCAGTAAACAGCTATACTACTCTTTATAGGGGCAAAATATGTAACAATCCAATGAATTTGACTAATTATAAGAGGTTGGGTTGAATTTGAACTGTTTACACACCTCTTTTACCCATTTTGTCCCGAAACAGGCTAAAACAGAGAAAACATTGATTCGAAGCACTAAACAGCTTTGTTACTATTTCTAGGGTTAGAATGTGTGAGAATACAAATCTATTTGACTAATTGTAAGAGTTCACGATGAATTTGGAGTGTTTAGACAACACTTAAACCCGTTTTATCCCAAAACAGGCTTAAACAGAGAAAACAGGCTAAAACCGAGAGAAAACATTGATTCAAAGGAGTAAACAGATATGTTACTATTTATAGGGTCAAAATATGTAACAATCCAATGCATTTGGCTAATTATAAGAGTTCGGGTTGAATTTGGAGTGTTTAGACACCACTTTTACCCATTTTGTCCCAAAATAGGCTAAAACAAAGAAAACAAGCTAAAACCGAGAGAAAACATTGATTTGAAGCAGTAAACAGCTATTTACTATTTCTAGGGTCAAAATATGTAACAATCCAATGCATTTGGCTAATTATAAGAGTTCGGGTTGCATTTGGAGTGTTTAGACACCACTTTTACCCATTTTGTCCCAAAATAGGGTAAAACAGAGAAAACAGGCTAAAACCGAGAGAAAACATTGATCTGAAGCAGTAAACAGCTCTATTACTATTTCTAGGGTCAAAATATGTAACAATCCAATGAATTTGACTAATTATAAGAGTTCGGGTTGAATTTGAAGTGTTTACACACCTCTTTTACCCATTTTGTCCCGAAACAGGCTAAAACAGAGAAAACATTGATTCGAAGCACTAAACAGCTTTGTTACTGTTTATAGGGTCTGAATGTGTGACAATCTAATGCCTTTGACTAACCGTAAGAGTTCGGGATGAATTTGGAGTGTTTAGACAACACTTAAACCCGTTTAATCCCAAAACAGGCTTAAACAGAGAAAACATGCTAAAACCGAGAGAAAACATTGATTCAAAGGTGTAAACAGCAATGTTACTATTTTTAGGGTCAAAATATCTAACAATCTAATGCATTTGAATAATTATAAGAGTTCGGGTTGAATTTGGAGTGTTTAGACACCACTTTTACCCATTTTGTCCCAAAATAGGCTAAAACAGAGAAAACAGGCTAAAACCGAGAGAAAACATTTACTCGAAGCAGTAAACAGCTATATTACTCTTTATAGGGTCAAAATATGTAACAATCCAATGAATTTGACTAATTATAAGAGTTCGGGTTGAATTTGAAGTGTTTACACACCACTTTTACCCATTTTGTCTCGAAATAGGCTAAAACCGAGAAAACATTGATTCGAAGCACAAAAAGCTTTATTACTGTTTCTAGGGTCAGAATGTGGGAGTATACAAATGCATTTGACAAATTTTAAGAGTTCGGGATGAATTTGGAGTGTTTAGACAACACTTAAACCCGTTTTATCCCAAAACAGGCTTAAACGGAGAAAACATGCTAAAACCGAGAGAAAACATTGATTCAAAGGAGTACACAGCTATGTTACTATTTCTAGGGTCAAAATATGTAACAATCCAATGCATTTGACTAATTATAAGAGTTCGGGTTGAATTTGGAGTGTTTAGACACCACTTTTACCCATTTTGTCCCAAAATAGGCTAAAACAGAGAAAACAGGCTAAACCGAGAGAAAACATTTACTCGAAGCAGTAAACAGCTATATTACTCTTTATAGGGTCAAAATATGTAACAATCCAATGAATTTGACTAATTATAAGAGTTTGGGTTGAATTTGAAGTGTTTACACACCACTTTTACCCATTTTGTCCCGAAAGAGGCTAAAACAGAGAAAACATTTCTTCGAAGCAGTAAACAGCTTTGTTACTGTTTATAGGGTCAGAATGTGTGACAATCTAATGCCTTTGACTAACCGTAAGAGTTCAGGATGAATTTGGAGTGTTTAGACAACACTTAAACCCGTTTTATCCCAAAACAGGCTTAAACAGAGAAAACAGGCTAAAACCGAGAGAAAACATTGATTCAAAGGAGTAAACAGCTATGTTACTATTTATAGGGTCAAAATATGTAACAATCCAATGCATTTGGCTAATTATAAGAGTTCGGGTTGAATTTGGAGTGTTTAGACACCACTTTTACCCATTTTGTCCCAAAATAGGCTAAAAACAGAGAAAACAGGCTAAACCGAGAGAAAAAATTTCTTCGAAGCAGTAAACAGCTTTGTTACTGTTTATAGGGTCAGAATGTGTGACAATCTAATGCCTTTGACTAACCGTAAGAGTTCGGGATGAATTTGGAGTGTTTAGACAACACTTAAACCCGTTTTATCCCAAAACAGGCTTAAACAGAGAAAACAGACTAAAACAGCGAGAAAATATTGATTCGGGTTGAATTTGGAGTGTTTAGACACCACTTTTACCCATTTTGTCCCAAAATAGGCTAAAACAGAGAAAACAGGCTAAAACCGAGAGAAAACATTGATTTGAAGCAGTAAACAGCTATTTACTATTTCTAGGGTCAAAATATGTAACAATCCAATGCATTTGGCTAATTATAAGAGTTCGGGTTGCATTTGGAGTGTTTAGACACCACTTTTACCCATTATGTCCCGAAACAGGCTAAAACAGAGAAAACGGGCTAAAACCGAGAGAAAACATTTACTCGAAGCAGTAAACAGCTGTATTACTCTTTATAGGGTCAAAATATGTAACAATCCAATGAATTTGACTAATTATAGGAGTTCGGGTTGAATTTGAAGTGTTTACACACCACTTTTACCCATTTTGTCCCGAAACAGGCTAAAACAGAGAAAACATTGATTCGAAGCACTAAACAGCTTTGTTACTGTTTATAGGGTCTGAATGTGTGACAATCTAATGCCTTTGACTAACCGTAAGAGTTCGGGATGAATTTGGAGTGTTTAGACAACACTTAAACCCGTTTTATCCCAAAACAGGCTTAAAAAGAGAAAACATGCTAAAACCGAGAGAAAACATTGATTCAATGGAGTAAACAGCAATGTTACTATTTTTAGGGTCAAAATATGTAACAATCTAATGCATTTGAATAATTATAAGAGTTCGGGTTGAATATGGAGTGTTTAGACACCACTTTTACCCATTTTGTCCCAAAATAGGCTAAAACAGAGAAAACAGGCTAAAACCAAGAGAAAACATTTACTCGAAGCAGTAAACAGCTATATTACTCTTTATAGGGTCAAAATATGTAACAATCCAATGAATTTGACTAATTATAAGAGTTCGGGTTGAATTTGAAGTGTTTACACACCACTTTTACCCATTTTGTCTCGAGACAGGCTAAAACCGAGAAAACATTGATTCGAAGCACAAAAAGCTTTATTACTGTTTCTAGGGTCAGAATGTGGGAGTATACAAATGCATTTGACAAATTTTAAGAGTTCGGGATGAATTTGGAGTGTTTAGACAACACTTAAACCCGTTTTATCCCAAAACAGGCTTAAACGGAGAAAACATGCTAAAACCGAGAGAAAACATTGATTCAAAGGAGTAAACAGCTATGTTACTATTTCTAGGGTCAAAATATGTAACAATCCAATGCATTTGACTAATTATAAGAGTTCGGGTTGAATTTGGAGTGTTTAGACACCACTTTTACCCATTTTGTCCCAAAATAGGCTAAAACAGAGAAAACAGGCTAAACCGAGAGAAAACATTTACTCGAAGCAGTAAACAGCTATATTACTCTTTATAGGGTCAAAATATGTAACAATCCAATGAATTTGACTAATTATAAGAGTTCGGGTTGAATTTGAAGTGTTTACACACCACTTTTACCCATTTTGTCCCGAAACAGGCTAAAACAGAGAAAACAGGCTAAACCGAGAGAAAACATTTACTCGAAGCAGTAAACAGCTATATTACTCTTTATAGGGTCAAAATATGTAACAATCCAATGAATTTGACTAATTATAAGAGTTCGGGTTGAATTTGAAGTGTTTACACACCACTTTTACCCATTTTGTCCCGAAACAGGCTAAAACAGAGAAAACATTTCTTCGAAGCAGTAAACAGCTTTGTTACTGTTTACAGGGTCAGAATGTGTGACAATTTAATGCCTTTGACTAACCGTAAGAGTTCGGGATGAATTTGGAGTGTTTAGACAACACTAAAACCCGTTTTATCCCAAAACAGGCTTAAACAGAGAAAACAGGCTAAAACCGAGAGAAAACATTGATTCAAAGGAGTAAACAGCTATGTTACTATTTATAGGGTCAAAATATGTAACAATCCAATTCATTTGGCTAATTATAAGAGTTCGGGTTGAATTTGGAGTGTTTAGACACCACTTTTACCCATTTTGTCCCAAAATAGGCTAAAATAGAGAAAACATTGATTCGAAGCACAAAAATCTTTATTACTGTTTCTAGGGTCAGAATGTGTGAGTATACAAATGCATTTGACAAATTTTAAGAGTTCGGGATGAATTTGGAGTGTTTAGACAACACATTTACCCAATTTGTCCCAAAATAGGCTAAAACAGAGAAAACAGGCTAAAACCGAGAGAAAACATTGATTTGAAGCAGTAAACAGCTATTTACTATTTCTAGGGTCAAAATATGTAACAATCCAATGCATTTGGCTAATTATAAGAGTTCGGGTTGTATTTTGAGTGTTTAGACACCACATTTACCCATTTTGTCCCGAAACAGGCTAAAACAGAGAAAACAGGTTAAAACCGAGAGAAAACATTTACTCGAGGCAGTAAACAGCTATACTACTCTTTATAGGGGCAAAATATGTAACAATCCAATGAATTTGACTAATTATAAGAGGTTGGGTTGAATTTGAACTGTTTACACACCTCTTTTACCCATTTTGTCCCGAAACAGGCTAAAACAGAGAAAACATTGATTCGAAGCACTAAACAGCTTTGTTACTATTTCTAGGGTTAGAATGTGTGAGAATACAAATCTATTTGACTAATTGTAAGAGTTCACGATGAATTTGGAGTGTTTAGACAACACTTAAACCCGTTTTATCCCAAAACAGGCTTAAACAGAGAAAACAGGCTAAAACCGAGAGAAAACATTGATTCAAAGGAGTAAACAGATATGTTACTATTTATGGGGTCAAAATATGTAACAATCCAATGCATTTGGCTAATTATAAGAGTTCGGGTTGAATTTGGAGTGTTTAGACACCACTTTTACCCATTTTGTCCCAAAATAGGCTAAAACAAAGAAAACAAGCTAAAACCGAGAGAAAACATTGATTTGAAGCAGTAAACAGCTATTTACTATTTCTAGGGTCAAAATATGTAACAATCCAATGCATTTGGCTAATTATAAGAGTTCGGGTTGCATTTGGAGTGTTTAGACACCACTTTTACCCATTTTGTCCCAAAATAGGGTAAAACAGAGAAAACAGGCTAAAACCGAGAGAAAACATTGATCTGAAGCAGTAAACAGCTCTATTACTATTTCTAGGGTCAAAATATGTAACAATCCAATGAATTTGACTAATTATAAGAGTTCGGGTTGAATTTGAAGTGTTTACACACCTCTTTTACCCATTTTGTCCCGAAACAGGCTAAAACAGAGAAAACATTGATTCGAAGCACTAAACAGCTTTGTTACTGTTTATAGGGTCTGAATGTGTGACAATCTAATGCCTTTGACTAACCGTAAGAGTTCGGGATGAATTTGGAGTGTTTAGACAACACTTAAACCCGTTTAATCCCAAAACAGGCTTAAACAGAGAAAACATGCTAAAACCGAGAGAAAACATTGATTCAAAGGTGTAAACAGCAATGTTACTATTTTTAGGGTCAAAATATCTAACAATCTAATGCATTTGAATAATTATAAGAGTTCGGGTTGAATTTGGAGTGTTTAGACACCACTTTTACCCATTTTGTCCCAAAATAGGCTAAAACAGAGAAAACAGGCTAAAACCGAGAGAAAACATTTACTCGAAGCAGTAAACAGCTATATTACTCTTTATAGGGTCAAAATATGTAACAATCCAATGAATTTGACTAATTATAAGAGTTCGGGTTGAATTTGAAGTGTTTACACACCACTTTTACCCATTTTGTCTCGAAATAGGCTAAAACCGAGAAAACATTGATTCGAAGCACAAAAAGCTTTATTACTGTTTCTAGGGTCAGAATGTGGGAGTATACAAATGCATTTGACAAATTTTAAGAGTTCGGGATGAATTTGGAGTGTTTAGACAACACTTAAACCCGTTTTATCCCAAAACAGGCTTAAACGGAGAAAACATGCTAAAACCGAGAGAAAACATTGATTCAAAGGAGTACACAGCTATGTTACTATTTCTAGGGTCAAAATATGTAACAATCCAATGCATTTGACTAATTATAAGAGTTCGGGTTGAATTTGGAGTGTTTAGACACCACTTTTACCCATTTTGTCCCAAAATAGGCTAAAACAGAGAAAACAGGCTAAACCGAGAGAAAACATTTACTCGAAGCAGTAAACAGCTATATTACTCTTTATAGGGTCAAAATATGTAACAATCCAATGAATTTGACTAATTATAAGAGTTCGGGTTGAATTTGAAGTGTTTACACACCACTTTTACCCATTTTGTCCCGAAAGAGGCTAAAACAGAGAAAACATTTCTTCGAAGCAGTAAACAGCTTTGTTACTGTTTATAGGGTCAGAATGTGTGACAATCTAATGCCTTTGACTAACCGTAAGAGTTCGGGATGAATTTGGAGTGTTTAGACAACACTTAAACCCGTTTTATCCCAAAACAGGCTTAAACAGAGAAAACAGGCTAAAACCGAGAGAAAACATTGATTCAAAGGAGTAAACAGCTATGTTACTATTTATAGGGTCAAAATATGTAACAATCCAATGCATTTGGCTAATTATAAGAGTTCGGGTTGAATTTGGAGTGTTTAGACACCACTTTTACCCATTTTGTCCCAAAATAGGCTAAAAACAGAGAAAACAGGCTAAACCGAGAGAAAAAATTTCTTCGAAGCAGTAAACAGCTTTGTTACTGTTTATAGGGTCAGAATGTGTGACAATCTAATGCCTTTGACTAACCGTAAGAGTTCGGGATGAATTTGGAGTGTTTAGACAACACTTAAACCCGTTTTATCCCAAAACAGGCTTAAACAGAGAAAACAGACTAAAACAGCGAGAAAATATTGATTCGGGTTGAATTTGGAGTGTTTAGACACCACTTTTACCCATTTTGTCCCAAAATAGGCTAAAACAGAGAAAACAGGCTAAAACCGAGAGAAAACATTGATTTGAAGCAGTAAACAGCTATTTACTATTTCTAGGGTCAAAATATGTAACAATCCAATGCATTTGGCTAATTATAAGAGTTCGGGTTGCATTTGGAGTGTTTAGACACCACTTTTACCCATTATGTCCCGAAACAGGCTAAAACAGAGAAAACGGGCTAAAACCGAGAGAAAACATTTACTCGAAGCAGTAAACAGCTGTATTACTCTTTATAGGGTCAAAATATGTAACAATCCAATGAATTTGACTAATTATAGGAGTTCGGGTTGAATTTGAAGTGTTTACACACCACTTTTACCCATTTTGTCCCGAAACAGGCTAAAACAGAGAAAACATTGATTCGAAGCACTAAACAGCTTTGTTACTGTTTATAGGGTCTGAATGTGTGACAATCTAATGCCTTTGACTAACCGTAAGAGTTCGGGATGAATTTGGAGTGTTTAGACAACACTTAAACCCGTTTTATCCCAAAACAGGCTTAAAAAGAGAAAACATGCTAAAACCGAGAGAAAACATTGATTCAATGGAGTAAACAGCAATGTTACTATTTTTAGGGTCAAAATATGTAACAATCTAATGCATTTGAATAATTATAAGAGTTCGGGTTGAATATGGAGTGTTTAGACACCACTTTTACCCATTTTGTCCCAAAATAGGCTAAAACAGAGAAAACAGGCTAAAACCAAGAGAAAACATTTACTCGAAGCAGTAAACAGCTATATTACTCTTTATAGGGTCAAAATATGTAACAATCCAATGAATTTGACTAATTATAAGAGTTCGGGTTGAATTTGAAGTGTTTACACACCACTTTTACCCATTTTGTCTCGAGACAGGCTAAAACCGAGAAAACATTGATTCGAAGCACAAAAAGCTTTATTACTGTTTCTAGGGTCAGAATGTGGGAGTATACAAATGCATTTGACAAATTTTAAGAGTTCGGGATGAATTTGGAGTGTTTAGACAACACTTAAACCCGTTTTATCCCAAAACAGGCTTAAACGGAGAAAACATGCTAAAACCGAGAGAAAACATTGATTCAAAGGAGTAAACAGCTATGTTACTATTTCTAGGGTCAAAATATGTAACAATCCAATGCATTTGACTAATTATAAGAGTTCGGGTTGAATTTGGAGTGTTTAGACACCACTTTTACCCATTTTGTCCCAAAATAGGCTAAAACAGAGAAAACAGGCTAAACCGAGAGAAAACATTTACTCGAAGCAGTAAACAGCTATATTACTCTTTATAGGGTCAAAATATGTAACAATCCAATGAATTTGACTAATTATAAGAGTTCGGGTTGAATTTGAAGTGTTTACACACCACTTTTACCCATTTTGTCCCGAAACAGGCTAAAACAGAGAAAACATTTCTTCGAAGCAGTAAACAGCTTTGTTACTGTTTATAGGGTCAGAATGTGTGACAATTTAATGCCTTTGACTAACCGTAAGAGTTCGGGATGAATTTGGAGTTTTTAGACAACACTTAAACCCGTTTTATCCCAAAACAAGCTTAAACAGAGAAAACAGGCTAAAACCGAGAGAAAACATTGATTCAAAGGAGTAAACAGCTATGTTACTATTTATAGGGTCAAAATATGTAACAATCCAATTCATTTGGCTAATTATAAGAGTTCGGGTTGAATTTGGAGTGTTTAGACACCACTTTTACCCATTTTGTCCCAAAATAGGCTAAAACAGAGAAAACAGGCTAAAACCGAGAGAAAACATTTACTCGAAGCAGTAAACAGCTATATTACTCTTTATAGGGTCAAAATATGTAACAATCCAATGAATTTGACTAATTATAAGAGTTTGGGTTGAATTTGAAGTGTTTACACACCACTTTTACCCATTTTGTCTCGAAACAGGCTAAAACCGAGAAAACATTGATTCGAAGCACAAAAATCTTTATTACTGTTTCTAGGGTCAGAATGTGTGAGTATACAAATGCATTTGACAAATTTTAAGAGTTCGGGATGAATTTGGAGTGTTTAGACAACACTTAAACCCGTTTTATCCCAAAACAGGCTTAAACGGAGAAAACATGCTAAAACCGAGAGAAAACATTGATTCAAAGGAGTAAACAGCTATGTTACTATTTCTAGGGTCATAATATGTAACAATCCAATGTATTTGACTAATTATAAGAGTTCGGGTTGAATTTGGAGTGTTTAGACACCACTTTTACCCATTTTGTCCCAGAATAGGCTAAAACAGAGAAAACAGGCTAAACCGAGAGAAAACATTTACTCGAAGCAGTAAACAGCTATATTACTCTTTATAGGGTCAAAATATGTAACAATCCAATGAATTTGACTAATTATAAGAGTTCGGGTTGAATTTGAAGTGTTTACACACCACTTTTACCCATTTTGTCCCGAAACAGGCTAAAACAGAGAAAACGGGCTAAAACCGAGAGAAAACATTTACTCGAAGCAGTAAACAGCTATATTACTCTTTATAGGGTCAAAATATGTAACAATCCAATGAATTTGACTATATATAGGAGTTCGGGTTGAATTTGAAGTGTTTACACACCACTTTTACCCATTTTGTCTCGAAACAGGCTAAAACCGAGAAAACATTGATTCGAAGCACAAACAGCTTTATTACTGTTTCTAGGGTCAGAATGTGTGAGAATACAAATGCATTTGACTAATTGTAAGAGTTCGCGATGAATTTGGAGTGTTTAGACAACACTTAAACCCGTTTTATCCCAAAACAGGCTTAAACATAGAAAACAGGCTAAAACCGAGAGAAAACATTGATTCAAAGGAGTAAACAGCTATGTTACTATTTCTAGGGTCAAAATATGTAACAATCCAATGCATTTGACTAATTATAAGAGTTCGGGTTCAATTTGGAGTGTTTAGACACCACTTTTACCCATTTTGTCCCGAAACAGGCTAAAACAGAGAAAACGGGCTAAAACCGAGAGAAAACATTTACTCGAAGCAGTAAACAGCTATATTACTCTTTATAGGGTCAAAATATGTAACAATCTAATGAATTTGACTAATTATAAGAGTTCGGGTTGAATTTGAAGTGTTTACACACCACTTTTACCCATTTTGTCCCGAAACAGGCTAAAACAGAGAAAACATTTCTTCGAAGCAGTAAACAGCTTTGTTACTGTTTACAGGGTCAGAATGTGTGACAATTTAATGCCTTTGACTAACCGTAAGAGTTCGGGATGAATTTGGAGTGTTTAGACAACACTTAAACCCGTTTTATCCCAAAACAGGCTTAAACAGAGAAAACAGGCTAAAACCGAGAGAAAACATTGATTCAAAGGAGTAAACAGCTATGTTACTATTTATAGGGTCAAAATATGTAACAATCCAATGTATTTGGCTAATTATAAGAGTTCGGGTTGAATTTGGAGTGTTTAGACACCACTTTTACCCATTTTGTCCCAAAATAGGCTAAAACAGAGAAAACAGGCTAAAACCGAGAGAAAACATTTACTCGAAGCAGTAAACAGCTATATTACTCTTTATAGGGTCAAAATATGTAACAATCCAATGAATTTGACTAATTATAAGAGTTCGGGTTGAATTTGAAGTGTTTACACACCACTTTTACCCATTTTGTCTCGAAACAGGCTAAAACCGAGAAAACATTGATTCGAAGCACAAAAAGCTTTATTACTGTTTCTAGGGTCAGAATGTGTGTGTATACAAATGCATTTGACAAATTTTAAGAGTTCGGGATGAATTTGGTATTGATCAAGGTGACCGTACGGACAAGGTGACCGTACGGACATAGGACCGTACCGTACGGACACCGGACCACACTCAATGTCACATGGGCCAAAATAACGAGACAAGAGGAGTGTGTGTGTGCTCGGCCCATACAAGAGGTCTAGAATCATCTATTCTAGCCGTTGGAGTGAGAAGAGGAAGAAGTCACATGTTCTCTTAAGCCAACGGATGGGTCACTATCACCTTGGTCGCATACACCTCTCTCCTAATGTCAGTATCACTTGTTTCTATTCTTGTCTTAGGAAGGTTGCCCTACTTCTAGTGTCTATTTAAAGGTTGTAAAACCACAATTGTATGATTCTATTCTAGTGGAATCGATTCTTCTTCTTCTTATTCTATTTGTTCACCTAATCTCTCTATCTCAACTCTTCTAAACTCTCAAGTCTTTCGCTAATTCTAACATGGTATCAGAGCAAGGTTGTTGTTCTTGACAGTCCAGTTCCACTATTCTCTTATTCTCTAACTCGTCTTACTCTACCTCTCATCCTTACCGTTCTTATTCTCCGGGTAAACGCTTTATCCAACGGTCCATAGCATCCAAGCCATGGAAAACGCTAAACCTATTGTTACACCGGTTGTTCTTAAGGGAAAAAACTACTTGCTGTGGACAAGAACCACAAGAACCGCCCTTGGAGGTCGTGGCCTTTGGAGTCATGTCACAACCGACTATGTTTCAAAGCAAAACCTCAAAGGAGAAGATGAAGGCGCTTCTGAAGGGGAAGTAGAGGAAGAGAACGAGAGAAAGGCCAAGTGGTTTCAAGAAGACCAAGTTGTCCTGTCTGTTCTCCAGAACTCCCTAGATACGCCAATCCTTGAAGCCTACTCCTACTGCGAGACGGCCAAGGAGCTTTGGGAAACGCTTAAAAGCGTGTATGGTAATGTCTCTAACTTGACTCGAGTCTTTGAAGTTAAGAGAGCCATCAACAGTCTGAGCCAAGATGACTTGGAGTTCACTAAGCACCTTGGTAAGTTCAGGGCCCCTTGGTCGGAGCTTGAGGCCTTACGGCCAAGTTCCCTAGATCCGACGGTTCTTAATGAGAGGAAAGAGCAAGACAAGATCTTTGGTCTCCTACTCACACTCAACCCAGCCTTTAACGACCTCATGAAGCACATTCTAAGAGGAGACAAGCTTCCTAGCTTTGAAGAAGTGTGTTCCCAAGTTCAAAAGGAACAAGGCTCACTCGATCTATTTAGTGGTAAGGGGGAGCTAGTCACGGCAAATAAGGGCGTGTACAGGCAGGAAGATAGGAAGGTGTGGGTGTGTGACCACTGCAAGAAGAAGGGTCACATGAAGGACAAATGCTGGATTCTTCACCCCCATCTTAGACCAGCAAAGTTCAAAGCAAATCTCTCCAAGGAAGCGGTAGGTGAAAAAGGGGCCGGGCCATCAAGGCAAGGAGAAGAAACGGCCATGACTGCGTCCTATGGAGAGGTGGTGAGGAAGTCTGATATAGAGGCCCTTATTCGTTCCATTGCCTCACTCAAAGAATCCGGTAACTCGTTTCTTGCTTCTAAACCAAGTAGGTCTCTTGTTGTTGACTCGGGTGCTTCTCACCACATGATCAGTAACCCTAGTCTAATTAACAACATAAAACCGGCTTTAGGGAGTGTTATTATTGCTAATGGAGAACACATACCTGTGAAAGGAGTAGGGGACTTGAAATTGTTTGATAAATACTCAAAAGCTTTCTTTATGCCTACCTTCACTTCTAATCTTTTATCGGTTAAGAGGGCCACTAATGATTTGAATTGCTATGCTATCTTCGGTCCTAATAGTGTTCATTTTCAGGATATTGAGACTGGGAAAGTTCTTGGAGAAGGACAAGGGAGTGGAGATCTCTATGTCCTAGAGAAAACTTCACCAAACTTAGATACATCTATTAAATCTTGTTTTGTTGTTAATTCGAATATGGTGTGGCATGCTAGGCTAGGTCATCCACATTCTCGTGCACTTGGTTTAATGTTTCCTAGTGTTTCTTTTGATAACTCAAGTTGTGAGTCTTGTATCCTTGGAAAACATTGCAAGTCTATTTTTCCAAAGTCAACTACTATTTATGAACATTGCTTTGATTTAGTTCATTCGGATGTCTGGACATCACCATGCCTATCTAGGGATAATAACAAGTATTTTGTGACATTTATTGATGAGAAATCGAAATACACTTGGGTCACATTATTACCATCTAAAGATAGGGTGTTTGATGCCTTTGTTAATTTTCAAAATTATGTTACTAATCACTTCAATGCTAAAATTAAGGTGCTAAGGTCGGATAATGGTGGGGAATACACAAGTCACAAGTTCAAAGAACATCTCTCTAGGCATGGTATTCTCCAACAAACTAGTTGTCCCTATACACCCCAACAAAATGGTGTGGCCGAAAGGAAGAACCGACACCTCATGGAAGTTGCGCGATCAATGATGTTTCACTCACAGGTTACAAAGAGATATTGGGGGGATGCTGTGATGACCGCATGTTACTTGATCAACCGGATACCAACCAAAGTTCTAAATGATCTGTCACCATTTGAGGTATTAAACAAATTTAAACCATCTCTTGATCACTTACGCGTCTTTGGTTGTGTTTGCTTTGTGTTAGTGCCTGGAGAGCAGCGTAGCAAACTGGATGCGAAAAGCACAAAGTGTATGTTCATCGGTTATTCAACGACTCAAAAGGGGTACAAGTGCTATGACCCAACCACAAGCCGGTTATATGTCTCTAGAGATGTTCGGTTCATGGAGAATATTGGCTACTTTGATAATAAGGATTGGGACAGCCTTAAGGACCTCTCCCACTCACCAAATGACCGGGCCTCCAGCTTAAAGTTTCTTCTCGATCATCTTGGTCAACCGTCTCCACCAACAGGTCCTATCCGGTCCGCGCCTCGTCCGCCATCTACAGCAGGAAGGCAGGATCATGATACTGTCCCTGAGGGTGACTTCTCCTCAGATCACACTATTCCTGAGCCAAGCCCACCCGTAGCCGGCGGCCATGGTGACCCTGCCCCCATGCCACCTACCGCAGCACCCTTGGCCGGTACCGGAGGTCACTCGGATGGGGCCACTACGGACGAAGGCAGTATTGAATCCTCTAGTGTCGTTGTGCCTATGCAACCGGTCCTACGAAGGAGTGACCGTGTTAAATCTCATCCGTCCACTTGGAGAGATAAGCGCGTCTACTACAACAGCCAAGCCGTTGCCCATCCTATCCAGGCGGTCTGTTCACTTGAGCTGCTCCCAAGAGATCACCAAGCATTCTTTGGCCAAGTTGATGCTCACTGGGTCCCTCAAACCTATGACGAGGCTAAGAACCACAAGGAATGGTTAGCGGCTGTCCATGACGAAACTGGTGCCATGATCCGGAACCACACGTGGGACGAAGCCGACCTTCCCAAAGGCAAAAAGGCCGTGAGCTCCAAATGGGTTTTCACCATCAAGTTCCTAAGCACCGGTGCCATTGAACGTCACAAAGCCCGGCTGGTTGCACGCGGCTTCACCCAAACGTATGGTGCTGACTACACGGAGACGTTTGCACCGGTAGCCAAACTCCACACGGTTCGGGTCGTCCTTTCCATTGCCGTCAACCTCTCATGGGATTTATGGCAGATGGATGTCAAGAACGCGTTTCTTCAAGGAGAATTAGACGAAGAAGTTTATATGACGCCTCCTCCGGGCCTTGAAGACCTGGTCGCTCCCGGGAAAGTCTTGAGGCTCCGTAAGGCCATCTATGGCCTCAAACAGTCCCCGCGTGCCTGGTATCACAAACTGAGCTCTACCCTCAAGACTCAAGGTTTTCGCCGATCGGAGGCCGATCACACTCTGTTTACACTTCAAACATCTCTTGGCCGTGTGGTGGTGCTTATCTATGTCGACGACATCATTGTGACTGGCGACGATAAGGCTGGCATTAACGACACCAAACAGCACCTCAAATCTGCCTTTGATATTAAGGACCTAGGGGAACTCAAATACTTCCTTGGCATTGAAATCTGTCGATCTCCGGAGGGGCTCTTCCTCTCTCAACGCAAATATACCCTTGATTTGTTGGCTGAAACGGGCAAGCTTGGCGCGTCTCCGGCTCCTACACCACTTGATGAGGACTACCAGCTCAAGCGAAAGGGGGAGAGCATTCGGGCACAAGAAGGCCAACCACGGGCACCCATGGATGAGCCGTTCCCGGATGTCACACGCTACCGCCGGCTTGTAGGTAAGTTGATATATCTTACCATTACGCGCCCTGACATATGTTATGCTGTGAACCAGGTCAGTCAACACATGCAAGCTCCAACCAAGTATCAATGGAGCATGGTCGAGCGGATTCTCAGCTATCTCAAGGGGAGTCCGGGTCAAGGCATCTGGATGGGCAAGAACGATAACACTGAGATAGTGGGCTACTGTGATGCGGACTACAATGGAGATACCTTGGATAGGAGGTCAACCACTGGATATTGTACCTTCATTGGTGGAAATCTAGTTACATGGAAGTCTAAGAAGCAAAAGGTGGTATCTTGTTCAAGCGCGGAGGCTGAGTATAGAGCAATGCGGAAGCTAACAGACGAGTTGACTTGGTTAAAGGGGCTGCTCAAGGATCTTGGTATTGACTCAAAGCAACCGATCACTATGCATTGTGATAATGAGGCTGCAATCCACATAGCCACCAATTCTGTTTTCCATGAGAGAACTAAACACATTGAAAGCGATTGCCACAAGGTTCGGGAGAAGATTGAGGAAGGTGTGGTATTACCGTGTCATACTCGGAGTCAAGATCAATTGGCTGATATATTCACCAAGTCTGCGAGTCCTAAAGTTTGTGACTATATTCATAACAAACTAGGACTTGTAGACATCACAAGACCTTGATCATCTTCTCTAATCCGTGGACAGCACACTCTTTTTCCCTTGACTTAGTTTTGTCCCATGAGGTTTTCTAAGTCAAGGTTTTTAATGAGGTGCTGCTTCACGGGTTCCAAGCTTAGCCAGTGCATTTGGCTAAGCTTGAGGGGGAGTATTGATCAAGGTGACCGTACGGACAAGGTGACCGTACGGACATAGGACCGTACCGTACGGACACCGGACCACACTCAATGTCACATGGGCCAAAATAACGAGACAAGAGGAGTGTGTGTGTGCTCGGCCCATACAAGAGGTCTAGAATCATCTATTCTAGCCGTTGGAGTGAGAAGAGGAAGAAGTCACATGTTCTCTTAAGCCAACGGATGGGTCACTATCACCTTGGTCGCATACACCTCTCTCCTAATGTCACTATCACTTGTTTCTATTCTTGTCTTAGGAAGGTTGCCCTACTTCTAGTGTCTATTTAAAGGTTGTAAAACCACAATTGTATGATTCTATTCTAGTGGAACCGATTCTTCTTCTTCTTATTCTATTTGTTCACCTAATCTCTCTATCTCAACTCTTCTAAACTCTCAAGTCTTTCGCTAATTCTAACATTTGGAGTGTTTAGACAACACTTAAACCCGTTTTATCCCAAAACAGGCTTAAACGGAGAAAACATGCTAAAACCGAGAGAAAACATTGATTCAAAGGAGTAAACAGCTATGTTACTATTTCTAGGGTCAAAATATGTAACAATCCAATGCATTTGACTAATTATAAGAGTTCGGGTTGAATTTGGAGTGTTTAGACACCACTTTTACCCATTTTGTCCCAAAATAGGCTAAAACAGAGAAAACATGCTAAACCGAGAGAAAACATTTACTCGAAGCAGTAAACAGCTATATTACTCTTTATAGGGTCAAAATATGTAACAATCCAATGAATTTGACTAATTATAAGAGTTCGGGTTGAATTTGAAGTGTTTACACACCACTTTTACCCATTTTGTCCCGAAACAGGCTAAAACATAGAAAACATTTCTTCGAAGCAGTAAACAGCTTTGTTACTGTTAATAGGGTCAGAATGTGTGACAATCTAATGCCTTTGACTAACCGTAAGAGTTCGGGATGAATTTGGAGTGTTTAGACAACACTTAAACCCGTTTTATCCCAAAACATGCTTAAACAGAGAAAACAGGCTAAAACCGAGAGAAAACATTGATTCAAAGGAGTAAACAGCTATGTTACTATTTATAGGGTCAAAATATGTAACAATCCAATACATTTGGCTAATTATAAGAGTTCGGGTTGCATTTGGAGTGTTTAGACACCACGTTTACCCATTTTGTCCCGAAACAGGCTAAAACAGAGAAAACAGGCTAAAACCGAGAGAAAACATTTACTCGAAGCAGTAAACAGCTATATTACTCTTTATAGGGTCAAAATATGTGACAATCCAATGAATTTGACTAATTATAGGAGTTCGGGTTGAATTTGAAGTGTTTACACACCACTTTTACCCATTTTGTCTCGAAACAGGCTAAAACCGAGAAAACATTGATTCAAAGCACAAACAGCTTTATTACTGTTTCTAGGGTCAGAATGTGTGAGAATACAAATGCATTTGACTAATTGTAAGAGTTCGCGATGAATTTGGAGTGTTTAGACAACACTTAAACCCGTTTTATCCCAAAACAGGCTTAAACATAGAAAACAGGCTAAAACCGAGAGAAAACATTGATCCAAATGAGTAAACAGCTATGTTACTATTTCTAGGGTCAAAATATGTAACAATCCAATGCATTTGACTAATTATAAGAGTTCGGGTTGAATTTGGAGTGTTTAGACACCACTTTTACCCATTTTGTCCCAAAATAGGCTAAAACAGAGAAAACAGGCTAAACCGAGAGAAAACATTTACTCGAAGCAGTAAACAGCTATATTACTCTTTATAGGGTCAAAATATGTAACAATCCAATGAATTTGACTAATTATAAGAGTTCGGGTTGAATTTGAAGTGTTTACACACCACTTTTACCCATTTTGTCCCGAAACAGGCTAAAACAGAGAAAACATTTCTTCGAAGCAGTAAACAGCTTTGTTACTGTTTACAGGGTCAGAATGTGTGACAATTTAATGCCTTTGACTAACCGTAAGAGTTCGGGATGAATTTGGAGTGTTTAGACAACACTTAAACCCGTTTTATCCCAAAACAGGCTTAAACAGAGAAAACAGGCTAAAACCAAGAGAAAACATTGATTCAAAGGAGTAAACAGCTATGTTACTATTTATAGGGTCAAAATATGTAACAATCCAATGCATTTGGCTAATTATAAGAGTTCGGGTTGAATTTGGAGTCTTTAGACACCACTTTTACCCATTTTGTCCCAAAATAGGCTAAAACAGAGAAAACAGGCTAAAACCGAGAGAAAACATTTACTCGAAGCAGTAAACAGCTATATTACTCTTTATAGGGTCAAAATATGTAATAATCCAATGAATTTGACTAATTATAAGAGTTCGGGTTGAATTTGAAGTGTTTACACACCACTTTTACCCATTTTGTCTCGAAACAGGCTAAAACCGAGAAAACATTGATTCGAAGCACAAAAAGCTTTATTACTGTTTCTAGGGTCAGAATGTGTTAGTATACAAATGCATTTGACAAATTTTAAGAGTTCGGGATGAATTTGGAGTGTTTAGACAACACTTAAACCCGTTTTATCCCAAAACAGGCTTAAACGGAGAAAACATGCTAAACCCGAGAGAAAACATTGATTCAAAGGAGTAAATATCTATGTTACTATTTCTAGGGTCAAAATATGTAACAATCCAATGCATTTGGCTAATTATAAGAGTTCGGGTTGAATTTGGAGTGTTTAGACACCACTTTTACCCATTTTGTCCCAAACTAGGCTAAAACAGAGAAAACAGGCTAAAACCGAGAGAAAACATTTACTCGAAGCAGTAAACAGCTATATTACTCTTTATAGGGTCAGAATGTGTGACAATTTAATGCCTTTGACTAACCGTAAGAGTTCGGGATGAATTTGGAGTGTTTAGACAACACTTAAACCCATTTTGTCTCGAAACAGGCTAAAACCGAAAAAAAAAACATTGATTCGAAGCACAAAAAGCTTTATTACTGTTTCTAGGGTCAGAATGTGTGAGTATACAAATGCATTTGACAAATTTTAAGAGTTCGGGATGAATTTGGAGTGTTTAGACAACACTTAAACCCGTTTTATCCCATAACAGGCTTAAACGGAGAAAACATGCTAAACCCGAGAGAAAACATTGATTCAAAGTAGTAAACAGCTATGTTACTATTTCTAGGGTCAAAATATGTAACAATCCAATGCATTTGGCTAATTATAAGAGTTCGGGTCGAATTTGGAGTGTTTAGACACTACTTTTACCCATTTTGTCCCAAAATAGGCTAAAACAGAGAAAACAGGCTAAACCGAGAGAAAACATTTACTCGAAGCAGTAAACAGCTATATTACTCTTTATAGGGTCAAAATATATAACAATCCAATGAATTTGACTAATTATAAGAGTTCGGGTTGAATTTGAAGTGTTTACACACCACTTTTACCCATTTTGTCCCGAAACAGGCTAAAATAGAGAAAACATTTCTTCGAAGCAGTAAACAGCTTTGTTACTGTTTACAGGGTCAGAATGTGTGACAGTTTAATGCCTTTGACTAACCGTAATAGTTCGGGATGAATTTGGAGTGTTTAGACAACACTTAAACCCGTTTTATCCCAAAACAAGCTTAAACAGAGAAAACAGGCTAAAACCGAGAGAAAACATTGATTCAAAGGAGTAAACAACTATGTTACTATTTCTAGGGTCAAAATATGTAACAATCCAATGCATTTGACTAATTAGAAGAGTTCGGGTTGAATTTGGAGTGTTTAGACACCACTTTTACCCATTTTGTCCCAAAATAGGCTAAAACAGAGAAAACAGGCTAAACCGAGAGAAAACATTTACTCGAAGCAGTAAACAGCTATATTACTCTTTATAGGGTCAAAATATGTAACAATCCAATGAATTTGACTAATTATAAGAGTTCGGGTTGAATTTGAAGTGTTTACACACCACCTTTACCCATTTTGTCCCGAAACAGGCTAAAACAGAGAAAACGGGCTAAAACCGAGAGAAAACATTTACTCGAAGCAGTAAACAGCTATATTACTCTTTATAGGGTCAAAATATGTAACAATCCAATGAATTTGACTAATTATAGGAGTTCGGGTTGAATTTGAAGTGTTTACACACCACTTTTACCCATTTTGTCTCGAAAGAGGCTAAAACCGAGAAAACATTGATTCGAAGCACAAACAGCTTTATTACTGTTTCTAGGGTCAGAATGTGTGAGAATACAAATGCATTTGACTAATTGTAAGAGTTCGCGATGAATTTGGAGTGTTTAGACAACACTTAAACCCGTTTTATCCCAAAACATGCTTAAACATAGAAAACAGGCTAAAACCGAGAGAAAACATTGATTCAAAGGAGTAAACAGCTATGTTACTATTTCTAGGGTCAAAATATGTAACAATCCAATGCATTTGACTAATTATAAGAGTTCGGGTTGAATTTGGAGTGTTTAGACACCACTTTTACCCATTTTGTCCCAAAATACGCTAAAACAGAGAAAACAGGCTAAACCGAGAGAAAACATTTACTCGAAGCAGTAAACAGCTATATTACTCTTTATAGGGTCAAAATATGTAACAATCCAATGAATTTGACTAATTATAAGAGTTCGGGTTGAATTTGAAGTGTTTACACACCACTTTTACCCATTTTGTCCCGAAACAGGCTAAAACAGAGAAAATATTTCTTCGAAGCAGTAAACAGCTTTGTTACTGTTTACAGGGTCAGAATGTGTGACAATTTAATGCCTTTGACTAACCGTAAGAGTTCGGGATGAATTTGGAGTGTTTAGACAACACTTAAACCCGTTTTATCCCAAAAAAGGCTTAAACAGAGAAAACAGGCTAAAACCGAGAGAAAACATTGATTCAAAGGAGTAAATAGCTATGTTACTATTTATAGGGTCAAAATATGTAACAATCCAATGCATTTGGCTAATTATAAGAGTTCGGGTTGAATTTGGAGTGTTTAGACACCACTTTTACCCATTTTGTCCCAAAATAGGCTAAAACAGAGAAAACAGGCTAAAACCGAGAGAAAACATTTACTCGAAGCAGTAAACAGCTATATTACTCTTTATAGGGTCAAAATATGTAACAATCCAATGAATTTGACTAATTATAATAGTTCGGGTTGAATTTGAAGTGTTTACACACCACTTTTACCCATTTTGTCCCGAAACAGGCTAAAACAGAGAAAACATTTCTTCGAAGCAGTAAACAGCTTTGTTACTGTTTACAGGGTCAGAATGTGTGACAGTTTAATGCCTTTGACTAACCGTAATAGTTCGGGATGAATTTGGAGTGTTTAGACAACACTTAAACCCGTTTTATCCCAAAACAAGCTTAAACAGAGAAAACAGGCTAAAACCGAGAGAAAACATTGATTCAAAGGAGTAAACAACTATGTTACTATTTCTAGGGTCAAAATATGTAACAATCCAATGCATTTGACTAATTAGAAGAGTTCGGGTTGAATTTGGAGTGTTTAGACACCACTTTTACCTTTTTTGTCCCAAAATAGGCTAAAACAGAGAAAACAGGCTAAACCGAGAGAAAACATTTACTCGAAGCAGTAAACAGCTATATTACTCTTTATAGGGTCAAAATATGTAACAATCCAATGAATTTGACTAATTATAAGAGTTCGGGTTGAATTTGAAGTGTTTACACACCACCTTTACCCATTTTGTCCCGAAACAGGCTAAAACAGAGAAAACGGGCTAAAACCGAGAGAAAACATTTACTCGAAGCAGTAAACAGCTATATTACTCTTTATAGGGTCAAAATATGTAACAATCCAATGAATTTGACTAATTATAGGAGTTCGGGTTGAATTTGAAGTGTTTACACACCACTTTTACCCATTTTGTCTCGAAAGAGGCTAAAACCGAGAAAACATTGATTCGAAGCACAAACAGCTTTATTACTGTTTCTAGGGTCAGAATGTGTGAGAATACAAATGCATTTGACTAATTGTAAGAGTTCGCGATGAATTTGGAGTGTTTAGACAACACTTAAACCCGTTTTATCCCAAAACAGGCTTAAACATAGAAAACAGGCTAAAACCGAGAGAAAACATTGATTCAAAGGAGTAAACAGCTATGTTACTATTTCTAGGGTCAAAATATGTAACAATCCAATGCATTTGACTAATTATAAGAGTTCGGGTTGAATTTGGAGTGTTTAGACACCACTTTTACCCATTTTGTCCCAAAATACGCTAAAACAGAGAAAACAGGCTAAACCGAGAGAAAACATTTACTCGAAGCAGTAAACAGCTATATTACTCTTTATAGGGTCAAAATATGTAACAATCCAATGAATTTGACTAATTATAAGAGTTCGGGTTGAATTTGAAGTGTTTACACACCACTTTTACCCATTTTGTCCCGAAACAGGCTAAAACAGAGAAAATATTTCTTCGAAGCAGTAAACAGCTTTGTTACTGTTTACAGGGTCAGAATGTGTGACAATTTAATGCCTTTGACTAACCGTAAGAGTTCGGGATGAATTTGGAGTGTTTAGACAACACTTAAACCCGTTTTATCCCAAAAAAGGCTTAAACAGAGAAAACAGGCTAAAACCGAGAGAAAACATTGATTCAAAGGAGTAAATAGCTATGTTACTATTTATAGGGTCAAAATATGTAACAATCCAATGCATTTGGCTAATTATAAGAGTTCGGGTTGAATTTGGAGTGTTTAGACACCACTTTTACCCATTTTGTCCCAAAATAGGCTAAAACAGAGAAAACAGGCTAAAACCGAGAGAAAACATTTACTCGAAGCAGTAAACAGCTATATTACTCTTTATAGGGTCAAAATATGTAACAATCCAATGAATTTGACTAATTATAATAGTTCGGGTTGAATTTGAAGTGTTTACACACCACTTTTACCCATTTTGTCCCGAAACAGGCTAAAACAGAGAAAACATTTCTTCGAAGCAGTAAACAGCTTTGTTACTGTTTACAGGGTCAGAATGTGTGACAGTTTAATGCCTTTGACTAACCGTAATAGTTCGGGATGAATTTGGAGTGTTTAGACAACACTTAAACCCGTTTTATCCCAAAACAAGCTTAAACAGAGAAAACAGGCTAAAACCGAGAGAAAACATTGATTCAAAGGAGTAAACAACTATGTTACTATTTCTAGGGTCAAAATATGTAACAATCCAATGCATTTGACTAATTAGAAGAGTTCGGGTTGAATTTGGAGTGTTTAGACACCACTTTTACCTTTTTTGTCCCAAAATAGGCTAAAACAGAGAAAACAGGCTAAACCGAGAGAAAACATTTACTCGAAGCAGTAAACAGCTATATTACTCTTTATAGGGTCAAAATATGTAACAATCCAATGAATTTGACTAATTATAAGAGTTCGGGTTGAATTTGAAGTGTTTACACACCACTTTTACCCATTTTGTCCCGAAACAGGCTAAAACAGAGAAAACGGGCTAAAACCGAGAGAAAACATTTACTCGAAGCAGTAAACAGCTATATTACTCTTTATAGGGTCAAAATATGTAACAATCCAATGAATTTGACTAATTATAGGAGTTCGGGTTGAATTTGAAGTGTTTACACACCACTTTTACCCATTTTGTCTCGAAAGAGGCTAAAACCGAGAAAACATTGATTCGAAGCACAAACAGCTTTATTACTGTTTCTAGGGTCAGAATGTGTGAGAATACAAATGCATTTGACTAATTGTAAGAGTTCGCGATGAATTTGGAGTGTTTAGACAACACTTAAACCCGTTTTATCCCAAAACAGGCTTAAACATAGAAAACAGGCTAAAACCGAGAGAAAACATTGATTCAAAGGAGTAAACAGCTATGTTACTATTTCTAGGGTCAAAATATGTAACAATCCAATGCATTTGACTAATTATAAGAGTTCGGGTTGAATTTGGAGTGTTTAGACACCACTTTTACCCATTTTGTCCCAAAATACGCTAAAACAGAGAAAACAGGCTAAACCGAGAGAAAACATTTACTCGAAGCAGTAAACAGCTATATTACTCTTTATAGGGTCAAAATATGTAACAATCCAATGAATTTGACTAATTATAAGAGTTCGGGTTGAATTTGAAGTGTTTACACACCACTTTTACCCATTTTGTCCCGAAACAGGCTAAAACAGAGAAAATATTTCTTCGAAGCAGTAAACAGCTTTGTTACTGTTTACAGGGTCAGAATGTGTGACAATTTAATGCCTTTGACTAACCGTAAGAGTTCGGGATGAATTTGGAGTGTTTAGACAACACTTAAACCCGTTTTATCCCAAAACAGGCTTAAACAGAGAAAACAGGCTAAAACCGAGAGAAAACATTGATTCAAAGGAGTAAATAGCTATGTTACTATTTATAGGGTCAAAATATGTAACAATCCAATGCATTTGGCTAATTATAAGAGTTCGGGTTGAATTTGGAGTGTTTAGACACCACTTTTACCCATTTTGTCCCAAAATAGGCTAAAACAGAGAAAACAGGCTAAAACCGAGAGAAAACATTTACTCGAAGCAGTAAACAGCTATATTACTCTTTATAGGGTCAAAATATGTAACAATCCAATGAATTTGACTAATTATAATAGTTCGGGTTGAATTTGAAGTGTTTACACACCACTTTTACCCATTTTGTCTCGAAACAGGCTAAAACCGAGAAAACATTGATTCGAAGCACAAAAAGCTTTATTACTGTTTCTAGGGTCAGAATGTGTGAGTATACAAATGCATTTGACAAATTTTAAGAGTTCGGGATGAATTTGGAGTGTTTAGACAACACTTAAACCCGTTTTATCCCAAAACAGGCTTAAACGGACAAAACATGCTAAAACCGAGAGAAAACATTGATTCAAAGTAGTAAACAGCTATGTTACTATTTCTAGGGTCAAAATATGTAACAATCCAATGCATTTGGCTAATTATAAGAGTTCGGGTCGAATTTGGAGTGTTTAGACACTACTTTTACCCATTTTGTCCCAAAATAGGCTAAAACAGAGAAAACAGGCTAAACCGAGAGAAAACATTTACTCGAAGCAGTAAACAGCTATATTACTCTTTATAGGGTCAAAATATATAACAATCCAATGAATTTGACTAATTATAAGAGTTCGGGTTAAATTTGAAGTGTTTACACACCACTTTTACCCATTTTGTCCCGAAACAGGCTAAAACAGAGAAAACATTGATTCGAAGCAGTAAACAGCTTTGTTACTGTTTACAGGGTCAGAATGTGTGACAGTTTAATGCCTTTGACTAACCGTAATAGTTCGGGATGAATTTGGAGTGTTTAGACAACACTTAAACCCGTTTTATCCCAAAACAAGCTTAAACAGAGAAAACAGGCTAAAACCGAGAGAAAACATTGATTCAAAGGAGTAAACAACTATGTTACTATTTCTAGGGTCAAAATATGTAACAATCCAATGCATTTGACTAATTAGAAGAGTTCGGGTTGAATTTGGAGTGTTTAGACACCACTTTTACCTTTTTTGTCCCAAAATAGGCTAAAACAGAGAAAACAGGCTAAACCGAGAGAAAACATTTACTCGAAGCAGTAAACAGCTATATTACTCTTTATAGGGTCAAAATATGTAACAATCCAATGAATTTGACTAATTATAAGAGTTCGGGTTGAATTTGAAGTGTTTACACACCACTTTTACCCATTTTGTCCCGAAACAGGCTAAAACAGAGAAAATATTTCTTCGAAGCAGTAAACAGCTTTGTTACTGTTTACAGGGTCAGAATGTGTGACAATTTAATGCCTTTGACTAACCGTAAGAGTTCGGGATGAATTTGGAGTGTTTAGACAACACTTAAACCCGTTTTATCCCAAAACAGGCTTAAACAGAGAAAACAGGCTAAAACCGAGAGAAAACATTGATTCAAAGGAGTAAATAGCTATGTTACTATTTATAGGGTCAAAATATGTAACAATCCAATGCATTTGGCTAATTATAAGAGTTCGGGTTGAATTTGGAGTGTTTAGACACCACTTTTACCCATTTTGTCCCAAAATAGGCTAAAACAGAGAAAACAGGCTAAAACCGAGAGAAAACATTTACTCGAAGCAGTAAACAGCTATATTACTCTTTATAGGGTCAAAATATGTAACAATCCAATGAATTTGACTAATTATAATAGTTCGGGTTGAATTTGAAGTGTTTACACACCACTTTTACCCATTTTGTCTCGAAACAGGCTAAAACCGAGAAAACATTGATTCGAAGCACAAAAAGCTTTATTACTGTTTCTAGGGTCAGAATGTGTGAGTATACAAATGCATTTGACAAATTTTAAGAGTTCGGGATGAATTTGGAGTGTTTAGACAACACTTAAACCCGTTTTATCCCAAAACAGGCTTAAACGGACAAAACATGCTAAAACCGAGAGAAAACATTGATTCAAAGTAGTAAACAGCTATGTTACTATTTCTAGGGTCAAAATATGTAACAATCCAATGCATTTGGCTAATTATAAGAGTTCGGGTCGAATTTGGAGTGTTTAGACACTACTTTTACCCATTTTGTCCCAAAATAGGCTAAAACAGAGAAAACAGGCTAAACCGAGAGAAAACATTTACTCGAAGCAGTAAACAGCTATATTACTCTTTATAGGGTCAAAATATATAACAATCCAATGAATTTGACTAATTATAAGAGTTCGGGTTGAATTTGAAGTGTTTACACACCACTTTTACCCATTTTGTCCCGAAACAGGCTAAAACAGAGAAAACATTGATTCGAAGCAGTAAACAGCTTTGTTACTGTTTACAGGGTCAGAATGTGTGACAGTTTAATGCCTTTGACTAACCGTAATAGTTCGGGATGAATTTGGAGTGTTTAGACAACACTTAAACCCGTTTTATCCCAAAACAAGCTTAAACAGAGAAAACAGGCTAAAACCGAGAGAAAACATTGATTCAAAGGAGTAAACAACTATGTTACTATTTCTAGGGTCAAAATATGTAACAATCCAATGCATTTGACTAATTAGAAGAGTTCGGGTTGAATTTGGAGTGTTTAGACACCACTTTTACCTTTTTTGTCCCAAAATAGGCTAAAACAGAGAAAACAGGCTAAACCGAGAGAAAACATTTACTCGAAGCAGTAAACAGCTATATTACTCTTTATAGGGTCAAAATATGTAACAATCCAATGAATTTGACTAATTATAAGAGTTCGGGTTGAATTTGAAGTGTTTACACACCACTTTTACCCATTTTGTCCCGAAACAGGCTAAAACAGAGAAAACGGGCTAAAACCGAGAGAAAACATTTACTCGAAGCAGTAAACAGCTATATTACTCTTTATAGGGTCAAAATATGTAACAATCCAATGAATTTGACTAATTATAGGAGTTCGGGTTGAATTTGAAGTGTTTACACACCACTTTTACCCATTTTGTCTCGAAACAGGCTAAAACCGAGAAAACATTGATTCGAAGCACAAACAGCTTTATTACTGTTTCTAGGGTCAGAATGTGTGAGAATACAAATGCATTTGACTAATTGTAAGAGTTCGCGATGAATTTGGAGTGTTTAGACAACACTTAAACCCGTTTTATCCCAAAACATGCTTAAACATAGAAAACAGGCTAAAACCGAGAGAAAACATTGATTCAAAGGAGTAAACAGCTATGTTACTATTTCTAGGGTCAAAATATGTAACAATCCAATGCATTTGACTAATTATAAGAGTTCGGGTTGAATTTGGAGTGTTTAGACACCACTTTTACCCATTTTGTCCCAAAATAGGCTAAAACAGAGAAAACAGGCTAAACCGAGAGAAAACATTTACTCGAAGCAGTAAACAGCTATATTACTCTTTATAGGGTCAAAATATGTAACAATCCAATGAATTTGACTAATTATAAGAGTTCGGGTTGAATTTGAAGTGTTTACACACCACTTTTACCCATTTTGTCCCGAAACAGGCTAAAACAGAGAAAACATTTCTTCGAAGCAGTAAACAGCTTTGTTACTGTTTACAGGGTCAGAATATGTGACAATTTAATGCCTTTGACTAACCGTAAGAGTTCGGGATGAATTTGGAGTGTTTAGACAACACTTAAACCCGTTTTATCCCAAAACAGGCTTAAACAGAGAAAACAAGCTAAAACCGAGAGAAAACATTGATTCAAAGGAGTAAACAGCTATGTTACTATTTATAGGGTCAAAATATGTAACAATCCAATGCATTTGGCTAATTATAAGAGTTCGGGTTGAATTTGGAGTGTTTAGACACCACTTTTACCCATTTTGTCCCAAAATAGGCTAAAACAGAGAAAACAGGCTAAAACCGAGAGAAAACATTTACTCGAAGCAGTAAACAGCTATATTACTCTTTATAGGGTCAAAATATGTAACAATCCAATGAATTTGACTAATTATAAGAGTTCGGGTTGAATTTGAAGTGTTTACACACCACTTTTACCCATTTTGTCCCGAAACAGGCTAAAACAGAGAAAACGGGCTAAAACCGAGAGAAAACATTTACTCGAAGCAGTAAACAGCTATATTACTCTTTATAGGGTCAAAATATGTAACAATCCAATGAATTTGACTAATTATAGGAGTTCGGGTTGAATTTGAAGTGTTTACACACCACTTTTACCCATTTTGTCTCGAAACAGGCTAAAACCGAGAAAACATTGATTCGAAGCACAAACAGCTTTATTACTGTTTCTAGGGTCAGAATGTGTGAGAATACAAATGCATTCGACTAATTGTAAGAGTTCGCGATGAATTTGGAGTGTTTAGACAACACTTAAACCCGTTTTATCCCAAAACAGGCTTAAACATAGAAAACAGGCTAAAACCGAGAGAAAACATTGATTCAAAGGAGTAAACAGCTATGTTACTATTTCTAGGGTCAAAATATGTAACAATCCAATGCATTTGACTAATTATAAGAGTTCGGGTTGAATTTGGAGTGTTTAGACACCACTTTTACCCATTTTGTCCCAAAATACGCTAAAACAGAGAAAACAGGCTAAACCGAGAGAAAACATTTACTCGAAGCAGTAAACAGCTATATTACTCTTTATAGGGTCAAAATATGTAACAATCCAATGAATTTGACTAATTATAAGAGTTCGGGTTGAATTTGAAGTGTTTACACACCACTTTTACCCATTTTGTCCCGAAACAGGCTAAAACAGAGAAAATATTTCTTCGAAGCAGTAAACAGCTTTGTTACTGTTTACAGGGTCAGAATGTGTGACAATTTAATGCCTTTGACTAACCGTAAGAGTTCGGGATGAATTTGGAGTGTTTAGACAACACTTAAACCCGTTTTATCCCAAAAAAGGCTTAAACAGAGAAAACAGGCTAAAACCGAGAGAAAACATTGATTCAAAGGAGTAAATAGCTATGTTACTATTTATAGGGTCAAAATATGTAACAATCCAATGCATTTGGCTAATTATAAGAGTTCGGGTTGAATTTGGAGTGTTTAGACACCACTTTTACCCATTTTGTCCCAAAATAGGCTAAAACAGAGAAAACAGGCTAAAACCGAGAGAAAACATTTACTCGAAGCAGTAAACAGCTATATTACTCTTTATAGGGTCAAAATATGTAACAATCCAATGAATTTGACTAATTATAATAGTTCGGGTTGAATTTGAAGTGTTTACACACCACTTTTACCCATTTTGTCTCGAAACAGGCTAAAACCGAGAAAACATTGATTCGAAGCACAAACAGCTTTATTACTGTTTCTAGGGTCAGAATGTGTGAGAATACAAATGCATTTGACTAATTGTAAGAGTTCGCGATGAATTTGGAGTGTTTAGACAACACTTAAACCCGTTTTATCCCAAAACATGCTTAAACATAGAAAACAGGCTAAAACCGAGAGAAAACATTGATTCAAAGGAGTAAACAGCTATGTTACTATTTCTAGGGTCAAAATATGTAACAATCCAATGCATTTGACTAATTATAAGAGTTCGGGTTGAATTTGGAGTGTTTAGACACCACTTTTACCCATTTTGTCCCAAAATAGGCTAAAACAGAGAAAACAGGCTAAACCGAGAGAAAACATTTACTCGAAGCAGTAAACAGCTATATTACTCTTTATAGGGTCAAAATATGTAACAATCCAATGAATTTGACTAATTATAAGAGTTCGGGTTGAATTTGAAGTGTTTACACACCACTTTTACCCATTTTGTCCCGAAACAGGCTAAAACAGAGAAAACATTTCTTCGAAGCAGTAAACAGCTTTGTTACTGTTTACAGGGTCAGAATATGTGACAATTTAATGCCTTTGACTAACCGTAAGAGTTCGGGATGAATTTGGAGTGTTTAGACAACACTTAAACCCGTTTTATCCCAAAACAGGCTTAAACAGAGAAAACAAGCTAAAACCGAGAGAAAACATTGATTCAAAGGAGTAAACAGCTATGTTACTATTTATAGGGTCAAAATATGTAACAATCCAATGCATTTGGCTAATTATAAGAGTTCGGGTTGAATTTGGAGTGTTTAGACACCACTTTTACCCATTTTGTCCCAAAATAGGCTAAAACAGAGAAAACAGGCTAAAACCGAGAGAAAACATTTACTCGAAGCAGTAAACAGCTATATTACTCTTTATAGGGTCAAAATATGTAACAATCCAATGAATTTGACTAATTATAAGAGTTCGGGTTGAATTTGAAGTGTTTACACACCACTTTTACCCATTTTGTCCCGAAACAGGCTAAAACAGAGAAAACGGGCTAAAACCGAGAGAAAACATTTACTCGAAGCAGTAAACAGCTATATTACTCTTTATAGGGTCAAAATATGTAACAATCCAATGAATTTGACTAATTATAGGAGTTCGGGTTGAATTTGAAGTGTTTACACACCACTTTTACCCATTTTGTCTCGAAACAGGCTAAAACCGAGAAAACATTGATTCGAAGCACAAACAGCTTTATTACTGTTTCTAGGGTCAGAATGTGTGAGAATACAAATGCATTCGACTAATTGTAAGAGTTCGCGATGAATTTGGAGTGTTTAGACAACACTTAAACCCGTTTTATCCCAAAACAGGCTTAAACATAGAAAACAGGCTAAAACCGAGAGAAAACATTGATTCAAAGGAGTAAACAGCTATGTTACTATTTCTAGGGTCAAAATATGTAACAATCCAATGCATTTGACTAATTATAAGAGTTCGGGTTGAATTTGGAGTGTTTAGACACCACTTTTACCCATTTTGTCCCAAAATACGCTAAAACAGAGAAAACAGGCTAAACCGAGAGAAAACATTTACTCGAAGCAGTAAACAGCTATATTACTCTTTATAGGGTCAAAATATGTAACAATCCAATGAATTTGACTAATTATAAGAGTTCGGGTTGAATTTGAAGTGTTTACACACCACTTTTACCCATTTTGTCCCGAAACAGGCTAAAACAGAGAAAATATTTCTTCGAAGCAGTAAACAGCTTTGTTACTGTTTACAGGGTCAGAATGTGTGACAATTTAATGCCTTTGACTAACCGTAAGAGTTCGGGATGAATTTGGAGTGTTTAGACAACACTTAAACCCGTTTTATCCCAAAAAAGGCTTAAACAGAGAAAACAGGCTAAAACCGAGAGAAAACATTGATTCAAAGGAGTAAATAGCTATGTTACTATTTATAGGGTCAAAATATGTAACAATCCAATGCATTTGGCTAATTATAAGAGTTCGGGTTGAATTTGGAGTGTTTAGACACCACTTTTACCCATTTTGTCCCAAAATAGGCTAAAACAGAGAAAACAGGCTAAAACCGAGAGAAAACATTTACTCGAAGCAGTAAACAGCTATATTACTCTTTATAGGGTCAAAATATGTAACAATCCAATGAATTTGACTAATTATAATAGTTCGGGTTGAATTTGAAGTGTTTACACACCACTTTTACCCATTTTGTCTCGAAACAGGCTAAAACCGAGAAAACATTGATTCGAAGCACAAAAAGCTTTATTACTGTTTCTAGGGTCAGAATGTGTGAGTATACAAATGCATTTGACAAATTTTAAGAGTTCGGGATGAATTTGGAGTGTTTAGACAACACTTAAACCCGTTTTATCCCAAAACAGGCTTAAACGGACAAAACATGCTAAAACCGAGAGAAAACATTGATTCAAAGTAGTAAACAGCTATGTTACTATTTCTAGGGTCAAAATATGTAACAATCCAATGCATTTGGCTAATTATAAGAGTTCAGGTTGAATTTGGAGTGTTTAGACACCACTTTTACCCATTTTGTCCCAAAATAGGCTAAAACAGAGAAAACAGGCTAAACCGAGAGAAAACATTTACTCGAAGCAGTAAACAGCTATATTACTCTTTATAGGGTCAAAATATGTAACAATCCAATGAATTTGACTAATTATAAGAGTTCGGGTTGAATTTGAAGTGTTTACACACCACTTTTACCCATTTTGTCCCGAAACAGGCTAAAACAGAGAAAACATTTCTTCGAAGCAGTAAACAGCTTTGTTACTGTTTACAGGGTCAGAATATGTGACAATTTAATGCCTTTGACTAACCGTAAGAGTTCGGGATGAATTTGGAGTGGTTAGACAACACTTAAACCCGTTTTATCCCAAAACAGGCTTAAACAGAGAAAACAAGCTAAAACCGAGAGAAAACATTGATTCAAAGGAGTAAACAGCTATGTTACTATTTATAGGGTCAAAATATGTAACAATCCAATGCATTTGGCTAATTATAAGAGTTCGGGTTGAATTTGGAGTGTTTAGACACCACTTTTACCCATTTTGTCCCAAAATAGGCTAAAACAGAGAAAACAGGCTAAAACCGAGAGAAAACATTTACTCGAAGCAGTAAACAGCTATATTACTCTTTACAGGGTCAAAATATGTAACAATCCAATGAATTTGACTAATTATAATAGTTCGGGTTGAATTTGAAGTGTTTACACACCACTTTTACCCATTTTGTCCCGAAACAGGCTAAAACAGAGAAAACGGGCTAAAACCGAGAGAAAACATTTACTCGAAGCAGTAAACAGCTATATTACTCTTTATAGGGTCAAAATATGTAACAATCCAATGAATTTGACTAATTATAGGAGTTCGGGTTGAATTTGAAGTGTTTACACACCACTTTTACCCATTTTGTCTCGAAACAGGCTAAAACCGAGAAAACATTGATTCGAAGCACAAAAAGCTTTATTACTGTTCCTAGGGTCAGAATGTGTGAGTATACAAATGCATTTGACAAATTTTAAGAGTTCGGGATGAATTTGGAGTGTTTAGACAACACTTAAACCCGTTTTATCCCAAAACAGGCTTAAACGGAGAAAACATGCTAAAACCGAGAGAAAACATTGATTCAAAGGAGTAAACAGCTATGTTACTATTTCTAGGGTCAAAATATGTAACAATCCAATGCATTTGACTAATTATAAGAGTTTGGGTTGAATTTAGAGTGTTTAGACACCACTTTTACCCATTTTGTCCCAAAATAGGCTAAAACAGAGAAAACAGGCAAAACCGAGAGAAAACATTTACTCGAAGCAGTAAACAGCTATATTACTCTTTATAGGGTCAAAATATGTAATAATCCAATGAATTTGACTAATTATAAGAGTTCGGGTTGAATTTGAAGTGTTTACACACCACTTTTACCCATTTTGTCCCGAAACAGGCTAAAACAGAGCAAACATTTCTTCGAAGCAGTAAACAGCATTGTTACTGTTTATAGGGTCAGAATGTGTGACAATTTAATGCCTTTGACTAACCGTAAGAGTTCGGGATGAATTTGGAGTGTTTAGACAACACTTCAACCCGTTTTATCCCAAAACAGGCTTAAACAGAGAAAACAGGCTAAAACCGAGAGAAAACATTGATTCAAAGGAGTAAACAGCTATGTTACTATTTATAGGGTCAAAATATATAACAATCCAATGCATTTGGCTAATTATAAAAGTTCGGATTGAATGTGGAGTGTTTAGACACCACTTTTACCCATTTTGTCCCAAAATAGGCTAAAACAGAGAAAACAGGCTAAAACCGAGAGAAACCATTTACTCGAAGCAGTAAACAGCCATATTACTCTTTATAGGGTCAAAATATGTAACAATCCAATGAATTTGACTAATTATAAGAGTTCGGGTTGAATTTGAAGTGTTTACACACCACTATTACCCATTTTGTCCCAAAACAGGCTAAAACAGAGAAAACATTTCTTCGAAGCAGTAAACAGCTTTGATACTGTTTACAGGGTCAGAATGTGTGACAATCTAATGCCTTTGACTAACCGTAAGAGTTCGGGATGAATTTGGAGTGTTTAGACAACACTTAAACCCGTTTTATCCCAAAACAGGCTTAAACAGAGAAAACAGGCTAAAACCGAGAGAAAACATTGATTCAAAGCAGTAAACAGCTTTGTTACTGTTTACAGGGTCAGAATGTGTGACAATTTAATGCCTTTGACTAACCGTAAGAGTTCGGGATGAATTTGGAGTGTTTAGACAACACTTAAACCCGTTTTATCCCAAAACAGGCTTAAACATAGAAAACAGGCTAAAACCGAGAGAAAACATTGATTCAAAGGAGTAAACAGCTATGTTACTATTTCTAGGGTCAAAATATGTAATACTCCAATGCATTTGGCTAATTATAAGAGTTCGGGTTGTATTTGGAGTGTTTAGACACCACTTTTACCCATTTTGTCCCTAAACAGGCTAAAACAGAGAAAACGGGCTAAAACCGAGAGAAAACATTTACTCGAAGCAGTAAACAGCTATATTACTCTTTATAGGGTCAAAATATGTAACAATCCAATGAATTTGACTAATTATAAGAGTTCGGGTTGAATTTGAAGTGTTTACACACCACTTTTACCCATTTTGTCTCGAAAGAGGCTAAAACCGAGAAAACATTGATTCGAAGCACAAACAGCTTTATTACTGTTTCTAGGGTCAGAATGTGTGAGAATACAAATGCATTTGACTAATTGTAAGAGTTCGCGATGAATTTGGAGTGTTTAGACAACACTTAAACCCGTTTTATCCCAAAACAGGCTTAAACAGAGAAAACAGGCTAAACCGAGAGAAAACATTGATTCAAAGGAGTAAACAGCTATGTTACTATTTATAGGGTAAAAATATGTAACAATCCAATGCATTTGACTAATTATAAGAGTTTGGGTTGAATTTGGAGTGTTTAGAAACCACTTTTACCCATTTTATCCCAAAATAGGCTAAAACAGAGAAAACAGGCTAAAACCGAGAGAAAACATTTACTCGAAGCAGTAAACAGCTATATTACTCTTTATAGGGTCAAAATATGTAACAATCCAATGAATTTGACTAATTATAAGAGTTCGGGTTGAATTTGAAGTGTTTACACACCTCTTTTACCCATTTTGTCCCGAAACAGGCTAAAACAGAGAAACCATTTCTTCGAAGCAGTAAACAGCTATGTTACTGTTTATAGGGTCTGAATGTGTGACAATCTAATGCCTTTGACTAACCGTAAGAGTTCGGGATGAATTTGGAGTGTTTAGACAACACTTCAACCCGTTTTATCCCAAAACAGGCTTAAACAGAGAAAACAGGCTAAAACCGAGAGAAAACATTGATTCAAAGGAGTAAACAGCTATGTTACTATTTATAGGGTCAAAATATATAACAATCCAATGCATTTGGCTAATTATAAGAGTTCGGATTGAATTTGGAGTGTTTAGACACCACTTTTACCCATTTTGTCCCAAAATAGGCTAAAACAGAGAAAACAGGCTAAAACCGAGAGAAACCATTTACTCGAAGCAGTAAACAGCCATATTACTCTTTATAGGGTCAAAATATGTAACAATCCAATGAATTTGACTAATTATAAGAGTTCGGGTTGAATTTGAAGTGTTTACACACCACTTTTACCCATTTTGTCCCGAAACAGGCTAAAACAGAGAAAACATTTCTTCGAAGCAGTAAACAGCTTTGTTACTGTTTACAGGGTCAGAATGTGTGACAATCTAATGCCTTTGACTAACCGTAAGAGTTCGGGATGAATTTGGAGTGTTTAGACAACACTTAAACCCGTTTTATCCCAAAACAGGCTTAAACAGAGAAAACAGGCTAAAACCGAGAGAAAACATTGATTCAAAGCAGTAAACAGCTTTGTTACTGTTTACAGGGTCAGAATGTGTGACAATTTAATGCCTTTGACTAACCGTAAGAGTTCGGGATGAATTTGGAGTGTTTAGACAACACTTAAACCCGTTTTATCCCAAAACAGGCTTAAACATAGAAAACAGGCTAAAACCGAGAGAAAACATTGATTCAAAGGAGTAAACAGCTATGTTACTATTTCTAGGGTCAAAATATGTAATAATCCAATGCATTTGGCTAATTATTAGAGTTCGGGTTGTATTTGGAGTGTTTAGACACCACTTTTACCCATTTTGTCCCGAAACAGGCTAAAACAGAGAAAACGGGCTAAAACCGAGAGAAAACATTTACTCGAAGCAGTAAACAGCTATATTACTCTTTATAGGGTCAAAATATGTAACAATCCAATGAATTTGACTAATTATAAGAGTTCGGGTTGAATTTGAAGTGTTTACACACCACTTTTACCCATTTTGTCTCGAAAGAGGCTAAAACCGAGAAAACATTGATTCGAAGCACAAACAGCTTTATTACTGTTTCTAGGGTCAGAATGTGTGAGAATACAAATGCATTTGACTAATTGTAAGAGTTCGCGATGAATTTGGAGTGTTTAGACAACACTTAAACCCGTTTTATCCCAAAACAGGCTTAAACAGAGAAAACAGGCTAAACCGAGAGAAAACATTGATTCAAAGGAGTAAACAGCTATGTTACTGTTTATAGGGTAAAAATATGTAACAATCCAATGCATTTGACTAATTATAAGAGTTTGGGTTGAATTTGGAGTGTTTAGAAACCACTTTTACCCATTTTATCCCAAAATAGGCTAAAACAGAGAAAACAGGCTAAAACCGAGAGAAAACATTTACTCGAAGCAGTAAACAGCTATATTACTCTTTATAGGGTCAAAATATGTAACAATCCAATAAATTTGACTAATTATAAGAGTTCGGGTTGAATTTGAAGTGTTTACACACCTCTTTTACCCATTTTGTCCCGAAACAGGCTAAAACATAGAAAACATTGATTCGAAGCACTAAACAGCTATGTTACTGTTTATAGGGTCTGAATGTGTGACAATCTAATGCCTTTGACTAACCGTAAGAGTTCGGGTTGAATTTGAAGTGTTTACACACCACTTTTACCCATTTTGTCCCGAAACAGGCTAAAACAGAGCAAACATTTCTTCGAAGCAGTAAACAGCATTGTTATTGTTTATAGGGTCAGAATGTGTGACAATTTAATGCCTTTGACTAACCGTAAGAGTTCGGGATGAATTTGGAGTGTTTAGACAACACTTCAACCCGTTTTATCCCAAAACAGGCTTAAACAGAGAAAACAGGCTAAAACCGAGAGAAAACATTGATTCAAAGGAGTAAACAGCTATGTTACTATTTATAGGGTCAAAATATATAACAATCCAATGCATTTGGCTAATTATAAGAGTTCGGATTGAATTTGGAGTGTTTAGACACCACTTTTACCCATTTTGTCCCAAAATAGGCTAAAACAGAGAAAACAGGCTAAAACCGAGAGAAACCATTTACTCGAAGCAGTAAACAGCCATATTACTCTTTATAGGGTCAAAATATGTAACAATCCAATGAATTTGACTAATTATAAGAGTTCGGGTTGAATTTGAAGTGTTTACACACCACTTTTACCCATTTTGTCCCGAAACAGGCTAAAACAGAGAAAACATTTCTTCGAAGCAGTAAACAGCTTTGTTACTGTTTACAGGGTCAGAATGTGTGACAATCTAATGCCTTTGACTAACCGTAAGAGTTCGGGATGAATTTGGAGTGTTTAGACAACACTTAAACCCGTTTTATCCCAAAACAGGCTTAAACAGAGAAAACAGGCTAAAACCGAGAGAAAACATTGATTCAAAGCAGTAAACAGCTTTGTTACTGTTTACAGGGTCAGAATGTGTGACAATTTAATGCCTTTGACTAACCGTAAGAGTTCGGGATGAATTTGGAGTGTTTAGACAACACTTAAACCCGTTTTATCCCAAAACAGGCTTAAACATAGAAAACAGGCTAAAACCGAGAGAAAACATTGATTCAAAGGAGTAAACAGCTATGTTACTATTTATAGGGTAAAAATATGTAACAATCCAATGCATTTGACTAATTATAAGAGTTTGGGTTGAATTTGGAGTGTTTAGAAACCACTTTTACCCATTTTATCCCAAAATAGGCTAAAACAGAGAAAACAGGCTAAAACCGAGAGAAAACATTTACTCGAAGCAGTAAACAGCTATATTACTCTTTATAGGGTCAAAATATGTAACAATCCAATGAATTTGACTAATTATAAGAGTTCGGGTTGAATTTGAAGTGTTTACACACCTCTTTTACCCATTTTGTCCCGAAACAGGCTAAAACAGAGAAAACATTGATTCGAAGCACTAAACAGCTATGTTACTGTTTATATGGTCTGAATGTGTGACAATCTAATGCCTTTGACTAACCGTAAGAGTTCGGGTTGAATTTGAAGTGTTTACACACCACTTTTACCCATTTTGTCCCGAAACAGGCTAAAACAGAGAAAACAGGCTAAACCGAGAGAAAACATTGATTCAAAGGAGTAAACAGCTATGTTACTATTTATAGGGTAAAAATATGTAACAATCCAATGCATTTGACTAATTATAAGAGTTTGGGTTGAATTTGGAGTGTTTAGAAACCACTTTTACCCATTTTATCCCAAAATAGGCTAAAACAGAGAAAACAGGCTAAAACCGAGAGAAAACATTTACTCGAAGCAGTAAACAGCTATATTACTCTTTATAGGGTCAAAATATGTAACAATCCAATGAATTTGACTAATTATAAGAGTTCGGGTTGAATTTGAAGTGTTTACACACCTCTTTTACCCATTTTGTCCCGAAACAGGCTAAAACAGAGAAAACATTGATTCGAAGCACTAAACAGCTATGTTACTGTTTATAGGGTCTGAATGTGTGACAATCTAATGCCTTTGACTAACCGTAAGAGTTCGGGATGAATTTGGAGTGTTTAGACAACACTTAAACCCGTTTTATCCCAAAACAGGCTTAAACATAGAAAACAGGCTAAAACCGAGAGAAAACATTGATTCAAAGGAGTAAACAGCTATGTTACTATTTCTAGGGTCAAAATATGTAACAATCCAATGCATTTGACTAATTATAAGAGTTCGGGTTGAATTTGGAGTGTTTAGACACCACTTTTACCCATTTTGTCTCAAAATAGGCTAAAACAGAGAAAACAGGCTAAACCGAGAGAAACCATTTACTCGAAGCAGTAAACAGCCATATTACTCTTTATAGGGTCAAAATATGTAACAATCCAATGAATTTGACTAATTATAAGAGTTCGGGTTGAATTTGAAGTGTTTACACACCTCTTTTACCCATTTTGTCCCGAAACAGGCTAAAACAGAGAAAACATTGATTCGAAGCACTAAACAGCTATGTTACTGTTTATAGGGTCTGAATGTGTGAAAATCTAATGCCTTTGACTAACCGTAAGAGTTCGGGTTGAATTTGAAGTGTTTACACACCACTTTTACCCATTTTGTCCCGAAACAGGCTAAAACAGAGAAACAGGCTAAACCGAGAGAAAACATTGATTCAAAGGAGTAAACAGCTATGTTACTATTTATAGGGTAAAAATATGTAACAATCCAATGCATTTGACTAATTATAAGAGTTTGGGTTGAATTTGGAGTGTTTAGAAACCACTTTTACCCATTTTATCCCAAAATAGGCTAAAACAGAGAAAACAGGCTAAAACCGAGAGAAAACATTTACTCGAAGTAGTAAACAGCTATATTACTCTTTATAGGGTCAAAATATGTAACAATCCAATGAATTTGACTAATTATAAGAGTTCGGGTTGAATTTGAAGTGTTTACACACCTCTTTTACCCATTTTGTCCCGAAACAGGCTAAAACAGAGAAAACATTGATTCGAAGCACTAAACAGCTATGTTACTGTTTATAGGGTCTGAATGTGTGACAATCTAATGCCTTTGACTAACCGTAAGAGTTCGGGATGAATTTGGAGTGTTTAGACAACACTTAAACCCGTTTTATCCCAAAACAGGCTTAAACATAGAAAACAGGCTAAAACCGAGAGAAAACATTGATTCAAAGGAGTAAACAGCTATGTTACTATTTCTAGGGTCAAAATATGTAACAATCCAATGCATTTGACTAATTATAAGAGTTCGGGTTGAATTTGGAGTGTTTAGACACCACTTTTACCCATTTTGTCTCAAAATAGGCTAAAACAGAGAAAACAGGCTAAACCGAGAGAAAACATTTACTCGAAGCAGTAAACAGCTATATTACTCTTTATAAGGTCAAAATATGTAACAATCCAATGAATTTGACTAATTATAAGAGTTCGGGTTGAATTTGAAGTGTTTACACACCACTTTTACCCATTTTGTCCCGAAACAGGCTAAAACAGAGAAAACATTTCTTCGAAGCAGTAAACAGCTTTGTTACTGTTTACAGGGTCAGAATGTGTGACAATCTAATGCCTTTGACTAACCGTAAGAGTTCGGGATGAATTTGGAGTGTTTAGACAACACTTAAACCCGTTTTATCCCAAAACAGGCTTAAACAGAGAAAACAGGCTAAAACCGAGAGAAAACATTGATTCAAAGCAGTAAACAGCTTTGTTACTGTTTACAGGGTCAGAATGTGTGACAATTTAATGCCTTTGACTAACCGTAAGAGTTCGGGATGAATTTGGAGTGTTTAGACAACACTTAAACCCGTTTTATCCCAAAACAGGCTTAAACATAGAAAACAGGCTAAAACCGAGAGAAAACATTGATTCAAAGGAGTAAACAGCTATGTTACTATTTCTAGGGTCAAAATATGTAATAATAATGCATTTGGCTAATTATAAGAGTTCAGGTTGTATTTGGAGTGTTTAGACACCACTTTTACCCATTTTGTCCCGAAACAGGCTAAAACAGAGAAAACGGGCTAAAACCGAGAGAAAACATTTACTCGAAGCAGTAAACAGCTATATTACTCTTTATAGGGTCAAAATATGTAACAATCCAATGAATTTGACTAATTATAAGAGTTCGGGTTGAATTTGAAGTGTTTACACACCACTTTTACCCATTTTGTCTCGAAAGAGGCTAAAACCGAGAAAACATTGATTCGAAGCACAAACAGCTTTATTACTGTTTCTAGGGTCAGAATGTGTGAGAATACAAATGCATTTGACTAATTGTAAGAGTTCGCGATGAATTTGGAGTGTTTAGACAACACTTAAACCCGTTTTATCCCAAAACAGGCTTAAACAGAGAAAACAGGCTAAACCGAGAGAAACATTGATTCAAAGTAGTAAACAGCTATGTTACTATTTATAGGGTAAAAATATGTAACAATCCAATGCATTTGACTAATTATAAGAGTTTGGGTTGAATTTGGAGTGTTTAGAAACCACTTTTACCCATTTTATCCCAAAATAGGCTAAAACAGAGAAAACAGGCTAAAACCGAGAGAAAACATTTACTCGAAGCAGTAAACAGCTATATTACTCTTTATAGGGTCAAAATTTGTAACAATCCAATGAATTTGACTAATTATAAGAGTTCGGGTTGAATTTGAAGTGTTTACACACCTCTTTTACCCATTTTGTCCCGAAACAGGCTAAAACAGAGAAAACATTGATTCGAAGCACTAAACAGCTTTGTTACTGTTTATAGGGTCTGAATGTGTGACAATCTAATGCCTTTGACTAACCGTAAGAGTTCAGGATGAAATTGGAGTGTTTAGACAACACTTAAACCCGTTTTATCCCAAAACAGGCTTAAACATAGAAAACAGGCTAAAACCGAGAGAAAACATTGATTCAAAGGAGTAAAAAGCTATGTTACTATTTCTAGGGTAAAAATATGTAACAATCCAATGCATTTGACTAATTATAAGAGTTCGGGTTGAATTTGGAGTGCTTAGACACCACTTTTACCCATTTTGTCCCAAAATAGGCTAAAACAGAGAAAACAGGCTAAACCGAGAGAAAACATTTACTCGAAGCAGTAAACAGCTATATTACTCTTTATAGGGTCAAAATATGTAACAATCCAATGAATTTGACTAATTATAAGAGTTCGGGTTGAATTTGAAGTGTTTACACACCACTTTTACCCATTTTGTCTCGAAACAGGCTAAAACCGAGAAAACATTGATTCGAAGCACAAACAGCTTTATTACTGTTTCTAGGGTCAGAATGTGTGAGAATACAAATGCATTTGACTAATTGTAAGAGTTCGCAATGAATTTGGAGTGTTTAGACAACACTTAAACCCGTTTTATCCCAAAACAGGTTTAAACAGAGAAAACAGGCTAAACCGAGAGAAAACATTGATTCAAAGGAGTAAAAAGCTATGTTACTATTTATAGGGTAAAAATATGTAACAATCCAATGCATTTGACTAATTATAAGAGTTTGGGTTGAATTTGGAGTGTTTAGAAACCACTTTTACCCATTTTATCCCAAAATAGGCTAAAACAGAGAAAACAGGCTAAAACCGAGAGAAAACATTTACTCGAAGCAGTAAACAGCTATATTACTCTTTATAGGGTCAAAATATGTAACAATCCAATGAATTTGACTAATTATAAGAGTTCGGGTTCAATTTGAAGTGTTTACACACCACTTTTACCCATTTTGTCCCGAAACAGGCTAAAACCGAGAAAACATTTATTCGAAGCACAAACAGCTTTATTACTGTTTCTAGGGTCAGAATGTGTGAGAATACAAATGCATTTGACTAATTGTAAGAGTTCGCGATGAATTTGGAGTGTTTAGACAACACTTAAACCCGTTTTATCCCAAAACAGGTTTAAACAGAGAAAACAGGCTAAACCGAGAGAAAACATTGATTCAAAGGAGTAAAAAGCTATGTT